>NW_026849041.1:0-311531 GCF_030867785.1 Colletotrichum acutatum | reverse complement strand
TCAGGAAAGCCGTGTGCGCCGGGGAGATCTTTCCGACGTTGCCCTGCGCAACGCGTAGCATCCGTGGGGTCGCCGCTCTCGGCTTACGTCTCCGAGTCGAGTTCGAGGTGGGTGTAGGCATTCGCGACGTTGTAGTTTGGCTTCTGTGCTGCCCGTTGGCTCCTGCTTGGCATGGGTAGCACGGGACGGTCGATGGAGGTGTTGTCGGGGGAGTCTTCGCCTTCGCCTTCGTCCGCCTCGTCTTCATCCATGCTGCTGCTGTCAGTGCTTCCGTCACCGAGGCAAACGATCGAGCTTGCGGAGGGCGTTCTCGTGCGCGCGCGCTTGGCGCCGGGTTGCTGGTTCTGGCTGGTGGAGGTAGGGACGCCTGCCGCCTCCTGGCTACTGTCGGATCGAGTAGCCTTGTACAGAGTGTCCGATGCTTTCTGGCCGGCCTTCCGGATCCGAGCCCGCTCCTTTCGACCGGGAAGGGAGACGACGCCGTTTACGACCGAGGGCCTCGCTGGGCAGTCTGTGTGGCCGGCTTGGAAGGGGCCGCAGCAGTTGGGACACTGGGGCCTGGCCATGCAAGGTCCCGTTTCGTGTGAGTCGGAAGGTCTTCCGCAGTTGCTGCAAGTCGGTCGTCGTCCGCAGAACCGGTTGGCGTGGTAGCCCTGGCAGCCGGGGTCATGTCGGATGAGCGTCCTTCGTTTTTTGATGGGCAGAGATCTGCCGCTTTGGTTGAAGAGCCTGAAGGGCGTGACCTCTGATGTGAATGATATGAGCCAAGATATTTCGTTCGTGACTGGGTTGGGCCCAAGGCGGGACGGTCGAGCAAGGACAGGCTTCTGTCCTGTCTGTGCGAAGACCTCATCTTCAACGAGTGTGGCTGGGTCCAGGACGTCCCCGCCAATGCTGTGTAGTTTTGTTGGGCATCGCGGCACAACGTATGTGTGCCACTTGATAGGCGTCTCGACTTGGTGGGCGCCGAGGCATTCCGCCAGCTTTGCCTTACTTGTAAGTAGTCTTTCCTGTATTTGCTTGTTTCGCGGCTTCAGAGAGTAACCTGTGCTGATATGGTAGACGTGGGGAAGGTCCGCTAGCCCCAGGCCAACGGCCTTACAGACGATCTGTCGTACGGCGAACGGTGCGATCTTCCGAGCGGCCGCTAAGCTTTCTTCCGGGACGCGGGCAAAGATGCGGAGGTCCTCCTTCGGCTGCGCCTGCGGCTGATCCTCGGCGGGGAGTGTGGCCTTCGGGCGGGCAGAGCTCTGGCAGCTCTGGCCGCTCCGGGTCGCCGCAGTGGTGTTGCCCGCCATCGGTGCGACGACAGCCGCCCAACTCCGGGCCGCTATTGGGCTTGTCTCGTGATTGATCAGTCTCTTGAGGGTTTGAATGACATAGGCAGTGGCTTCTTTCGCGATCTGCTTTCTAGAACCGTCAAAGCTGGCGACAACGCTGTCGACGGACCGTGCAATGGTCAGAAAGACGTCTTTCCGTGCCTCGTACTGTCTAGCTTCTTCTGCAAGGGCTGTCAAGACGGACCCTGTGGCAGATCCGCTCGGAGCAGATGCGGTAGAGGCTGCGGGCCCCTCGGCCGAGGTAGGGGCGTCGGTGGTGGCATCAAGCTGGCTTCCCGTTAGGCTGGGCCGGGTCGGCTGTGCCTCGGCGTCGCGGCGTCGCTTAGCTCTTGAGGTGGGGTTCGGCTCCGGAGGTGTCCCGGAGCCTGGTTCGGGGTCGGCTTGGTCGGCCGACATCAGTCCGGTGCCCGACGGCGGCTGTGAGGCCATCGCGGATGCGGGCTCCGGCAAGGGGAGGTGAAGAGTTTTCGGCTGTTAGTAATTTGGTGGTAGGCTCACTCATTCACTAACAGCAGATGCCAAGAAAAATTAGGCGAGAGGGAAGTTGTTGACACGAGCATAGTGGTGATAGTTGTAGTTCGCTGTGTGCGGAACGAGACCGTGAAGGATGAAGACGTCGCCCTTCTTCGCCTCGACAGTCTGAAATATCTCGCACTCGCGCGCGCCGATGGTCAGATCATCAGCGGTTAAAGCTGGGTCGAGACCTTCAGGGTGGTCGTAAAGTCGCTTGCAAACCTCTGCAGTAAGGTAGTCAGCAAGAGTCCAATAGCCGTCAAGTCTGAACCAGACGTAATAGTGGATTATGACAGCTGAAATGGATTCATACCGCGTAAGCCATCCTCGCATAATAGAGTACCTCCACCTCCTGCTGGAACATCCGTGAAGCAGTTGATGACGGTCAATGTCGTTCCCGAGGAGTCAAGGAATTGTCGGAACCAGTCATTGTCGCAATGCCAGCCTCCCTTCTTGTTGGGCGATTTGACGTTGTCTAACTCTCGGGACCTGGACTCGGAACCAAAGTTGACAACAAAGTTGTCCCCCACCCAGCGTTCCCGCTCATCATCCCAAGCATCAACACCACCGATAATGTCTGTGATCTTGTCAAAAGCCTTCGGCGCGAAATGCTCGTAACGAAGTTGCCGATGGAAGGGCAGGTGAAGGTATCCCTGTATCCATGTGGATTTATCGCCAGCATCATACCCGCAACGGACCCAAAGATCCTTCATCCACCGATCTATAACATCTGGATCGATGGCGTTTTCGACGCGAAGCCAGCCATGTTCCACAAAGTGTTTGGCTTCCTCGTCTGTCAAATGCTGGAAGGACGTACTGTGTGGTGCGTAGATAAACGCCTCTCCGGGCTGAGCGAAAGATTTCGGGTACGGTGCCATGTTGAGAAACGTGCGGACGGCTTGAGAGTGAGCTGCGCTATGCTTCTGTGAATCAAACTTCATTCATTTGTGTTTCTCTGAGCGGCGGGCTATTTATCATGAATAAAGTCCCACCAGCAGCCTTGTGACATGGATGTATTGATCGAGCATCATCCGAGTAAACCGGTTCCCTCACGGCAGCGCTATACTCCCATCCCAAGCTCAATCATGAAGATTGACCACGATAATGACTATCGCCTTGCTTTTGAGGCAATACTATCCATGGGAAAACTCTAATACATAGCCTGTCGGCCTATGCTCATCCGAGACCGGCTCCTACGATAGATACTTATCTTTCTCTGAACCTGAGACTCAAGTCACTGAGACGTGATTCAGGGGAATCTACAAGTGTTCAGTGACCAAAAAGGATATTATCACAAGTAATATGTACAGTATAACGTGACTGCCAATGTTGTATATAGATACGCGTTTCCGAAGTTACTACCTACTTCGGTCCATATTCCAGCGTAGGTACATATATCTAGACAGGGAAGGTAATTGTCGCGAGAGTCGAGACCGTTCTGCATTGAATCAGGCAAAGAGTACTGAGTACAGTAGGCATCAGCAAACTATCAATGTTGTACGCGCCCATCGGGTAGTTTTGCACCGATGGGTATTTGAGAAGCCGCGGGGTCTTGATCCTCCTCATCGCGTACTCGGCATTGATGTATATGCCGAAGGATCACGGTAGGGATACAAGCCTGACTCATCGCTATTTGGCTGCCTGAACGTAGGACCGTACCTACTGGAGTTGACACAGTCTCGTGAAGTTTTTTGGAGTTGACCCCTCACGCCAATCTCCTCGAAACAAGGTAGTGACTACAATCGTGCGTCTATCTGACTAATAGTGTTGAAGAGCAATTAGTAGATTCTCTAATGATGTGATTATTCAAATGTAATTGCGCGGATTCCTTCTTGCTTTCTCCTTAACACCAGAGAAACGGAGGCGCAGACGTATCTCCATCTGACCAGATCGAATTCAGCCGTACCCAACGCCCACCGGCGCAAGAGGCAACAAGCCTCTGGAGATCCTGTGTGACGACCAGCCATGTCATCTTCCGCCCGTACGAAATACCTACCACTCCCGTCCAGATCCCAAGCCTCAAACCACCATCACGCACATCATCACTGTTCTGGCATTGGTCAGCTGCAGTCAAGTGTGGTCGCACACTAACGCTGAACCGAATAACACAGGTGGGCCCCGCATTATAAGCATAGCTCTTTGACGACGCCGTCCGAAAGCAGCCCGCCCGCGTCCGCTCCCTCCGCCCCGTCACACCCGGAAGCGGCGCTGCAGCCTCTCGCAGAGGAAGGAGGACCGGTCCTGTCACTGGTTTTCCTGCCCGCCTCTTGCGTAGCAGGCCAATCATTTTCCTCTTTCCTCGCAGAGCTGTTGCGATGCGGGTTTAGCTCCGTGGCTTGAGGCTCCCCGAGATTCGGGTTAGTCGGTGTCTGTCTCTGGTCGAGATCTACCCTTCCAGAGACGGCGGCGGTGAGACATTCTTTTGGCGAGGAGGGTCTGTCTCGGATAGACTTGTCTTGCGCGGGCCAGATTTCGTCAACGGAGGGGGTTGAGCTGAAGAAGAAGAGAGAAAGCGGGAGGGACGGGTTGTGTGACATCAAATGGCGAGGATGTCGCTGAGATTAGATGGGAATAAATACAGACGTTGCATCCTCCTCGTGTCTATGGGTATCCTCAACACCTAACCACCTCAGCACCGGTCTTGGACAAGCCTTGATAACGACACTCTCGCCTGTACTCTCATACCTTACCCAGGTCGATAGCGATCTCACTGTACTCAACCAACCTCTACCTCACAAACACAACACAATGCACTTCTCCTCCATCCTCGCCGGCTTCGCCGCCCTCTCAGTATCCTCAGCAACACCCGTACCAGGCAGCTTCCTCCCCTTCGGCAACCTCCCCTCCCAATCAAGCACAGGCGCAAGCATCATCGCCAACCTCGACACCCTCCAAGGCTCCATCCTCAAGCTCACAACAACCCTCAACGGCCTCGACTACACCACCGGCAACAGCCTCAGCGTCAACAACATCCTCAAGCTCCCCGCGGTCCTCTTAAACACAATCGGCCTCAACTCGGCCTCCTCTTCTGCTTTGCTCGATGCAAAGGCCCTGACCTTGGCCCTCAACTCGACCGACTCGTCCGCCATCGTCACTAAGCTCACAAACGAGATCCAGCCTGCGCTCAAGACGGTCACGGACCTGTTGAACAAGGCCAAGACGTCTGGGATTGTCGCGTCGTTGACCCCGCTTGGTCAGACTGATTACCTCAAGCTGATCTCGACGAACCTGGGTGGTCTTGGAACTGCTCTGTCACCTTACATTGATACTACTTCGCAGTCTGGTTTGACTGGTGTGACTGCCACCCTCAGCAACCTCTTGAAGGCCACCGTCAACGTCTACACTACTTGAGTTTACTCAACATGGAGGTGGACAACGGCTTGTGTAATAGGAATGGAAATGAATGCTGGACTCGAATGGATAATGATTGGACACGGCTGAAAGAACGAGATTGAACCATGTAGGACTTAGCCAGCATCTTTAGTTTTGTTTTATGCTTCGACTATCTTGACTACCGGGTTTATAATTCCGCCGGTACACCTTCTAATTCAACCATCTTTGCTTCATGTCCTAGCACGACTTAACTGATACAAATGGGTCTTAAAATATCTCCGAGGTAAACTCCTTCTGCGTGCTTCTTTTCGCCACAGAACTCTCGGTTCAAATATCGTATCTACATCAGAACATAAGTCATGAAGAAATAGTCAAAAACAAGGCAGCATATCAACGACCCCAAATCACCATTTGCCATGCCGCCATCGAAGACGCGGTGCTACAACCGAAGCCGAATAAAATTTACCACCAGTTCGCGACGAAGTAGAAACCCTACGAACACTAAGACGTTCACACAAACATAGCAGAGGTCACGCTTGATACTTATAGAGATGAAAGCACGTTGATAGACTCATCGTTCTCGCAAATCCCGGGACCTGACGTCTGAGACGAAATACTGTACCATCAGTTGTTAATATCCTGCTTTCCGTGGCAGATCACTTAACCAAATGATTTCCACGTCTCACCTAAACCCGTCAGTCAAGCTTGAGTTCTCATGAACAACCATTCTAGTAAAAAAAGCATTTACTACACTATTCTAGTTTACAATCTTGGGCATCCCGTTATCGTATTCCCAAGCCTCTCTCTATGTACTTTTGTGTTTTTCCGACCAGTCATAATAGTATCCAACCTACTCGGCACCTCAGCAACCACGGAACGATTATTCCGTCACCCCAGTGTTATACCAGAGGCAGGAGCAGGTCGAAGTCGGAGGCCCAAGGTACCGCGGATACCAACACGTAATGTCACAAGCTCGATATCGCTCAGGAACGGCGTCGAAAAAAAGCCATGTGATGCAACGTGCTGCTTTGTAACTTGACCAATCTCCTGTGTCGAATCCATCACGATCAAGGACATCACCACAGATTGCTTCTCCAGCCTATCTCCGCCGTGGATCGGCCGAAATATTCGCAAGAGCCCCATTCGCCATCATCACAGTCACATCACGGATCATGCAGTACCAGAGTCTATGCCAGACCCTCCAAACAAGAGTATCTGCTCAACACCGAGATAGGTACATCTACGGTCATTGGGGACACAGGCAGATCTCGCGATGCGAATCCGTGAGTCGAGCACACGCACGATTCAGGTACCAGTATGCGTACAAGTTCGCATGTACCCATGCCTACTTCAGTCCTATGCCCAATCCCAGCTTCCACATTGGGGCGTGATAGAAGATTAAAGTGAAGCGGACGGCATCGGGGGGCGAGAGCTGAGGTTCATCTCGGAAGCATTCCGTTGCCCAATAGACCTGATGCGCCCTGTAGGGCTGGCACTTGAAGGAATTTCCTGACATGACGGTGAGTGTGATGGAATAACTCGGTTCACCCACATCCCGCGACAACTAGCCTGCAAGACACGGCAGAGTGAAGAGCAGAAACTGAGTCAAGCCCACTACTCAACATCGATGTATCATTCGCAGTTGCTTTGATGATCCATAGCAACACGCCAGATTCGCACCATGGTAACTCGCTGTGTACTTACAGGAAAATGGCGCGATAGTTGCAAAAGGACTTAAACCTGCAAATTCCGAGCGACGACATTCCGATTTGCTCGGCGGGCCATATCAATGCGTGCCAAGACTTGCGGTGGGTGTCTAGACAAGGCACATGATTCGGCTTCCCAGAGCCATACATGTTGGCAAATTTCGGGCAGCAACTATGCTCAGCGTCTCACGGAAATGCTCAACAAAAGCCAAACGACTGATCCCACCTATCTGAACTTTAAGGTATGCTACGGCGCTGGATCTCTGGCTGTAGCACTTAAGCTGAGGTCGTGGAAGTTGTTCAAGACAACTGCGCGGATCCGGTTTCGCTTCTACGATGAAGCGATAGTGAGTAAACAAACCGAGAACGAGGTTGGCAACACCGAGAATGAAGTAAAACCTGCGTGTCCAATTACCTAGGATCAAGTACGGACGAGTAGAACACTTTGGAAGCTCGGGATAACTCCGCGACGAAAGCGAGGGGATGGGAAAATGCCTGCCATTGCCAGCACCAGATGTTCCTGGTCAGGACCTTAAGCTTAATCGAGTGAACCGGGCTATCTCGGGGGTATTGGTCCATGGTCCGGTCAATTCCCACGACGAGCACCATCGCTGGCGAGCAAGGCATCGAACCAGGAATCAGATTAGGGTTGAGTCGGCGGCTGGGCAATAGAAAGATAAGCAGCGCTTGCGCACACAAGCTTCATTCTGATTTTGGTATCCCATTCAGAGGTGGACGTAAAAAGCGAACAAGTGCCGGTGTGGTGCCCGGGTTCCTGTGCGTTGTTGCGCTGGTCGCAGTATTTCTTGGCGCGCGGGGCAGTGGTATGTTTAGTTCTGCGCTGCTGCAAAAAGGTTGCAATAGACATCATTGGCGGTGGAAGGGTGTTTCCCTGCCGAATCGTTTCACCAATAGTTCCAAGACTTTTCAATGCCTTCTTTCTCGACAGCCGCAGGGAGCTTGAGGCTTGAGCTTGCTGGCCTGCTTGCGGTCGCTGCTCGTTCATCTTGGTGACGGTCCAGAAATGAACCATTTCGTCGTTGTGGGTGGCAGGGGACGTGCTCTGACCCGATCACCTGGGGAGGCGGTAAATTCGACAACGGGTTGTGGGAAATGAGATTGGGTGTTCCGCGCCAATGCTATCATCATGGCAGCATTGCTAGCGAGGTCGGGATGCCGTTGAGTGCCACGCCCAAGCCCGTTCGATCGGCAGGTGCCTATGATGAGGAACCGCGACCTTTGTTGTGCCTGTGGTGCTGCAGACAGCGCCGGCCTGATTTGAACGTCGACCGGAGCCGTGGAGGGGAACTCGGAGGCCCGAGTCAGGGGAGAGCATGGGGCCCGAAATCGAGCATCTGTAACCTCTTGAGGCAGCGAGACGGAACGACAAGACGGTCAAGACGGTGGCCAGAGGGGGGTCCATCGGGCGACAAGAGCAGCAGAGCTTGGCTCAAACGCCCAGACATTGAGAGTCTGGCTGGACGTATCCATACGGAGTCTGAGGGAGGATTCGAGGAATACGTGGAGATGTTGGGAGAGTGCCACAGTGCTGGGCACAAGTCTTGGCATTTGGAGGAGACGGCGTGCCCGAGAGAGGAGTGACCTTTGAAGCGGAGGCCTCTGGCGGAGACGCAGGAAGATCTTGCACGCTTCCTAGAGGACCCAACCCCCGCTTTTCCTTTCCATCCGGTGGTTCTCTTGCGATCTTGGCGGATTGTTGACCTTGGACCTTGGCGGAGAGTCGCAGACTTGTCCAGTGCGAGAATGTTGCACACCACTGCAACCTGTGACCTGCGTATGCATCCTGCTGCAGCGCTTTGTTCCGTTTTCGATAATGGCCCTCCTGAGGCCTATAGCCAATTCGTTGCACCTCCCCATCCCTTGCCTGGCTCGACACAGGATCGGAAGGTTTGCAGCGAATGGCCTGTCTGTCCTCGCTGACCCGGCGGCACAACCTCTGGTTTTGTGGAGTGTGGATTGAAGGGTCCACCGATACATGACGAGAACGAAGAGCCTGAGGGGTCGTGGGGAAGAGGTATACACCGCGCACCATGGTGAGAGACTCCGATAGACGGCCGGGTAAAGGCCGACCTGCTGGCATTTGCCGGTCCCCTCAGGCGTGGGCAGCGCAGCGAAATTCTCTGCTAAGAATCCAAAGAGCTCGTCAGTAGGTATTTGATAGAAGGCATAACATTTTGTGCCATCTGGGCCGGTGCGTGACAAAGTGCTAGATTCATGGCGTTTGAGCTGCGAAAGGAAAAAGAAGAATATCAATAATTCTGTGGCAGGCAATGCAGCAAAGCCGGCCAGGCCCTCATCAACAAAAACGTTCTTCTTCTCCGCTTGGCAGGCATGTCTCAGACGTTGAGTGAAGGTGCTGATGATGGGCACCACCCCAACCTCTTGCGCCTCTCTGGTGCCACACCCACAGCATCCAGTGTGCTACCTAGTGTAGTGTATGTACCTTGCTGACTTTCCACCGCTTTGTGAGGTGACAGTCACAGAGGGATTTGCAAGAAAGCATCGTGCTATGAGACAGGATGTTATCAATTATTGTGGTATCACTAGGTAGTATCCGTGCTGGTGCGAATATCTTGGTGCTTGCGCGTGGCGTGGTGTCTATGTAGAGGAGCCGCAAGAGCCTGAATGGACGTCTTCAAAGGCGGGCGCTCTAAGCGCACGCGTGATGGCTCTCGTGCTTGACGGCGTTTCTTGGGCAAAATAACCGTATTTGTAGGTATCTGTAAGCGTATCTGAACTCCGTACTCCGTACACTGCGCTAGACAAACTTCGTATCGGAAACGATGGACGAAAAGGTTCGCCGCGTGATGAATCCGAGGAACATTGAGAGCAGTTTGGGTTGGTCCGCAAAAACGCCGTAACAACTGCTTTCTCGGTCTGTAGCGGCGAACTAAGTCAAAGCAACGGGGTTCGCAGCGGAGACATGGTTGACAGCGGGCGGAAGGGAAGGCAATGCCTTCAATGTAAAGTCTGGAGGCGCGATATCGTCGTGTACTCCGTAGTCCGTACTGCGTATCCATCGATCCATGATGCGTCGGTGGTTGTGCCACGGGTGCATGGCTCTGCCACACTGGGGCGGTGATCAGAGGCCTGGACAGAAAGCGATACCGTTTGGGGCGGCGCGAGATGGACGAAGTTGAGGATGATTGGGCGGGGAGAGGTCTTGGAAGCACACGACCGGGGCCCTATCGAGTGGCCCGCTCTTCCTCCATCCAGTGCCCATGGGTATTGCTTCTGCAGAGGCGGGACATGGGCCTAAGGTGCGTGAGCGGATTTGATGACAGACCGGGATGGAGAGCGACCTGAAGCTTCTTCCGGATGTTGGGGGCAGTGCTTGGCCCTTGAATAGGTGGATCGTAGAAGCTTTGTTGGACTTCGGAGGAAGCGATATCGATCATGTTCGATGTTCGAGGCTGGTCAAGTTGTGTCGGGGAGTATCCGTATCTTAACGGGAATCGCGGAACTCAGGATTGAGGAATTGAAGCGCTGAAAAGATGGAAAAAGGTGTAAATTGACGGTGACAGCGGCAGAGAAGATCATACGCTCAGACGGCTGAAGCTTGCCAGGTACGTACCTGGAATAGTGGACGGTCGAATGCCGGGTGTTCCTAGCCCCGGAAAGATACGTACTCCCGAGGATGCGTCCGTCTGGTGATTGGACGGCCGTCTCCTCACTGCGGTTCGTTGAATTTTCCCGAAAGTCAGAGGTAAGGCGGGATAGCAGGAACAATGGAAAGTTGAAAGTACTCGGTGCCACAAATTGCACCGAAAAGATACTTGCTAGAAGAGGCGGGTCTGGCTATCGAATCATGACGTCCCAATTTAGCCAGCCGCTTGGCGTTGCGGGGCATGTGGTGACGCTAGTCCAATGACAACGGCTGCCTTTCCTCCTCCCCGCCGACTTCCTTCCTTCCTTCCCAAGCTTCCTTCCACAATGTGTTTTGTTTCTTTGGTTTTGGGCAGTTGCATACCTACCTCGTTTCCTGCCATTCGAGACACCATACCATGATAGTATACCTGGCACGTGCCTGACTATCTTAGGTACCTTCCATTGGGTCAGGTACCTCCTCGATGTATTTCCTTGAGAGAAGAACATTGGGAAAGAGAGAGAGACGGAGAGAAATAAAAAGAGCAAAAGAGAGAGCAAAAGAAAGGCCCCCTCCTTCCTCTTGGCATGTTGGCCCTCGTGAAAGCTTGGCATTTACTCTTGGCGCTGTGTCTGGTGGAACCCGCTTTATTGTCGATTGATGATTGGATCATCCACTTCTTGTCATTGGAGTGAGTCTGTGGCTCCAAGTTTTTTTTCTTTCCCGGCCACTTTTTTGCGTTGCTGTTGGATGCCACCACAGCCACGATGCCATGCCCAGCACAAGACGGAGAACAGTCGAAAGACATTGAACCTGTTTCTCTATCTGTCAACGGCCGGCAGCCGTGTTCCGTTTCATCCTGTACTGCACACACAAAGTACGGTACAGGCTTCGGATACAAGGTGACGGAACAAACAAGCAAAGCCTGGCCACCTCCAATTCGTCCATTCGCCCAAGCCATAGCGAGCCGCAGCCGTTTTTCTCTTCAGATCAGGTTTTTCCCTCGGCGCTTTTGCCTACCTACTGTACTCCGTACCATGTCTATCCATCCATGTTCCTGTTCCAGTCTTTCAGAATGGATTAGCTTCGTTCCTGTCTCTGCCTCTCCTCTCTATGTAGCCGTTCCTTCGCATCTGCCTCCATCCTAACCTCTACCTACTACGGAGTACTTCGTACGGATAGTGTATCTCGAATCCTTGACTGGCGAGGTCCTGGTTCTTGGTCCATGATCCATCCATCTTCCTTCGTCCTCCAATCCCAAGCCGTGCTCCCAATTCCCTATGACCCATTGACCACTTCCCCATCATCATCCATCATCATCCCCATCCCCCATCCCCATTCCATCCGCCCACACACCCATTTGCCGGCCTTTTCCAGATCAGAGGATTACTGGGACACAGGATTGACAGGAAACCTGCCGATACTCTCCGCCCTCTCCCACCACCCGAACACTACCTAGAGTCCTAGACCAGCAGCAAACCACTCACAGACGACCAGACGTCAACTCTCGTCCCAAAGAACGGGCCCTAGCAAACTCAACTAATCTCACCACCCGTCGACATCAGAGTGTCTAGACACAGACAGGAAAGGCAGATCCTGAAGAGACGAAAAGCCACAGCGTCCCCGGCAACCGGTGCCAACCTTCTTTCAAGCTCCAGCGATCAACAATCAGCTTCTCTTCCACACCTGAACCGTGGTGGACGCCAGAGATTCCCAAGCACCAAGGCCCCCCAGCCAGCCAGCCAGCCAGCCAGCCAGCGAACCAGCCCAATTCCCTCTGATCGGACCGGGGCCCCCCTCCCCCTCCTACCGTCTAGTTCTACTGGGCTCCCCTCCCCTCCATCCACACCCCCCAAGCAGTTGACCGTCCCAAAAAGACGTTGTCGTTGCATTGGAGGAACGGAACGGACGAAAAAAACATTTGCTCAGTGCGCTCAGCCCTTAGCCTCCGCCATTCCACCCTTTGTGACGTCGATTGGCGAAAGAAACACCACCGCTACTAGGTACCCAGCAAGTAGCACCTCACCGAACACCTTCAATACCACCATTACCACCATCAACACCCATCGCCAGCTTGACCTTACCGCCAGCTCGACTTTGCGTCTTTCCTCTCGATAACCTCACAACCTCTGGCAACTGTTGCTGCCAACTACGAAACTTCGAGACCGACAGACTCCAACTCCAACCTTCCTTCAGCGAAAACATACTTGCACACGCCCAACATAGGTCCTCACACACCACCAGTTGCGCCGCCCCCGATATCGACCCATCCCGAAAATCATACTGTTCGCGACGAAAGCGACGACAACTTTGACTCGAGTCTAGCCACAAACAACGACCGCTCTCCCCATCTCACCACCACGACGTCGTCGCCACCACCCCGCGACCCCTCCCCGTCGAGGGACGACGGCGCGACCGAAGATCCGGTCGACCCCAATTCGATTCCGCTCACCAACCTCCAACCTGTCGGCTCCAGTCCGCCATCACGACGGCCCGACAACGCCCCGTCTCCTCGTGAGGCACCGGGTCAGCCGACGAGGACCCAGTCTCCCGAACCTGAACCCAAGGGGTCTAAACCCCTCGCATCCTCGCCCATGTCTTTTTTGACCAAGAACATTTGGCCCAAAGATGGGAGGAACCGCTCTCATGTTCCGGCCATGCCGGTTTGGATCGCAGGCGTCAGGATTGCACAGCTTGTAAGGACACCACTCTCAGACCCAACTACATCAAAGGGAAACCGAGTCCCGCGAAATGATCTGCACGAAAGCCTGCTGTACGAATATCAAGTTGACGGGTTTGAAATCTTAGGTCCTCGCCATTGCGACGTTGGGAATAACAGTCTTTGGGCTCACCACTATGCAGAAAGCCACGGGCTATCGCAGGATAACGGTATGTTCGAGAACTTCTTGGCCTCCGATCTGGCCTCTGCTTGGATCCCGCCCTTCTGGTTCACGTTTACTGACTGTTTGCGTTTTACGATGCAGTCCTTTAGCGGTACAGAGGGTTTCCGTACGTAACACCACCATCCCCCCCTCTGCCTACTCTTGTGTGCCATTACTAACGTTGCGCATAGCATTTTCATGGTTTGCTTTCGCCTGGACCTTCTCCTATTTGACATGGCTCGGCGTAGCCGTCATGTTTATTCCCGTCATGTACAATTGCTGGGTGCATCTGTAGGGAACCCCCCCCCCCCGGCAAACTTGGAGAAGCGGCACGACTAACATTGTGCGCAGCGGCCTCGAGCTACTCACTGTCGTCTTCTGGTTGATTACTATGGCCCTGCTTGCCAGTCACGCAGATGATCTTGATTCCCTCGATGCCTTCATCGTAACGTTCGGTCCCAAGTACGAAGTGTATTATAAGATGAACGTTGAGCCGTTTGCCGATGGCTTCGTCGCTGCTACGTTTGCCGGCACCGCTACTTCCGTCGTCAACCTTGTTCTCTTCGTAATCACCATCAGTGTCTTTGGTACGTTTTGATCTTCTAACTACTTACCTGGTAGAGAGCCTTGAAGGACAAGGACCATTGACTGATTATTATGACAGGCCGCGCTCTTCATGCGTTACGCAAAGCAAAGTTGGAAAAGGCACCTAGCACCACCGACTCGCAAAAGACTATCCAGGCCGAAGGGGATAAGATGGTCGCTTCTCCGCAAATGACTTCCGCCGTCCCGACGTACATTCATTGGAACAACCAGTACCCGCCTCCTCAACATCCCCACGCATACGCCTACTACGGCCAGCCGTACGCACAATCACCGCACTCGCAAACGAACCCATCTCCGCCGAACTCTGTGCCACCCCATAACTTCCAACCGGCGTACTTTCCCGGCAGCAATTGGCCTCCGCAGCCACCTCAGCAACAGCCGCCCCCCGAAGGCGGTGTCTGGCCGGCCCAGAACTACGGCATGTACCAGCAGCAGGTGCCCATCGGGCCTCAGCACACGGGTCAGTCTGGCAGCATGATGGGGTCCCCTCAATTCCCCATGGTCCAACCAATGCAGCCCAGCAAGGCGGATCTACCAGGTGTTTACCCAACACCACCACCGGGAAGCGCAACTGTAGGACCCGGATACCCGCCTCAGCAACCACCGCCTCTGCCAGCACCAGTGCCCGGCACCATACACTCGCCTGTAGAGTTGAACGACGGACGTGGGGACGAAAATATGCCGGCAGAACTACCAAGCAACCCTCCAAGGTCACCCAGATGATCGAGCGTCTGCCATTTACACCAAAACGAAGAAAGCGGAATTCGCTTTGAAAAGATATGAAGAAGGAGATACGGAGTAATGATTTTCATGGACAGTTTTTCCGGCGTATTATTTTTCGGACAAGACACATGCATAGAGAATGGCGTTTTGGATGGTTCGGCGTAACTGGCCCTCATGCTCTGATAGCATGACTGGGAATTTGATCGTATTTACTTCTCTGCCCACCATCATTTTGGGCCAACTATCATGACGAACGAAAACGGGGCATACCGCGGCCAAAAAGCAATGGGACGGAAGGCTCCGGTTCTGGCACATGGTTTATCATGGTTGTATTTCTAGCTAGATGGGCATCCCCGTGAAGGGATGTGCGGTTAATGTTGCATAATTCATGATACCCCGATGTATGAATCTATCGGGAAGACATTCGAAGCATTCTTGCATATATTTGGTTATCTCGTGATTTGATCCCGTATTAGCATTAAGCTGTGAGCTTCGTACTCCGCAGCCGATGTTTCTCTTTCTCGAACAAGTGAGCCTCAGAACTCGACTACAATCCAAATGGGTATTTTATGGTTTCTCTCGAAACACGCAAGACGAACTGTTGTCTTGTCAATACACGTAGCGGAAATAGGGATTCTCCTTGTCCGTCAGATCCTGAAAAGCAAGCTTGGCCCGCTCCTCCTCATCAACAGGCAACGCATCGCGTCGCTTGTTTTCCTTCCGGAGCACGTAGTACAACGCGCCGGACGCGAGGATACAAATCACATAACAAATGATGAGCCCGAGCCAGAGCTCCGGGTAATGCGAAGCCTTGCTTTGCGACTTTACGAGTTGCGGACCGACGATGTTGCCGACGCAGTAGGCGGCGAAGATGGTCCCTGCCATGAAACTTTTCTTGGTGTGGCCCGCGACGTTGGACATACCGAGCGTGATGACGAGACTGACCACCCCGCCGAAGAATCCTGTAATGGAGTAGCCCACCACCGGTGCGGCGGCGTGGTGCGTCCAGTCGGAGCGCCAGATGAGCGCGCAGCCTGCTATCACGGGAAGGCAGCACGTCACGAGCATGATGATGCGGACGTTGGTGTAGCGCGTGCCAAGGTATCCCGTCGCGAGGATGACGAGGAAGCAGAGGCCACCGAGGGGGAACTGGAAGAGGATCGACTGCAGTGAGGTGTAGCCGAAGGTCGAGACGATGAGGGGGCCGAACCCCGAGACGGCGCCGTTCATTGTGTAGGCGGAGGCCATCATCAGCGCCACGAGCCAGGTTTTGGCGTCGAGGAGGGCTTCGCGGAATTGGTGCGGTTTGAATTTGGTGCAGCGGACGCCGGTTTGGCCGTGGCGGAGGCGTTCTACGGCCGCGAAGCGCTCTTCGCGGGTGAGGAACCATGCTGAGACGGGGGAGTCGGGGAGGAGGAAGCAGGCTAGGCCGAAGAGGAATGTGAGGCATCCCGCGAGGAGGTAGATGTACTGCCACGGTTTCAGGTCGCCTCCACGGACCTGGGCGAAGGCGTAGTTGAGGGCGCCGCCGATGATGGTGAAGAGGCCCGTGGCGCTGAACCACCAGCTCTGGCGGAGGGATTGTTCTGCCTGGGTGTAGTTCCCTGAGACGATGCACATGAAGCCTGTGGGGATGACAGATTCGACGAAGCCGAGGAAGAAGCGTTGGGCGTAGAGGCCGGTGTAGGAGGTGACTGCTGCTGTGAGCATGCAGATGCTGGACCAGAGGATTACGATTGTGCCGAGGGTGCGGCCTAGGGAGTAGCGTTGGAGGGCGTAGGTCATTGGGTAGAGGCCTGCTAGCATGCCGAAGTAGAAGAGGGAGGTTGCCCAGGAGAGGCGGGATGTGTCGACGCCTGGGCCGGAGGGGAGGGGGACGGAGAGGTGGAGGTCTGTTGTCATGCCGAAGAGGACTGCTGAGCCTAGGATTGCTTTGTCGTAGTAGACTAGGCCATCTGTTGCGTGTTAGTGATGCATACTGAAAATTGGAGAAAGTGAGAGGGTGAAAGAAAGCTTGGGGCGGTTCAAGTGAGTGAGAAGGCTGACGAACATCCAAAGATCATGGCGGGTATGAGGAACCAGTCTATCTTCCGCACGGCGCGGGCAGCGACGGCCGGGTCGTAGGGCTGGCTGTGGAACCCGACCATGGCGAGGGCATCATCGTCGCCGGCGCGGCGGTGAGATTCATCGGGAACGGCGCCGGGAGCGGGATGAGAGGCTTCGACGTCGGGACCGGGACCGGGCGTTTGGGACACCGGCGCGGGGCCGGCGCTGGTGGCGGAGAGGAGTTCCTTTTCGGGGTTCATTTTGCGGGATCTTATCGCGTACAACGATGGATGGTAGGCGGCAGACGAGAGGGGGGTCACCTTGCCCCAACGCTGGGGACGATGAGATGAGTTTCAGAGGGCTGTGGAAGGTTTACTTTTGGAGGAGAGGAAGTGAGTTGAGTCTCGACTTGACAGGGGGGATGAGTGAGCTGAACTCTCTCGTCGGTCGTCTTTAGGGCGGTGTCATTGGAGGGTAGGACGTAGCCGATGCGCGGATTAAAACGGGAGGGAAAAGGCTAACGATGGTTTTTAGAGATTTTAGCCTTCTTGGTAGCTGGGCTGGATTGGAGGGTGTGTGAGATGAGTCTAAAAGTGAGTGAAAAAAAGATCTCATGAGCAAATCATCTTGGCGATAGATGAGCGGTTTGTTCCGCGTAGGTTAAATCCCCATCCTTGAAGCAAGTATTGTGGAATTGCCTACGAACTATGAGTGAGTTTGGAGACTATGAGTGAAATAAGTTCGCAGGCGATCTTGTAAAACCTCGTAAGAGCCCCCCACGCACGTCGCATCCATCGTCTAGAAATCTGGCGACATTAGGTCCCAGTAGAAAGGTAAGGTCGACGATGAAGCCGTCACCTTGTGCCCCTCATTTGCGCCGTCTTCCTGCTTCGATTGGTAGACCTCGCAGACTAGTTACATAGTTCGCAGAGATTTCTCAAAACCCGCCAGGCTCAGAACCGATTAGTGGGATTGGACGGGAGGGAATCCGGACTGGACCCCGGGTACAATCGGGAATTAGAGGCGCTGCCGAGTTCGGTCTCGTCCCGGGAGACTTGTTGAGTCGTTTGGCGGGAGGCAGTGGGGGGCGATTGGAGGTGGGATTGCCGTGAGTAAATTACAATGTTTGTGAGATGAGCAGATTTTCTCACGAGTTAAGCTTTCCCATTGTGTGAAGTTTTCAATTGAGGCGAATTGTCTGAAGTTTGTGTGAGCTGTTAACTTGAGAAATGTGTGAGGCTTCTGGATGAAGAAGATTGAATCCGGGAGTTCCATCCGATGCGGCTGAAAGAGCAGCTGAGTGAGACCCCTCTTTTGAGTAAAGATGAGAATGTAGTGAGACTAAAGACGACTTTGATTCTCAAACACCAATTCAACTTCGTTTGAATAATCAAATATCTCATCTGAATACCTCTTTCGCCGCTTCGGATTTCCATCTATCGTAGTCTTTGGACGGCCTTGCTCGTATTGAATCGCAGTTTCATGACCATTTACCACGAGGCTGAGCTGGAGGTGAAGTGAGGCGCATAATGGTCTTCATGATTTTACCCACTGCCATAATCTGGCGGTATATCGCGGGGCGCATAAGCATGTTCATCCCCAATGCGAGCATAGATGAATGAGATGTTGAGATCTCAGATTGGTGGATTCTTGAGGATTATGAGAATTTTGGGCGGGCTACAGAGGAGTTGCATAAAATGCACAAATCTCTCTTGTGCAACACCACCACGAAACATTTACAACTCCAGTGTGTACCCGCTAATGGTTGCGAGACGGTTTCCTCTTTCACTCTTCTTCGCCTCATTCGAACAGGAGTCCAGAGCTTCCCCCAGAAAATCAGAAACGGGGGGACCCGACCGCCGTCCCGCGGGCCTCGAGCTGCCTCGATCACATCGCGACATCCCACGAGACACCACACCATCTTTCTCTCACACATCCACAGAAGCTACTCGCCCCCGGGTCCCAAAACTCTCTTCCGCTGTGCGTCTCGCGGCCCATGCTGCCACGAACTTGGGGGCCTGGGCCAGGCTTGGCTTTCTAGGAAGGCCGCCCTTCGCTGTTTCGAGGTGAGAGACCTGTCAACTTTGCCATTTCGCTCACTTTGCAGTTGAAATTAGCGCCGTTGATGGATGGATGCCACCTCGTGTCGGTAGACGTTGAGTTGATTCTGTTCAGATCAGTCATCGCGTATTCCCATGTTGAGATCTAATCAGATCATACCCGCATACAATTGATGAGACCATTGAGCAATGTCTAGAAGCAAAAACGATTTACTTATTAATCGCAAAAATCCGCCCTCTCGGTATCTTTCTTTTCCTGGGTATCCAGGCTCTCATGCCTTGTCTTGTCAGTCAGAACCCATGCGTCCTCCATAAGTACATGATCTTGGCAGTGCCATTATTAACACTAGGTTACAGTAATGAGCCACTCCCTTTCCCATCTCTCTTCGTCACCATCTGACTGCTTCTCTTCCTATTTCTCTCTCGCTCACTCACTCACACCAGGGAGGGCTCAATTGTGATTAAACACTAGGCTCATTGAAGCTTGGCCGCGTTTCTTTCGGCCTTGTTCTCTTTCCACCACTTTTGCTCGCGCTTGATCGCGTACTCGATCCAAAATCTCGCAGTGACACCCCAGATTATAATCCACCCAAACAAGACGCCCAACGTCGTACCAAACGCGCGTTCAAATTCCAGGTTCCAAATGATGCCGGCCACGTAGCCAATGTACGCAGTGCAGCCGCCGATCCAGAAGAGCGTCAACTCGAGAATCATCTTGCGGAACATCATTGACTTGTCGTACCGCTCGACGTATCTTTTGCGGAACTCCCTATTCTGCGCTCCGTCGACGGCGAAGAAGTCTTCGGCGGCATAGTAGACGATGGGCTTCAGGCGTGTGCCTTTGGGGTCCGAGTTGATGCGGAACGGGATCTTGATCGGGATCAACGTCGCAAAGGCGATGACGTCTAGGACCATGAACATGAAGGCGGGAGAGTACAGGTACAGCCACTCGACAACGTCCGGCTCGTAAACTGTGGTTGAGCAGACAAAGGGGACCAAGGCGGCAATCAGACCGAGTGCGTAAACCCAGGTCGTGGCGTCCAGCTCCCACCAGTGCTTGGACAGCAGCGGCGCGCACTCGTCGAAGCGGGCGATGAGTCGGTATACTCGCACAATGAGGATATACACTTCGCCGAAACCGAAAGCAATAATGGCAAAACCGAGAATTCGACTCTCGACCGTCTGGACGGGAGGCAGTCCGCACTCCACGCCCGCGTCGTAGGCAGACTGACACGCGGCGCGACGATCGTTTCGTCGGGCGCGGAGCCAACTGTAGTAGATGCAAACCGGCAGCGCGAGATCGAAAAAGAGAATGACAAACGGGCCGATGGAGATGGAGATATGTTCCGTCCAGTCGACGTACTTCGTCAGGGGCTCGAGCTCGTCGTCGTCGCCGGGGGTCTCGCCCGTTCCCGCAAGGACTCCTGCCGCCGCCGGATCAGTCGTGGTCTTTGGCACGCCGTCTCGGCCGAGCATCTGTGCCGTGCTCTCGCTGACGGCCGTGATCGTGGAGTCGCGGAAAGCCTCACGGTTCTCGTCGCCGGGCGCGCGCTCTCTGGCGATCGCCGCGTCCGACGCGGCGGTCGGGGCGTCGGCTGTACCGCCGCCGCCGGCAACGGCCGCTTCGTTGGAACCCCTCCTGCTGCCCTGCTGGGATCCGGCTCGGCTTCCCTGTTGCGATGATGATCCTGCGACGACTGCTGCCCGGGTTCCCTCGCCGCCCTCCACGGATGGTTGTCTGCTCGGTACCTTTTGCGAGGCTGGTTTGCTGCCGTTGTCTCTTCCGGCGTCCTCGCTTGGAGCTCTATCTTCGGACGGGTGGCTTTTGCCCGAGTTCGAGGTGCTGGGTGGCTGTTCTTGCGGCGCGTCTTCGAAGCTTGCCTTTGATGATGTTATTTGCTCGCCTTCGTTATCGCTAGTGATATCAGCAGCAGCCGCCGCCGCAGCGGCTGGCCCGTTGCTTCCTGACTGCATTGAGGCAGCTCTACTTAATGCCTCTTTCAAAGAGGAAGGCTTCGTAGTAAACGGAGGATCGAGAGAAAGGAAGGGAAAGTAAGAGACAAGAACGAGTGAAAGAGAAGCTCGTTTGCGCGCGCGCCGGAAAAGCAACAGCGACAGCAACAACAGTAACTTTCGATAAGCTTGATCTGAGTGACAAGCAGAAACCAGAGCTCTCTCACCTTACCACTCGCTCCCTCTTACCAACCACACGAAGCGGCGGTCAGCTGCTTCATATGGAAAGGTGTTCACTGGCCAAGCAGAGAGGTGTGTGTGTGGTGGCGCGGATCCCAGGCGCACGTTCGCCCACCGTCGCAACACGAATCATGAGGGCAGCATGAAATGCATCGCGACATCAGACGGATGCCTGGCCGGCCGGTCCCTGGTTTCGAAAACGTGCCCAGGTGGTATCTGAGCCATTCCATAGGATGTTCCTTTTCGGGCCCCGAGCAGCAGCGGTCAGCGGCGGGCTGACAAGAAAGCTGTAGCATCCGTAGGTAGCAGCACTTGCTGCAAAAGTAATAGCAGGCTGTTGTCCTCGGATTCTCCTTTGACGGACTGGCGGAGCTTCCTTGGTCCTGGGAAGCCGTCCTAGTCGCGTGGTTGGCACCGGTCACAATGTGGTATTGGCTTCGAGTGTTTGGCATCCTCCCTCCTTTGCAAACTTTGGCCGGCATTAACCCAGAGCTTCACCTCAATCAGCAACGCCAATGCTCTAGACTCTCTTTGCCCGCGTCTACCGCCTCCATCCCACCCACCCCCTTTGTGGGTTGTGTGTTGGGAAAGGCAAAATCAATCACCGAATGAAAGGGGAAAGGAGTGGTGCTGAGCTGACAAGACAAGACACGATACTTGGCGCCGTGGCCCCCAAGCCCCCCTTGGCCAGAACTCGCCAGGGCCAAGACCTCTCAGTTCTGTGAGACATGAAGTATGTTTCCCGGGATCTAGCCAGACTCCAGTCGGAACATGAACTTTCGGAGGATTTGGCTCTCCACGATCGGCGACGGACTCCGTTGCGGAACAGGTCGATTAGCTCCCGACACAGGGGCCGACCCTGACGTCGGCTCTCCCTTCTGTGATCGACTATTTCGGCGCCCCTTGGTGAGAGCAAAAGGACCTACTTGTAACTAAGAAATTGGGGAACGGCCGGCGCCCCCGGGGTTCCCATGCTCTTGACTCAAGCCAGAACCGTTGTCCGCTCGGTTGCGTTCAGTTCTAGCGTCAAACGCTAGTGCGGAGTCAAGTCCGGACATCAGAGCACTTGAGAAGCGTTAGTATAGAACGTGAAGGCATAGAGAGAGAGAGCGAGCGACAGAAGCGTGGCAGCAGAGCACAGAAGAAGCACGGCAGAGAAGCGCATGCACGCCGTGTTCAACTGATCAAGGGCATATTCGGCTGAGGTGTTGTAAGAAGGGAGGAAGCTGTGGCATTAGGAGGGGGAAGGGCACAAGTTGCATTCAGGCCCGACCGTTTCCTTTGCCAATGCAGAGCTTCATCCCAGAGAGCTGGTCCAAGTCCTCCCTTGTTCTGCAACTTGCAGCAGAGACACAGGATCAAAGCGCAAAAAAGCTCTCCCAAAAATCCAGTCATCCAGTTTCTTTCCCCCAATTCTGCATTTCCCCATTTTGCGAGATTCTCCCAGGTTTCCTATTATTATTCAATGCAGGCATGCCATGGCTTGCACCAAGGTTCTACCCTGCGATATTCTGCGGTGCTTGTGGTCTGACCTTTGAAGGGCATATATGGTCTTTTCCTTTACGACGTTTAGAAGTCGATGGATATCCCATGAACTCTGGACTCATCTAGGCCCTCTGGCTTGTCGCCATCATTCCCACGTTCCGGGCCCCTCCAGAACTGTGAGGAGTCTGGACTAACGCAGCCCAGAGCTACGCTTCGGCCTTTACAACTTGACAGCCGAACCCAAATGTTTACAAAGGAGTGTTTCCGGTGCTGGAACCGCCGGACAGAATTTCGGACAGACAAGATGGAGATGTATCCGAGTGCCCGGTCTGCCCGCGGCTACCATTCCCCCAACCTAAAGCGTCCATTCGCACGATCAGGCGTGTCGGACCACGGGATGAGGGCAAACTAGCCGGTCTTCATTTGACACGCAGCGACTTCCTCTGCTACTGTCCATCCATCCACCCACCCACCCATCCCCCCTCCTTTTCGATCTGAACTGGGGATTGATGTCTTCATGATACAGGAGAAGCAACATGACTCTCCTGCCATCCAAACGCAGCAGACCATTCCCTCCCCTCCCTTTCCCATGTTTATGAGCTACCACATTATACATCGCCCATCGCCGGTCAAGGGCGCCTAGGCACCAAACATATTCAAGGATGCGTTGATCAACGCCGTCAATGGGATTTCCCGCGGCCTCCTATCACTCCACTTAAGGGGTCCCTCGGGCAGTTTTAAACTCATGGTCAATGGCTACGGCTCTCTGCCTTACGGGCGCCCGCTCGTGGCTGACGGGCATCCTCTTTTTCGCGGAGATCCTGATCCTGATCTGCCTTGTGATGAGCATGCTATGGATAACCCGGGCTAAGGACCAGACACACGACCCCATCCGTCACTTGATGGTTGACTTGCGCCACCTCGCGTGTGCCCATCACCCGTCCGTCTCCTTTAGCCGCCGGCGCCTACAACCTGTCAAAGAGTCAGTCCTGTCAGACTATCCATGTCATATCTGAAGCTCCCGTCGCTTTCGAGGCCGAGTAACATCGCTTGCTGCAAGATGCAGATTACCCTTCTTCCGGGCCTCCGGGTCCGTTGATCCCACATCGTGAGATGTGAGATGTAAGATCAGTCCTGCCTACCCTTCCACCACATGCCGACTTGTAAAGTGCATACATACTCTACTTCACTTTACCTTACCTACCTGCACATGACGGCCCGTCGGATCGCGACGTTGAACGCATTCTGTAGCATCAGACGCCCCGCCCCGCTTGGTCGGCGGATGACGCAGTAGATGCGACTTCCGAACCTCCTGACCTTTCCTCAGTGCTCACAGATGGATCGAGAAAGATTCCAAACAGGTTCCACGGAAACATCGGAGCGAGAGTTCTCGACGCAAAAAAAAAAAAAGTAGCACTGGGGCCATCAACCGTGCCCTCGCCTTACTTCCGTCCCTTGCCGTCCTAGTGCCTTTTATTATTCCCGTCTTCTTTCTTTCATTCTAGATCGACGGTAGAACAAGCGGGCTGTGTCAGATCCTCATTTCCCCTGCCACGCGATTCATGGAAACATCACTGTCAGAGCACCCGGCGCGCTGGGTCCGTCGTTACATCGTCAAGGCTGAGAGGTGCAGCAGTGCAGCTAGCACGGCCGAATACGCTAGACTATTGGGGATTGGCGAGAACAGACTTGACTCGGATCGGGCAGCTACCGCGAACCGTCAGGCAGGATGGGATAAAATTAAGGTCGTCGATGGGGCGAACGCCCTTGTCGATTTTTGCATGTGAAGTGGGTCAGAATATTGTTCTTTCGTTCATCTCGTGATGGGTTCATCGCTTGACATAGCCCCCCACAGCACGGAGCAGGCGATGCTCATTTAGCACGTATCTAGAGAATATTGCGTGCACGTCTGAAGCGTGCCTAGTGTAGTTCAAAGCCAATGGGCAACTCGTGATAGTCAAGATTGAAGATTCAAGATGAGGGACAGATTCATCGGCCGCCCCGACTAGGACCCGTTTCATGTCGGGGGTATCAGGGGCTTGGCTGAATCGGAGCGAGTCGGTTTTACAAACGGAATGTAACCTCCTGTTGCTTCAAAGGAAGAAGACTAGCTCGTCACAGAGATTCTAGAACATAGTCGTTGTATTGTACAGGAATAGCACATGCATCTCATGGACTTGACGATGCGAAACGTTCTAGACATTTCCACCTACTCCTCTGGAGGTTTAGCGGCCTCATGTCGCTGCATGTTTTTGGAAATAAGTTCATTGACGTAAGTGGCTTGAGAAGGACGAAATAATTGTTGGGGCTCTCATCAAGATGCTCATAATGGCCTTCCAGACTCTCTATACGTACCATACTTACCAAAGGCACTTGCATTTACATCATCTTCCTTCTACTCATGGTATTATATTTCATCAAACTCTTATTTAGGAACATCTATCGACTTCAAAATTTGTTTTGAAGACGACACTGGCGATTTCTAAAGGAGCTCAGGGGGTATCTCGGTCAATCTATTATTCTAGAGACATTAGGATGATGTTAGGGACTTCTTGATCGTTGATCGAGGTCATAATAGCGATGTAGACTGTTGAGTTCTACCATCAATCATGAAGGAGGGTGACACTCCAAATGCGTCCACTTCGTATTTGACGTTTGACACGGACGGTGCCCAATGGCTTGAAAGGTAAGGTAGCTCAAAATCCCATTTAATAACACCGCCTTCGGCTATGTAAGCGCTCCAGATGTGTAAATGTACATATCGCTGGTAATCTATTTCCTCAGTGCTTCCTATCGTGTAAGCTCGGGTCCTCCTCAGGCGCAATCATAAATCTTCCCCCATATACCTTCTGCCAAAGTAACCCTCTATTGCTTGCTCTTGCCAAGCTTGGCCTTGATCTCAGCCACAACGGCAGCGGTGACCTCCTTCGTCGTCGCCTTGCCACCGAGATCAGCCGTGACAACACCATTGCCAGTGACGTTCTCGACGCACTCCATGAGTTGCGTCGCGGCCTCCTTCTCACCGAGCCACTCGAGCATCTCGGCAGCGGTCCAGAAAGTAGCAACGGGGTTGGCGACGCCCTTGCCGGTGATGTCAAAGGCGGAGCCGTGGATGGGCTCGAACATGGAAGGGTTCTTGCGGCTGGGGTCCAAGTTGCTGGTAGGAGCGATACCGATGGAGCCGGCAAGGGCGGCAGCGAGGTCGGAGAGAATATCGGCGTGCTGGAGCCGTCATTAGTCCCCTGATCATACCTAAAATGAATTGACAAACATGTACTTACAAGGTTGGTGGCCACAATGGTGTCCAAGCTCTTGGGGTTGAGAACCATTCTTGTGGTCATGGCATCGACCAACATCTTGTCAAGAGAGACATCGGGGAAGTCCTTGGCAACCTCATAGACAACCTCGTCCCAGAGAACCATGCCGTTACGCTGGGCATTGCTCTTAGTGACAAAAGTGAGAAGCTTGCGGGGACGGCTGCGGGCCGTCTCGAAAGCGAAGCGGATCAGACGCTCAACACCGTGGCGGGTGAAGATGGAGACCTCGGTGGCGGTCTCCCAGGGGAAGCCGCGGTGCGAGCGACCACCCTGGCCGGCGTACTCGCCCTCGCTGTTCTCACGGATGATGACCCAGTCCAGATCGCCTTCGGCGCAGTTGCGGAGGGGAGATTGGGTACCGCGGAGGACACGGGTAGGGCGGACATTGGCGTACTGCTGGAAGGGCTGGCAAATTGCCAAGCGGAGGCCCCAAAGGGAGATGTGGTCAGGGACATCTACGTCAGTTAGTAATGCGCACTGCTTGAGAGTCTTGACTTGTGAATATGGCATACCGGGGGCACCGACGGCGCCGAAGAGAATGGCGTCGTGCTTCTTGAGCTGCTCAAGACCGCCGTCCGGGATGTACTTTCCGGTCTTCTTGTAAGTCTCGGAGCTCCAGTCGTAGTCGGTGAAGTTGAGGTCGAATGTGCCAAGAGTCTCGGAAAGAGCCTTGAGGACCTCCACACCGGCCTCGATAACCTCCGGGCCGATGCCATCGGCCCCCATGGAGGCGATGCTGTAAGACTTTTGGGCGGGGAGCGCACTGGGCGACATTCTGAATGATTGGGAAGGGGTTGAAGTGGGTGGATGTGTGTGGTGATACTGTAAAACGAGGGGTCAGAGTCGATGGGTAATTATGTTTTGTTTTTTTCCCTTGATTATAAGATGAGATAGATCCTGAGGTTGATGGTGATGGCTGTGCTGCAGGGTATGTCAGGGCGCAGTGAAGTTGTCTTCTTTTGTAACCGTCAGACTCCCGCCGACAACGGCTAGATCACCGTCTTCATCGCCCACCATCTTCGGGATTGCGCCGCAAGGGTCGGGAGTTTGTGGAGTTGGGGTTCGTGGTGGAGGCAACGATCTGGGGTCCGGGGAGCGGTGTTGACTTTGTCCGCGGATGTGTCTTGCTTAGCGGACAAAGACAGCTCCGCAGGACTATCATTCGACGGCGTTGAGTTATTTCCCAATGGCCTCACAAGCAACACAGGATGAGCCTTTTAATGCGGCTACTCTGAATCTCGATTAGTCTCACGCAGAATCATTCGCAAGCTTTCCCCACGTTTGAAAACATATCAACACGTGCATCCCTCTAACGATAGCCCACGCGCCCTCCTCGGTTTCGGGCTTGAGAGGTGTTTTTCAACTGGCAAGTTTCTCGTCGCCAGGTGGTTGAGTGTCAAGGTAATATCTCACCATGATCGACACGACAGCCTTGGAAGCTGTTATCCAGCAACTCCTCCCCTCAATCAAATCATATAGAGCGGAGTCGGCGACTCCCTTTATTCTTGGCCTTTCAGGTCTGCAAGGAAGTGGAAAGTCAACATGGGCTGAGGCTCTTACCAACACAATCAACGCCAAGTATGGCATCAACACAAGGACGCTTTCACTAGACGACCTGTACCACGACCATGACCAGCTGGTATCATTGAGAGATTCCAACCCCGGAAATGGCCTCCTCCGCACTCGCGGACAACCCGGAACACATGATGAAGACCTAGCGCGACGATTCTTCGACGATGTGTCAAACTCACAGTCAAATCAGACAGACTTAGAGCCCATCAAGTGGCCGTCCTTCGACAAAAGTCTGTTCAGTGGTGAGGGCGGCAGAGCCTCGGAGTCACAGTGGGACAGCGTGCCCAGAAATCCACCTCTGGAGGTTCTTATTTTCGAAGGTTGGTGCCTTGGTTTCCAACCACTGTCGCCTGAGGAAGTTGAGAAGAAGTGGAAGAAAGCCAAGGAATCATCAATAGCCGCTTCCGAGGACATTCAGTTATCCACAACGACACTAGCCAGTCATAGCCTAGAGCATCTTCAGCTCATCAACCGGAACCTGGAAAGGTACTGCGAGAGCTTCATGGGCCCCTGGCGCTTCGACGCATTCCTTCACCTCAGCACAGACCAACTAGTCAACGTCTACCACTGGCGTCTGGACCAGGAGAGGGCATTGCGGGAGAAGAAAGGTGCGGGCATGACGGATGCGGAGGTTGTTCGTTTTGTTCAAGGGTACATGCCAGCGTATGAGCTGTATCTAGAGAGGTTGACCAACGAGTCTTTCTTCGGACAGCAGGATGCTGGAAGAAAGGCTCATGTTCGCGTTATATTAGACTCTAATCGAAAGGTCCTTGGCGTCTCCAAGGCGTAGAAGGCATTTGCAAGCATCTGTGTATTTCATCTGTCGTCTTATGTGATGTTGTGATCATGTTCCAGCGTCATATCGTCTATCTCTTTTTCATCTCCCAGATCATCTTGTGCTTAGAATATGACCCCTTGCCAAAGTCTGGGGATCCAGACCTACTAGACTCATTTTCATGTCTCAATCTAGGAATATTCCAATTCATATGATCCCAAGGATCAACAAAACCCCATGCGCAACCCTCAATTAGTCTGTATTTTAGCTATCCGGGGTAAGTCAGTCCCACGTCTCTGGGCCCGATACGCCCCCGCAAGCCCGACCGACTGGATGGGTCAGCAGAAGAGACCCGTCAAATAGCCTTAGCAACACCAATACAGATGAACATGTGCCCCTAGCTCGTCGACTTCCCCCTCATCGTAACCCAGCTAAACGTGGTGAAGAACCTGGCTTGCCATGCCATTTCCCCGCGTCCCCCGCAGATTTACCCCAAATGCCCCGGTAGTTTCTTTGTCCGCTTAAGCTAGTAAGAGTCCGGGGAACGAGGGAGACTTTTCCTCGTTTGTTTGCGAGGAAAGCCTATAGGGGAAAGGGACACCGAGCCAGGTTCCTGTTGGTGTAAAGAAAAAGCATGCCATGATGAAACACAACCCCGTGGAGTTACCCCAGACTGAGCACAGATATTCTGGGGCAAAAGACAGGCAGATCCAAGGTATAAGAGCTGATCTGACGCCTGCCAGTCTCATCTCTCTGCAACCCACGGACTCAGCGATCTCAACGGCCAACCTCCTTCTTCCTACTTGCTGCATATCGCCAATCATCCCAAATTCGTCCAGTCGTCCAAAATACGCAAAGACAAGACCATAATGGCTCACGAGAAGAAGCAAGATCTGGACCTTGAGTCCAAGCCCAACGACAACTTTGTCGAGATGTCGACTGAATATGAGAAAGGCGGTGTATTGCAGCCTGGAGCAGATTACTCCGGTGCTGTGGCAAAAACAAGTGCAGAAGAGATAGCTCTCGTCAGAAAGCTTGACTTTAGAATCATGCCGACACTTTGGTAGGTTCTCGGCTTCCATGATTGTGGCTTGACTCAAAAGCTTACAAATTCTCAGGTGCATGTACTTCCTGAACTACGTACGTCGTATCTGTGCTGCAACGGCTAGTTTGAGCGAGGAACTGACTTGATGCACAGCTCGACAGAAACGCAATCGCCCAGGCCCGTCTGGATGGTCTCGAGAAAGATTTGGGTCTCCAGGGCTCCCAGTACAACACTTGCATCTCCATCCTCTTTGTCGGGTAATTTCAACTCCTCCAAGCTTCAACCTCCCAAAGGCAACGCTGACATTTTGTTGTCCAGCTACCTCCTAATGCAAATCCCTTCCAATATGCTCATGTCCTCGAAACACGTCCGGCCATCCATCTACATGGCAATCTGCATGATGGCATGGGCTCTCGTCTCCGGCTGCACCGCCCTCGCAAAGAACTACACACACCTCGTCATCGTCCGCTTCTTCCTCGGCGTGACCGAAGCCCCCTTCTACCCCGGCGCCATCTACATGCTCTCCATCTTCTACACCCGCAAGGAGATCGCCACCCGTCTCTCCATCCTTTACTCGGGCAACATCTTCGCCACGTCCTTCTCGGGTCTTATCGCCGCCGCCGTCTTCAACACCATCGACGGCAACCACGGGCTAAAGGGGTGGCAGTGGCTGTTCATCATCGAAGCATGCTTGACCTTTGGCGTCGCCGTCATTGGCATTTTCACGCTCGCCGATAGCCCTCTTACAACCCGCTGGCTGAAGCCTGAGGAGCGCCAACTCGCTCATGATCGTATGCTCAGGGATACCGTCGGCGTTGAAGAGAGTAAGGGTGCCAAGGCGGGCTTTATGCAAGCCGTTCGCGACCCTCGTCTCTGGCTCCTTTGCTTCATCCAAAACATGCATCTCGTAAGTCCCATTCCCCTCCACCAAAACAGGGGACCATATCCTAACAGCGTTACAAAGTCCGCGTGCAGCTTCAACAATTTCTTCCCAACCGTCGTCGGCTCCCTCGGCTTCAACGACACCATCACTCTCGTCCTCACCTGCCCGCCGTACCTCATCTCTGGTATCTTCGGCTACCTCGTCGGCATCTCCTCTGGTAAATACAACGAGCGAACCTGGCATATCACTGCATGCATGGGTATGGCTATCGTCGGCTTCGTCATCTCATGCGCGACTCTCAACACGCCCGCGCGGTATATCTCCTGCTTCCTTTTCGCGTCTGGAGCGTATGCTGTCAACTCGTGCATTCTGGGCTGGGTTTCGGCGACGCTGGGATCTACGCAGGAGAAGAAGGCCGTTAGTCTGTCTATTGTGAACGTTATCGCTAATGCGTCGTACATTTACACTGCTTACTTGGTACGTAAACTCTTCGCGTCACCTTTTGCTAGGATTGGAACTAACGATAATCTTACAGTACCCTAAGAGCGATGGACCTCGGTACCTTACTGCCATGTCGAGCAATGCCGCTTTTGCGTTTGCTTGTATTGCTGGTACATGGGCGTTGCGATTCTGGTTAGTCTCTACGAACAAGAAGATGGGCGCCAGCGGTACAAAGTATGCCTACTGAAGGCTGGAAGAATAGATATGGTCACGTTAGGAAGAGCATGTACCACTACACCGCTTGAAAGCTGATCGTGATGAAGAGTTGTATTGGAATATATATTATTCATATGAGAATGAGAGATATCGCAGCTACCATATGCTGTGTTAGCTACGCCCATGCTTTGTGTCAACCTTTATTCGTCAACATGCACTATCTAGTTGATCAACAAGTCTGCCCCGCTTGTCTCGTGAGCGTTGCATTCTGTGGGACCATGATCCGAACTGGCGGGTTGTCGGTGATCGTCAGTTCCAGTCTGCCGGTATCTTTCCCCCGAGCTACTCGTGGTGAGCCAGATCCTCGGGCCGGAGATCTCATCTTCAATGAAGGAGCGGCCCAATGTAGGTCTTGGGTCCTATTTGGTCCAGCCCTTTTGGAAGATTCATAGGTTCACTTGCAACGCCACCAATTATTAATCTGCCTTCATATTGCGAACCGCGGAGTTGGAATCAGTGACCTTGCGCGGTATCCGAAACGGCATGCGAAAGTTGAAGATTGAATAGAAATGGCTATATATCGCATGTGGAGTTGCAAGAGACAAACTACCTGCATGTATTGCTAGGAACATGGGTATCAAAGATCAAAGAAATATCGATACTCCAGCTTCTCCTCTGTAGTAGTCAATCACGCAACCTCAGCCTCCATCAGATTTCTCTCTATATCCGAAATCGCTCTCCTCATTAGGCATTACCGCAAATACGACCACGTAGGATCCACAGACGGATCAAACTGCGCCGCCGCCAGAAACGGATAATCAATCGCCCCAAAAGAATTAGCAAACAACTGATCATACCAAACCATAGACTCCTGCCCCTCGCCAGGCGCATTCTCCGAAGTCCCCATCGCAGGGAACGACGTAGCAGCGCCCAGCGAAAGCGAAAACGGCTGGCTGTCAAAGTTGGGAGAATCCTGCTGCGCAGTCGCTTGGAAACCAGACTGGGCGCCTGGCGTGCTCGCGTTCCACCCCGCGGTCACGGACGGTCCCGACGCCGGGGAAGCCTGCGTGGGCCATCGACCGGACTGGTCATCCGCCGCGCCCGAAAGCCCATCGCTTTGGTTCTGTGACCAGATTGTGTTATCTGGTGCGACGAGGCCCGGCTCGTCTGGTCGGCCTGAGGAGGCAGCCACGGAGGGGGAGAAGCGGGCTCGGAGGCTGAATCCGGTTGGTTGGGTGTTTGTTGAGTCGGATCGTAGGCCTCTGGGTCTGCTTGAGCTGCTGTTTGGTCGAGCCTGCTGACCGAGGTCTGTTCGAAGATGGCTGTTCGGTGCGAGGTTGCTGGTGATTGGCTGTCGTCTGAGCGGGTTGTTCGGGACGGATAATTCTCTTACGGCTGCGGTGAGCTCGTCGACTGCGGAGAGGCAGTACTCGGGCCATGATGTGTCGCGAGAGGCGATGTGACGGAGAACTTCCTTGCCTGATTCAACGTGCCTGTAAGAGTCAGTTTAGTTCGCCCACAAAACGTTATGTCGTAGACAGCTAGTTGGTGTACTTACTTGAGCGCACTGGCTAGAGGGAGTTGCCGTTCAAAGCCAGCGTAAATAAGAATAAATGCGCTAATCCAGACGGCCCATGTAAATGACGGCTGAAGCAGCGGTTCAAGCAAGCAGGCGCTAGTAGGGTCCCCCGGAAACTTATTCTGACTGTGATGCCTCTTCAACGCGATGAAGATGGATTTGGCTGCAAAGATGCAGTTTTGTAGACCGGCTGAGTACGCCGGGCTCGAAGGGTCGGACGTCATCATCGGGCGATTTAGAGAGATCATGGACTCGTACTTTAGCAGCAGCAAGAAAATCCGATGTCCCGCAGAGATTGGCGGTTGTGGCGAGGTTTCATCCTGGGTATGTTCGTCTTCAACTGCGTCGTGGATCTCGTTTGACCATTTTGCAAGCTCTGCTTGGACGTAACTAGACCGATCTGCCGTATCGTCGCGTGAGTGTATTGATTTATTTCGCAACTCCAAGATCAACCCTCGTATTCGCGCGTGCTTAACCAAGTATGTGAGAAGTTGCAACCTGTTGTCTTCTGCGTCGGCAAGTGTTCCGTGCTTTTCTTCGCCGGGGTAGCACACATCGACGTCGTCGTCCCGGATGTCTAACGGAAGGCCTAGAGCTTGACACAAGAATCGCTCCGTGCAGTATATGCACCAAAAGACGCGTCGGCGCATGTGTGCCTCCTCTTTGGTAAAGAAGGGGTATCTCGAGGGGCACCGGTGCAAGCCAAGGTGGAAAGACATTCTGACAATCAAACCGCCTAGTCGCGATGCCGAGTTGAGTCTCAGCATGGAAACGAGGAACAGCTGGATGGCGAGAGCAGCTTGTGTAGCCTGGATCGAAGCCGGTTGGTAGAGGGCGAATTGTGACGCCGACATCGCCTCCTCGACTGTGCGGAAGACGAGAGAAGCTGGTATAGGCTGAGAGAAGGGGGCCTTTTGGCGACTGTCAGCTAGAGAGATGGATAGTATCGACTTGACAATCGAGCGCTCGAGATGGCCGAGGGCAGCCACGCCGCCAGCACTGACTTCCTCGAAGAAGTTGAGTACATCTGGGGCACTGAGGAAAGGAAGCGTCGGGTGCCATGCTTCAAAGTAGCTCCTCGACCAGTCGACGAGCTGCTCAAAGGTCGGATTGAAGTCATCGCCTTCAGGCTCTGGTATCAGCTCAGAGTTGCGCCAGAGGTTTTGCTCGTCTCCATCACGCGAGGACGTCTCTCGCTGGAGCTGGTCGTCTTCTCCGGGGACCAGGTCACTAATGTTGTTGGTGGACTGGGATGTCCTGAGGGCGGACTTGCGGGCCAGCCTCACGTAGACGCCCCGGATAAAGTGAATGCCGCTGCCGGAGCCAACGAAGCGGGCGGTGTCATGCTTGCCCGTGTCTCGCATCAAGCCATACTCGCGTGTGGGACGGTCTGTTGAGCCCGAGTGTTTCCGCTTGCGTGAGTGGTTGAAGTGTGCCGGACTGAGGGTTCCCGACTCGGAGGTGGCATTGGGCGACTCTACGGCGTCCATTCGGAGGGAGTGGGATGGCCGGCCTGATGGTGAATGAAGATCTGGGGATTGATAGCCCGTCTTCAGTGGACGGTTCGAGGAACGGTGGGGACCCGAAGCATGGTGTGATTGTGGAGAAGAGGACAGAGAGAATAGACGGCCTTGGGAGACAGGAGAGTTGTCCGCCGAGGTATAACGAGAGTGAGCCTATGAAGGAAGAGAGGAGAGGAAAGGGGGAGGAAGGGCGGTCAACGGAGGTTGTTGTGCGAAGGAGTAAATGCCAGGTGTGCCAGATGTGCCAAGACTGGGGTAAGATCAGCCAGCTATTAGCCTTTGGAGCATTGTGCGCGAGCAAATTCTGAGAGAAACGAGACTATGAGAGCGAGAAAAAAAAGCATCGTTGTCCGAGAAAGGAAACCAGCGAGAGGCTGATGCGCCCGCGTCGGGGGCGACGTCGGTGAGGGTGGGGCCATGACACGGCACCTTCCGGTGGGTGGGGCACCGGCGGACAAAGAAAACCCCGCAGCGGCCATGGAGTTTTGTTCTTGAACACCAGGTTTTGCGCCAGCCATGCTCGATGGACTAAGGAGAACGACAACGGCAATAGTGGTTTTTTGCATTAAGTTTTAAGTTGAAGTTATTATTTCAGGGAGGAGAGCATATCGCGAAATGTCCCGAAACAGCAGCGAGAGAGAAGGCCACGCTTTGCAGAGTCCCATTGCTTGCGAGTCTTGTCGACAGAGGAAACGACGGGTTAGTCCGATAATGTGTCTTTAGGCGGTTTTGACCACGGCAGTTGACTAACACCGTTCAAGTGTGATAGGAAGTTGTAAGTGGCTCCCCCGGCACTCTGAGAAGACCCTTGTCTGGCCAAGTCCTGAGGCTGAATATTCTTCCCCGCAGACCATTCTGTCTTCAATGCAGCCACGAGCCTGGTCGATGCCAATACCCAGAGCAAAGCAAAAGGTATGCAGTCGTCTACAGTCAGTCAGATAGACATGATGAATACTAACCACTAGTTACCAGGGGAATCCCAAATGGATATCTTAACAAGCTAGAAACCCGACTCGCCGAGACTGAAGCTGCCCTGTTCCGTGTGCTCTCAGGAGCACTTGATCATGCTCAAGGTTTCGACTCTGCTTCCTCACCTGCTCTCCTACCCCAAGCTGCATGGACACCAAGACAGAATAAGGTCGACCGTGTCAAGGAATGGGATAGCCTCCCGTTGCAGACGCCAGACGACATCCAAGCCTGGTACCGATCCAAGGCTACAGAGCACAATGATCCTGCCATCGACCTTCCTGCCGCGAGTCCTCAGTCGCTCATATCGACGGTATCCGATCCCATGTTTGCGCCTCCTCCTCCGCCAAGAGACCCTGGCTCAGTACCTGGATCAGTGTCAGACCACCAGGGAATTTCTGATGCGGTCATTGAACCTCAGCTTCGAGCCATGACGCCAATGGTCTCTACTCCCGTCAACCGGGTATCGTCTGAGAGTCTCAGCAAGGCCAAGGAATTGTCCAAGTCGCAACAGAATCTTTACTTCTGAGGCAGATGAGAGTGTTGAGACCACTGTCTGTCAGACAATACCGTGGGAAGGTCATGAACTCAGCTCAACTTTGGTAGCATCCAAGGCTCGGAAAGCGGCGAGGGATAATGCGACATGATTCTCGGGTTACACCAACCTTGGAACTTTGGGAAGTTGAAAGGCGGAAATGAACAAACCGCCAACGCGTCGCCTACTCGCGGCTTTGGTTCGTAGCACCAACAGCAAAAAGACTTCCCCGCCACGGCGCCGAGCTACCCCGCAGCGACCATTTCATTCCGCGGCGGCCCGGTTCCCACACCTACCCGCTCGGCTTGCGGCGGAATTGCGGAATCGCCCAATTCCAAACAGCAATGACCTCACACTGAGACCCTGAAAGCTTCGAAGCTTCACAAAGCTCCATCTTCCCTTGATGAACAGAGAGAGAGAGAGACCTTCTTGTTATTGACTATTGAAGCATTGTTCATCACCATTACCTCGAACAAACACTCTCTTTCGAAATAAACAAACACCATCATGTCAAACACTCAATCTTGGGTCTCTGTATCCCCCAAAAGCCACTTCTCGCTGGCAAACATCCCCTTCGGCATCATTTCCACAACCTCAGACCAGACTCACCGGCCCGCCATCGCCATTGGCGACAATGCCCTCGACCTCAAGGCCTTTGCCAAGGCCGGCGGCTTCCACGCCCTGCCCTCCATCCAAGACCACGTCTCCGTCTTCTCCTCAACTACACTAAACGACTTCGCCGCCCTCGGCCGTAAAGTCCACAGAGAAGTCCGCACATATCTGCAGTCCATCCTCGCCGAAAACACCCCGCACGCAGGCCTCCTCAAAGACAATGCCGACCTGCGCAAGACGGCTCTCATCCCCTTCTCCGAGATCCAGAACCACCTGCCCCTCGCCATCGGCGACTACACCGATTTCTATGCTGGCAAGAACCACGCCTACAATGTCGGCGTGCTCTTCCGCGGCCCGGATAACGCGCTGCAGCCCAACTATGTGCACCTCCCCGTCGCGTACCACGGTCGCGCGAGCAGCGTCGTCGTCTCCGGCACGCCTATTCGCAGACCGTGGGGCCAGATCCTCAAGGACCCCAAGGCCGAGCCCAAGGTGCCCACGCTCGCACCGTGCCAGAGGCTCGACATTGAGCTGGAGATGGGCATGTTTCTCTGCCGGGAGAACAAGCTCGGTGAGCCGGTCCCCGTTGACCAGGCGGAGGAGCACATCTTTGGCTACGTTCTCATGAACGATTGGAGTGCGCGCGACATTCAAGCGTGGGAGTATGTTCCCCTGGGGCCCTTTACGTCAAAGAACCTGGGTACGAGTATCAGCCCGTGGGTTGTTCTCGCGGATGCGTTGGACGGAGCCAAGACGGCTGGGATTGAGAACAAGACGGAGTTGCAGCCTTACTTGCGCGAGAGCAAGACGAACAACGTTCTGGGCGTCGATCTGGAGGTTGACATCATCAGTACGTCCCCCTCCTGATCTATTGAACCCTTGCTTGATTGCAAATGCTAACATGTGCCACTTCTCCAGCTGCGAGCGGGAACAAGACCACAATCAGCCGCACCAACTCAAAGAACCTGCTCTGGTCCTGGCCGCAAATGATTGCGCACCACACAATCACCGGCTGCAACCTGCGACCTGGCGATCTGCTCGGATCCGGCACAATTTCCGGCACGGAGCCCGGCACCGAGGGAAGTATTCTCGAGCAGACGCAGGGAGGCAAGCAGGCCGTGCAATTGACCGGAGGTGAGGAGCGCAAGTTTCTGCAGGATGGTGACACCCTCATTATCCGTGGCTGGAGCGGCCAGGAGGGCGCGTTGGTTGGATTTGGTGAGGTCTCGGGCAAGATTGAGGCCGCGCTGAAGCTCTTTTGATCGTCCATCATGATCTCGAGATAGAATGAGCATGAAGTAGTGAAAAGTCCTTGTTTCGTAAACACTCTGAATGTCAGATAATTTCGTGAAGTTACAGTTCTCATCATCTTACTCCCCTCTAGTACAGAACGATCATGAAAATCCTCGAGCAATACCAAGTGCGTTTGCCTATGCGGCGCATTAACTTGAATCGACCTATGTTTTTCATCTATTTCGCCCTCAATTCATCAGGAGTATCAGGCTGGTTAAAGTAATGCGCCTTCACAACAGCCGGATTCCCCTTCAACCCCTCTGCAATCTTCCTCATAGTCGGATACGGGCTCAAATCAACCCCAAACCTCTCAGCATTCCAATACGCAGGCAACAAACACACATCCGCCAACGAAATCTCATCACCAACAGAACAACTCCCCGCCCACTTCTCGGCAACAGCCTCATACGCCGCAAACCCATCCGCCATCAACTCGCGGTTCCACTGTTCCGCATTTCCGCCCATGGCCCTGATCCGCCTCATAATCCGCATATTCGTCACGGGCTGGATGTCGCACGCGACAATGTTGACCAGGCTCCGGACCACGGCGCGCGTCTTAACATCCTTGGGGAGGAGGGGTGTGGTGGACGGGTGGGTTTCCTCGAGGTACTCCAGGGCCGCGACGGATTGGGTGACTTTGAAGTCTGCGTCGGACCGGTTGACGAGGAGAGGTACGCTGGCTGAGGGGTTGAGTGCGCGGTGGGTGTCGGAGAGGTGTTCGTCTTTCAGGAGGTTGGTTGGGATTGTGGTGTAAGGGATGGACTTGAGGTTAAGAGCGATGCGGAGGCGGGCTGAGCAGGAGGAGCGGAAATAGGAGTAGAGGATGTAGTCTGGGTCAGACATCTTGAGGATTCAATGTTGAATAACACGTCAGGTACTGATAGTTGGTATCTTGAGATTCACTGGGTAGCTTCAAGGTGGAAGAAGGCCAGTCCAACGACACGACTGGACTCGGGCTCGGTCTTATTTCACTGATCCCATGGCTAATACATCACGCACGTGTAAGCATGGCAATTCCGCTTGCTTGAGGGATCTGCTTGACATGCGAAAGGCGTAGGAGAACCGCTCCTAGCCTTCCAATGCCGACGAGGATGTGCTCGGACGAGGAGGCGAGCTGCAGCTACCCGGGAGGTTCCTGCGGGGAAGAAGGATCCCAGCGGCAAGCTGACTGCGGGGAACGGGTATTGGCATCGTATGAGAAAGCTATGGAATTGAGGTCAATGATTGGTCCGTCGCTCTCCCGGGTGTCTGCTGCCCGGGTCGATCGACGAGGGCGGAATTGCGGAACGAGCACAGGTTGTCAGAACAGCACACAGCTGGTTCTGCGGACATCTCCGTATGGAGTTCGGTAGTTCAGTACTGCGGTTTAATACGAGGTTCTACTAAGTAAGAAGCTCTATTGGATTTGGCGATTGGGGAGTCGGAAGTTCTAACAGAATTGGAAGAGATGGGGGTGCTGGTGTTGGGTGTAGAAGCTAGTGGAGATGGTCAGCCGTAAGGCAGTCAATGATGCACCAAGTCGTCAATCCCACGATCCAAAGTAGCTAATGGCACTTGAATACACCCCGGTCCCATGCGTATCTCGGATCTATTGATACCTGGTCTAAACTTGCGCCCCAATGCCTCTTCAAGCTCTTCCACGCAGGTCCTGTAGCTCATGATTCAGTTCCGAGATTTCATCATATTGCTCTTCAATCTTGTACACTTGTTCCACAATTTGGCTCCCAGTGTCTTCAATGATGAGCAACGTCGCAAGATTGGCGCAGATCGCCGCCACAGCACCAAGTGGAATACTGGACTGAGGATAATACGGATAGACCGGTGCGCTAGCCAGCAAAGTGACGAAAGCTAGGCTGACCAAGCAGTTGAAAGTAATGGGCCACTTCGTCTCTATGCCTTTGGGAGGCTTCTTCCCTTTTTCCTTGAACCAACCGAGTGCAGAAAACCATTGCATTAGCTGAGGCTTGACAATGGCATAGAGCCCGCCGAACCCTAATAGTTGTTGGCTCAGTGTTGAGTGGAAGTTGCTGTCGTACATGGGAACGCCGTCGGGGGCCTCGCATAGGAATGTTGAAAGCACAGTGAAAGGGACTGATACCACTACAAGCCAGGTGACGAGGGAAAAGCAGAGAGTGCGCCAGAGCTTGGGCTCTTTTAGGTTCGATCGACTCCTTGATGCCATAGTCTTACCTCCACTTCCCATCTGAGGGGGTTTCTTTTGCAGCTTCTTCGGACCGGGCCCTTTGGACTGTCCTGTCCGTGGCCGAAGTTTGTTCATGTCGATCGAAATGACCTCAATGGCCGAAGACATGGAAGGAGTCTTGAATATGCCCGGTTCGGGTACGAGTGAGAGTTTTGCTGTATGTTCAGTTAACCTGGGTGATCTAAGGTATAACCAAACTGAACGACATGAGCTTTCGATATCATGTTCCACCACTTACCTTGCTCCTCCTTTTCCAAGGTCGTAATGGTATTCCGACACTCCTGAACCTTCCCATCAAAGAAGCCAAACGTCGCATCCACACCCACGCGCAGCTGCTCCATGATTCCAAGGGGAACTTCTATTCGGAGACTTTCAATCAAGCTCAGGAGCACCGTCCAACTTTCTCGTGGCTTTTGAAGCGCCGACTCAAAAGCTGCGACCCTGTCGCGTAGCTGAGATAGTGTACCATTTCTCCAGATGTTGAACACCTTGTTCCATTCCCATCTGTGAGGATAAGTGAGCAGCGTCTGCCCATGTAGCAGGCAAAGTGCTTGATTCCCGTTCGAGTATGGGTTATACAGCTCGAATTTCGGAAAGTCCTCATCAACGTCCTTCAAGGTCGTAAGCTCTTTAAGTAGAACGTGAAGTCGAATTACAAGCTCAGGGTTGTGCGCTGCGAGGATTACGAAAGCGGAGTCTAACCCTGACGCAAACCAAGGCGGATTCCAATGACCCAAGAGCTTCAGCAAGAAGAGGGGGTCGATCTCGTCCTCTGATTGATAATATTGCTGGATAGCTACGTTGGCATTACGCTGTAGAGCCTCCGCGGAGGTTTTGAGGGCTTCAGGTTGGTCTAAGTCATCGTAAAGAAAAGGAAATGATTGGCGATTTGCCTCAACATCGCTCTCATGGGCGCTGGTGCGAAAGCCTGAATTGGCACTATCCCAGCCCAGCAGGATGGGGAGGGGATTGACTACCACCTCGACCATTATATCAACGTCACAGGTGGTATCTCGTTGCTCGAGGTTGCCGAGTGTTTTATTTGTGCCATTTGCCGGGGATTTATGTGCCGCTCCAGTTGTTCAGGCGAACCACGAGGCACCCCAAAAGTTGTTCGATGGCGCGCCCAGCCGGCGACTTGCATGCGGCTAAGGAACATGGCGCAACGAGCTGGAAATCCTCGGCCAGTAACATCTCATTTTCGCTACTAGCGCTGCATTCCATTCAGGGTCTTCAGGCACTCTGATATATGTTGGCACAACATGATTCGTATCTATCCCAGGTCGTTGCCAGCCACCGGCGCAAAATGCCTTGCACTATGGTGCGTAAGAAGACGAGGCGTCTCAGATAGAAGACTCAATACCCACAGCACGACTTGTTTGATTGCTAATCAAATAGGCTATACGCCTTGGTGACTGATGACATCAAAGTGCGAACTGACTGGCACCTAGATGCTGCATGACCAGGGAGCAGCCAGACACCAAGAATCATTTGTTCTGCGCTAAAGCAAAGTTCGCGGCAATCTGTTTCATTCAACACCGGATTTAGGTTACGTTCCGCAAGGATGCCGGGCATAGCGCAGTCCACCGTCTACAAATAAGTCCTCAATCAGTGTAAAGAAAGTTCTACTTTGAGCAGAGTAACTTGGAGTATGATTGTCAGACATAACTGCATTTAGCGGACTAAAATGGTAGGATGTATCTCATTTTGCAGCCGTCACGTGCGACCTTCGGCTCGATGGTCTCATGAGAATGCATTGCTGCGTGCCGAGCATTTGAAATCCGGACTAAATATCCAGACATTATTGATGAAAAGCATACGCAGGACAAAGACTACCGTTCTTGACCGTCACCCATTGCTCGCTCCCGACACATTTGTTGCACCAAAGAAGCCCATTTGGGTCGTACCTATTCTTGAGCGTAAAAAGGCGACCATAGTTCTCCCCGAAGAAGGACCATTGCCAGCCAGGCTCCAAATCATTCGCCTAGATCTCAATCAGACATTGGCAAGGTGTCATCGAAGCGTCGGAAATACTCACCTCATTCAAGTATGCTCCAGAAGATGGGTCCAACTCTCGCAAAAGATTGAGCTTGTTGAATGTCATGTCGCTCACAACTTTCTCGGTCTCGATCGACGAAAGAGTAGCGGGATAAGACTGCGAAGCGATAAGGTGAATTGAAGCACGCCGCCACACGGGGTTGAGCGAATTGTTGACTGGCTTGGAGCTGATCGTCATAGTACCCGAGAAAGAGATACTGTCTTGCGTCTAGAATCAGGTGAGCAATCGAGATGTACTCACGGGAGCTTTCATGAACCTACTAGACTCTCAACATTATTCTCAGCGAGCTTCTCCAAAGTCTCCGCAAAAGCCGTCTGGTTCTGCGTCAGTAAATCTCGTGAGACGAGCCTGGAGGCTGATGTCGCGCTGTTCCTGCTCATGTCGCCGAGAGTTGGCAGCTGCTTCACAAGGTCATAAAAGGTAGTCAATTTGATGGGTGCAGCAGTGTATGTAATCGAGTCAGACGAGTTTTTGAAGAATTCCTGCAGGGGTGCCGTGACTCGAGCGACTGTTGCGTTGTCGGCATTCCACAGGAAGAATGAGCCACCCAGTGCTCTGGATGCAGCGTCCATTGACCAATATCCGTGAAGTCCTTGGTCTTGGAGGGCTGGTATGATCGTATGGAATCTTGCTACAAACTCCCACCAGCTTTTGGGTGAAGTGCCGTTCTTAGCGACTGCGTTGATCCCGAAGAGAGTAACGTTGGGCATAGGATACGCCTTAAGAGTCAAGTTCAGAATGACACCAAAGGTGCCGCCGCCACCGCCGCGGATAGCCCAGAAGAGATCTTCGTGTTGGCATTCGTTGGTCACGACGACATCTCCAGAGGGTGTGACGACAGATGCCTCAATGATGTTGTCGGCTCCTTGACCATAAGCACCTGTCATGAAGCCGTGCCCTTCCCCGGTCGACCACCCGACAACGCCAACGTCCTAGATCTCGGGTCAGGGATGCACGTTACGTTACGTGGCAAGCTTGTCTCACTGTATTGGTTCCGCCAGTTCCGAATGCATTGTGGCCGGCCAGTGCCTCGAAAAGCTCTCCATCTTGTAATCCTGCGCCGATAGTGGCCGCCATGGGCGCATCGCGTTTGCTGGTGTTGAGACACCCGACAGGCTGAAATGTTTCGTGAAAGACGAAATACTTCATGTGATGCGTCCAGATACTATGAGCAGTAAGTTTTATGCATACAAGACTGCTCGTCACATGCTGATTACGTACGACAAGCTACCCGGAGCTGAACTTCTACGCGCGCAGTTTCTATTAGCTGTTTCAAAAGCGAAGCGGGAATCACAAGGGTCGCCCGTACCTCAGCTTTCCACCATGTCCGGTGTTCTTGATATTCAGACGCAGGTTATGATCCTCAGCAAACTGCAACGCAGCTTTTACGTGGCCCGCCTCCGTAGCATTCACCACGTAAGGGGAGAGTGTACCAAGGGAGCAGCCTGTGGCTCCTGCATGAGTATCACCAAAGATACTGGTGCCGTTGGGATAAATTGGATCGCAAGCATCTTTCGTACCCATGCTGGCCGGGTTCGCTGAGTTGAATGCCCATGTGGAATACTGGACGATAAGACTATCGCAGGCTTCCTGGTTGTAATCGGGCTGAGATGTGTAGCAGACTGACCCCGGCGGGTTGAACTGTATTAAACGTCCGTCAAGTGTTCTATTGAGCGTGCCCCAATTCGAGGCTGGAGGCCAACAGGGGTCCTGAGGCGACTACACGAACCATTGGTTAGAAGTGTCTCTAGAACAAAGACAAGTTCACACGAGACTTACGCATTTGCAGCTTTCGGCCTGGACTGACCCGACAATGAGCGTAATCAGCACGATTGCGATGCGTGGAGGAGTCATTGCGGATGTTGTTATGTCTGTGATGATTGATCTTTTACAGATCAGACGGGAGATTGTAGTTTTAATCCATCTTCTAAACCGAGGACTTCACTCTACGTCACGCGTGCTTGCTGCATTACAAGCTCTATGCGAAGGCTGTCGCCGTTATTACTCGCACTAAACCCGCAATGGGCCTCCGCGTGTCCCGACTCTCGGTGACGAGCATTTTTGCGTACGGAAATTCCGCTGAGAGACCTTCCCTCGAATAGATTTTGCGTGTCATTTCCCGATGAGGTTCTAACATCGATCTTCCGTATTGACTTTTCGTATTACCTTTTTCGTATCCAGTTTCCGGCCGGTGATCCTGTACGTGCGGTGGAGTAGCGTACTCAGTGCCCGGAATTGTACGCTACGGCCTTGATTTAAGGTCGACTACCACGTTATCGAGGTGGCAAAGTAAGTGTTGCATACGCGTATTGTGCAGCCCATTCGGTGAGTTAACCGTACCTGAGGTATCTGAGCCACATAATTGTCAGCGCATCGCTTTATGAAGTACTAAAACCTCGTCCTTGTACCTATCGCAAGGAATCTAAGCTACTGCGGGGTTGACTCACAAAAGGTGAACACGACGCCGCGTAACGTTGGCCCGGCTCGCAAGCGCAACAGGAGGCATCATCGCAAATCAAGAGATAGATGCTAGAATCTAAAGCGGGTCTAAGGCTAAATGATCATTTTGTATTATTCTCTTCTGATATTCTACCGATCCCCCCTTCTACCTTTTTAGACCGGTTGGTAAACTGAACCCCCGGAAGTTAGAGTGCGTGCAGGAGGATTCAATTGTGCGTCCAAGAAAAGCGGGCTACTCCGGGTCCCGGCATCATTGCACTCAATCTGAGAAACACGCTAACGATATGCATATATTAATCTTTGTCACTCGACTCCACCCAGGGTCGTTTATCAGACGGAATAATTACAATGTCACTCTCTAAAGGACGTTTGGAAACACCACCCTGCGGAGCCATAGGTTCCAGATGCCAGGCAACTGCTAGGCGAATTATTCCAGACATAGTTCCGAATAGAGCTTTTCCATCTGAATCTGTTCGTCCCAACGTCATGTGCTAGTTCCAGGTCTCAGGGGTTCTTCGTCTTTCAGGGGTACCAAATTCGGTCATATAAGATTGTTGGACTCTATCCTTTTGCCTTCCTTCCTCTGGTACATTGCGCAGAGACGAAAAAAGGATTCACGTTCGAACCTTCTTAGCATTCACAAGAGCTCAGCCAGCGATCATGAAAGGACCCAGCAAAGCTATTGGGGGTGTCCTCGCGACACTCATTGGTCTGACTCAGGCTAACTCCGATATCGTTTCCCTCTTCACCAATGGCGCAGCCTACATCCAGGAGGCCAGTGCCACTCTCGTTCTTCCCAAGCTTCCTAGCTCTGTCTCAGGAGACGTCGCGATATGGAGTGCCGTCATGATGGAGAACCAGGCATCGTTCCTGCAAGGCGTAACTTCCAACTCTCCTAGTGGGTAAGAAGAAAGATGATCTGCCTCCTAGCTACGTCACGATACTTGACTGATCGCATTATACAGGTCTTACTGCAATGATGGAGGAAAGAGTTGGTGTAACTTTGCCTACACCCTGGTCGGTGAGTGAATCGGCCTGCGAGAATCAAGTCGAAACACCCAAAGACCCCGTCTGACATAGTGCTGCAACAGGCTCAAATCCCACCGTCGGTGACCCTGTCACTGCATCATCCGGATCCACGATTAGGACGCACTGTAAGTCAACTCATCTCGTAGCTAGGTATTGTGGTGACTAAAGATGACGATAGACAAGCTGAATTCGGCGACCAACCTCTGGGATCAAGACGTTTACATAGACAACAAACTCGCTTCCTCCGTCTCAACTAGTAAGTAAACTGTTATCATCTGAATATTATTTCTTGTATCAAAAGTAACATAGATTTGAAGGCAAAGGACAGAAAGGAAACATCTTTTACATCTCTATTGAGTGTGCCTCCGGCGGCTGCGTTGAGCACCCGGCTCACAGTACGTATACTCCGTGTCCCCCGAGCAAATTGGCAACTGACAAGAATTTAGGCTGGGAGGATGTCTCAATTGTGCTCAGCCAGGCTGACAAGAGCTTTGGACATACCGGAGGCTGGGAACATGGTGCCACCGGCGGCGAGATGTCATCTCCTGACGGCGGGAAGACTTGGAATTTCAGCACTCTCAATATTCCGGCCCAGAAGGCCGAATAGCGGTTCGCCATTGAGATTGTAGCTGTTGATGACTTGTTTCTTTGTCCTTGCACATAATTTCTAACGAAAGAAAGTGTACATACATTCGAACATTTGCACATGGCCTCTGGACTACATGTGCTCATGGAACATCCATCTTCGATACGGATCCAGTCACGTATCAAGGTCGATTTTGAGAAGTCATCTCTTTTCGTCATTTAGATTGCGCACCCTCCTTTCATATCTGATTATCCAAAAGCGCCAGCGCTCAAAATCCATTCTTCCGACTCACCTTGCAAGGTTCCCACTACTTCAGGACTATGATCCGGATCGGTGCTTGTCCACCATTGACAGATACCAGCCCGTAGCCAAACATTCGAAGTCTCAGAGATCCCGGGTTGGCCACTGAAGGGAACCAGCAAAAGACCTACTGGCATGCTCCAATCGGGAGGAGGTGCTTTAATCTCTCTGAGTCCCAGAAGTAAGAGAACTGCGTTTGGGTGCTGCTGACTGAAAGCAATCGCTTCTTTGCGTGCAAGTTCAGGCCCATGAACAGCGGTCCATTGTTCCGGACCATCCAGGTCAATGTTTCCGCCGGTCCAGCCTACTTTGGAATTCCAAATTTCGACCAGCGTGCTAAATTTGCAGAGTTTGCCGCTGAAGTGCCCCCAGTTAACTTCTTTGAGAGCAACGGTGGAGAGCTCTGCCTTTACCGACATGTCATCAAAGACTGCCTTGCCTTCGCCATAATTAAGACGTCTTGTAGGCTGAGAGTCTGGAGAGATTCTCCATCTCTTCCCAGCTTGAGGAGGAACCTCGAAGATATGCATCTGGCTCATAATAGGTTCCCGGATCAGCAGCTCTCGACCCAGCTCATCCTCCAGTTCTGGAAGCGAAAACTCAACGTGCGGGTCACAGCCCGGTCTCGACTTTCCCAACTGAAATCCAAAGATCTGCATGATTCCATACACACGATCCGTGGCGCGAGTCGTGGTCCTATGGCGAGCGGCCCCAAGGAGGGTGACTGGGAGACTTGATCGGAGCCCGATCATACCGCTGCGCTCGATTGCGTGCTTTAATGCTAACAGGTACTTGTCGTTTGGGTCGATGGTCTGCGGCTTTTTCTCGTGTGAGGTCACTATGGTCATCATGTGGTCACAGTAGTCGATGAAGTCGCTAAGCAACATAGGACGTTCGGCAGGGTTGTCAATCTCAGACGGGCTCATGAGCTCCCCCTGTCTGGAAATAAACACCGACTGAGGACAGAGATATGCTTCTTGCAACGTCCAGAGAGACGAGAACCATGGGTCGAGGCTCAGAAGTTCGATCTCTTGCCTAGTGCCTTCTAAACCGCGTTGAACTCGCTCAATGCCACTTTTTGCCTCAGCTCGTAATAATTTGGCCTGTTGTTGGAGCCGCTCAGTTTGTGATAGATATCCCTGACGGGAAAGCGTTGTCAACCACGCAAAAGTATGCGTGGCGCCCTTGAATATTTTCGCTTGGCGGCCAACCTCCAAAGCCATTTCTGTCGATCCTCGTGTCTGGTCTATGCAAGCAACATCCAGCCAGACGTGGTGGATTTGAGGGACCGGTTCGCCAGGATTATCAAAGGCTACTCGTCGTCAGCGACGCGTTCCTACGGAGTTGAGGTTTATCCTTTCGCATATTTTGACTGACCTCTAACCTCCGTTGAGAGTTTCAAAGCTGATATCAACAGATTCTCCATTTCACCCATCGTGAAATGATCTGGGTCTACTCGTGGCATTTCCCAGGTAACGCCTTTGACCGGGAGTCCTTTCACGTCTGGATGTTGTGTCGCACTCTTCAATCGCCATCTACCCCAGGTGTACGAGATAGCGATGTATCTGGGCGCGAGATCGTTTCCATAATAATTGCCAGGCGACCACTGCATTGATGTCATGGACGGTACATGCAGTAGCCGGCGCGGCCAGGCGCAGTCATCGTCGAAATCCGCCATTGCGTACGGTGCATGGAGCTGGGGTTGATGCTTCGATGATTTCAACGACATGCCGTCCTTGGAACATTCCGGCCTGCATACCCCTCTTTATGATGCCTTTCGATTGCCTTGAATGGGCGCGTGTTGGTCCGCAATACCCTTGGTCGTGGCGGACGCCTGTCATCCCGACTACCGGCTTTGATTGGTAGAATTCTCTCAGCTGAGGTGCAGCTAGCTGCTTGAGGCACAGCACATTTTTGATACGATACTTAGCTTTGGTCGAGAACTTGTGATCATTGGCCTCATCTGCTTGTTGTTCGTGTATTTCATTATGAAGTGGACACTAATCTTGTTAGGCCGAGGCCGGGTATGTAATGCCCCCTTAAGAGGGCAATACAACACAATTGGATAAAATACTTATGCCATTCTAAGTCGACGAACCCAACAAATCACAAAACAGTGAAGTGTCGAGTCAAAAAGTTCTTGATGAAGTATCTTGGAATGAGATCGATTGCAGCTGAATTCGCGTTCATCTCAGTCATAATGGTTTTTAACTTCCAAACCTTTGTACTGAAACGATGTCCCTTCGCGCTGATCAAGCACCTTCTTGTGATGCACATCTTTCACTCTTGCCCGCACGTAATCTGTCCCTGATGGAACTGGCTTGCTCAAGTCTCGGTCTTCCTCTCTGATCATGCCAAGACGATCTAGAAGAGGCGATGGCAACGTCCTCATCGGCGTGTGGTCCCCAGGTCGACTAAAGTACAGAAGTCCCAGTCGGGGAATATTGATTTGGTCTCTAGGAGGCTTCACGACACGATGAATTGTGGATTTGATGAATCCTTCTCATGATTAGAATAACTCTCAACACTGATGGATTAAGAACAACACTTACCGTTTGTCAGGAACGTCAGGGTGTCTGCCGCGTTGCACGTAATACCGCCCTCTACGGGCTTTACATACTTCCAGTCTCCCTCTGGTGTCCTGATTTGCAGTCCCGCAACATGTTGGGAAAAGAGGAGTGTCAAGCTGCCGAAATCTGTATGTCCGCCCGTCGAGAAGGCCTGCGCTTTGTCCCATTCTTCTTCAGTCCGGACATTGTAGATCATGTACCGCAGATGGTCGTCCGATACTTGGTCATAGGCATGCGCATCGGCGAGATGATTCTCAGGAAGCTCCAAGATGATAGCGATGAGAACGAAGAGCTTTCGTGCGACTTCCCAGACGTCGCGGTGGAAGTCTCGAATTTCATCCCAGTTCTCTTCAACAACCCGATGACGACCGACATCCTTCCAAGCTGGGATGTCCTTGTGGATATTGAGCTGATGATTCGTTAGTCGCTGTTTCAATGATGATCAATTGCGCCTTACCATCTCAATGTTCTCCTTTACACCCGTATCACCAAGCCATCTTTCGTTCTCTCTATATCCAAAATATTCGCCTTCTGCAAAGTTGCACGGATAGGTCCGCTTTTCTTCGACTGGCTCTTTGAAGAAAGTGTTTCCAATGCTGAACTGGCGCAGCACACGCTCATCGTCGATGCCGGTGCCAGTCACAACCCAGAACCCAACTCGCGAGATCGCATCATACAGCTGCTTCGCTAGTTCTTGCTTTCCACCTGGCTCATCGAATCGTGAAAGATCAATAGTAGTGAGAGGCGCCCAATCTAGATCTTCTCTTGTTGGCTGCGGCCGTGACCAGGGCTTGACAAGCAGCTTGTCGGTATTGGAGGGTGGTGGTGAGACTGCAGAGGGAGCCATGGTGTGTATTACCTATTTAAACGAAACTATGTGGGATGAATAATGAGGACGCTACTGTTTGGACTCAATTCAATCTTCTCGCAGCGCCTTATAGAAGTCCATCGCAGAATTTCATGCTTGATGGCTTACTGACACCCACGCGGGGTCGACACACGATCGGCCATGGCGTGCTTGGGAACCCCAACATCGTGCTCGTAATCATCAGCCAACGATATTACCAGACGCTCCCGGCTACTACCCCAGATTATCATCCTCCAGGCAAGTTCGACCAAGACGTGCTCGAACAATAGAAAATGACGGGGAAATGTTACCCGACAGTCGGGCAAAGTCCGAGAGATGTTGTTGCCGCACTTATCATCCAGGATCAAATTGAAGAATGACAGACCTTCAACCCTCGGTCAGGATTGGATGATTACACAGATCGCCATACTTGTTATCATGTCGTGATGAGTCCAAAGTTGAAGGACCAGGGGAGATATCCGGCATCGGTAATTGATGGTTCTTGGTCCGTCACTCTTAGAACTACGATTGAAACGTAAACGTAAAAGTACTTCTGCTGGTTGGTTGGAGAGGTTTTGGCTTCGTCTTGAGTTGTGTCAATTGATATCCTGGTTCTTTTCGGTGCTTCACGACTACGTCTAAAATGGCGACCTCAAGAGAGCCGATCAGCACATCGGCCTACGTCGCCGACCACGTACAGACCTTTCCCGAAAAGGCGACAAAGACAAAGAGCTTAGATCTTTCCGATCCTGAGACCGAACCAAGCAATGCCCAACCCGAGTTTGAGAAGAAACTCTTGAGAAAGATTGACCTCTGGCTCGTGGGGTTTTACTCTCTCGTTTACGTCTTTCGAGTCATTGACAGCGCCAACTACTCTAATGCAGCCATCATCAACCTCGAGGCCGGCACCGGTATCAAGAAGCAGCTCGAACTAAACCCATCACAATGGGCCTGGACGCTTTCAATCTTCTCATATAGCTATCTCATCTTTGAGCCCACCAACACGATCTTACTGAAGCTGTTCAAACCTTCGAGATGGATGTTCATACTCATCATGGCATGGGGCGTATCTGCGTGCTGCTCCGCCGCGGCGACGAATTTCCCGGGTATGATGTGTGTCCGCTTCGCGATCGGCATGGCTGAGGCAGGTTTCTTCCCGTCGGTCTTGTATCACTACGCGTTCTGGTACAAGCCAGAAGAGATGCCGCAGCGTATCGCCTTCTTCTACTCCGTGGGACAGATTTCCAGTGCGCTGTCTGGATTGCTGGCATATGCCATCTCGTACATGGATCAGCTTGGAAATGTGTCCGGGTGGCGGTGGCTGTTCATTCTCGAAGGTCTACCGGCTATTTTTCTCGCTTTCTTTGCGTTTTGGTTGCCTGACTATCCAGAGTCAGCCAAGATGTTGAATGAGGAGGAGCGGCTGTACATGAAGCAGAGACTTGCTAGCTCTGTGCCCAAGGGAGAGGCGAGTTGGGACTTCAAGTCTTTGAAGGTCATGGCCCGAGACCCGACGCTTTACACCTTCAGTTTGTACTGGATTTGCCACGGTATCGGGGGGTTCGGGGTCGGGTTCGCGTTGCCGACTGTCATCTACCAGCTTGGCTTCACAACTACGGCATATTCTCAGTTGATGAACATTGTGAGCCCGCGCTTCATCTTAATAATGTCAAGGACCTTTGACTGATACTATATAGCCTCCGTATGTTTCGGCCTTCTTGCTTCTGAACACGTTGGGCTTCATGCTTCAAAGAAAGTGGATCAGACCGTGGGTGACAGCCGCAGGAAGTAAGTCGCCTGGGGAAACACTCAGACTTAGCACAGAGCTAACGGACGCAGTCGAATCAACAATTATCGTATGCTACATCATTCTTCTCTTTGTCGATAACCCGGTGGTGCGCTACATCTGCTTGATCGTGTCTGTTGCTTGCGCTGGGTGCGCATACCCAGTCATCTGGCCGGAGCGCATCAGGGCACTTGAAGGAACCGTGGCATCTGGGATCGGCATTGGCCTGACAAATGCGTGTGCTCAATTCGGGTATGTTCAAAAGAATTTCTCATCGAGTAGCCTTTTCCTGATTTTTAGGTACAGTGGCATCGTCGGCCCACACGTCTTCAGCACGGTGTTCGGCCCTAGATATCGAGTCTCGTATGCGGTCAACTTGTCGGTACTCGTGGTTGGTATCTGCTCGATTCTGACAGGTTGGCTTCTTGTCGTTAGGAAAGACAGAAAGCGCCTGGCACAAGGTTGAGAATTTCAAAGGTGTGAGCTTGATGGTTCCGTCAGGAGACCGGCTGGCAGTCGGAGCCCCGACCGTAGATTGAACTCCGTCCAACAAAGGTGGTTGTCGTTGAGACTCGAGACAATTCCACAAAACCAGTTGAAAGGGGCTCTTTGAAGTCTTGGTAATGATGAAAAAGGACCCAGGGATTTGGGTAAAGGAGAGGGGCGTTGGCCGATTAGCATGATATATGGGATCAATTGCAACCATGAAAGTTCGAAAACGGCAAAAGCTCCTGTGCTGAATAGCCAGTAAGAGGCAACTGAATAACAAGTTGAAGATGAGATATTACCACCTTCAAGGATACTCACTTGGTGCGACTTCCGAAAGAGTCCTCGATGCGGCGATGATGTGCCAAGCCGAGGATTCGACTTTGAGGACCTTGATGGCCCGGCCCGCCTCTTCGCGCCTGGGCAAACGCGGGCCTGACATGGGTGCGGCATTACGAGATCAAACCAGAACCCAACCACTCCTTTGACTGGAGCCTGAGGTACCAGATATGGCGAGGTGATCCTTGAAAGACCGCTTGACGGTAAACAGAACCGGGCATGTTGAGCATGTGCCAAGTCGAATGGGAGGGATAAGCACGTTGTGATACTCCGTAGTCTCCGCGAATAACCTGACTTGCGTAGTTTCTTGGCGAACTGGCCTGGCTGAACTGAGTTGCAAACAGAAAAACAACCAACCAACGCCTTGGAAAGATCAATCAATTTTCGTAATTGTGTTTCTTTTCGTGCCAAGATTCGCTAGGAGTTTCTTACCTTGACGCCTTGATGCTCACTCCGCGCCTGGGGTTCGGGCGATTCGTCTTGGCGGTTGACATTTGTAGCTTATTCACTTTAATACAATACCATCTTTATAAATCTCACATGTTCACAGCCTTTTCACAGTTTCTTCATCTCCACGCCTGTGCCTGCATATACTCGTTGATTATTGACAATCATTCGCGATCGGTCACCCTGATCCATACCAAAGCTCGCCTGACATCCACCCGAAACTATCAATATGAAGGCCTCTCAGATTCTTTCCATGCTCGGCTTTGCCGCCTTTGCTCTTGCCCAGAGCGAGAGCCTGGCTCCTTCACCAACGGAGAGCGTCGGCTGCGAGCCTCACGGTGACCATTGGTAAGTCAGACTTCCACTTCCGTTAAAAGTTGGAGCCATTCTCACATACACCTCTAGGCACTGCGAGGGCGCGCGCGCAACCACTGCCGCAGCCGTCAGCGGAACCACCCTTCTCACAAGCGTTGCTGCCGCGACCACCACTGCCACTGAGGACCACGACCACGACCACGATGACGACCACACTTCCGGCACCGGCAGCCTTGCTCCCTCTCCCACTGAGTCCGTCGGCTGCGAGCCCCATGGTGACCACTGGTAAGCACAGAATACACCGGCTTCCCTTCCGCTTCAAGACGATCTAACGCGTGAAATAGGCACTGCGATGCTGCTGCCACCGCCGCCTCCGGCACGGCTTCTGCTACTGGCACCGGATCCGCTGCTGTCACCACCACTGCTGCGGCTACCACTGGCGCCGCTGGCACTACTGCTGCTGGTAGCGCTTCTCCCAGCTCTACTGCCGTTCCTGCCGGAGCTGCTCGCGCTGGGTTTGGTGCTGCTGCCATCGCTGTCGCTGTCATGGCTTTGTAAGGGGTTCGTCGACGAGAAAATGGATTATGTGCCTTCCAAGCATTTACGGATACACGAATTGGGATTCATGAACATACACTGAGTAGGCTGTCGGTTCGGCAGTGGTAGGACAGCGGGCAGGCCAACTCGGGGAAAATTTCGAGAAGCTGGGCCTCCTAAGGGCATATTCCTTCCCTTCCACTCCAAATAGAGATGGGCTTTAATGGTAGCATAGAAACAAAACACGCATTCACCGACTACACGTCTTCCCTACTTCGTGACCGCGATCATCAACCACTAGACACCTGCCCCTGTCCTGGCTTAATTCTTGACATTTGGAGCTGCACCCATTGCATCATAGAAGCTTAGGCACGGACGTAGTGACAGACCCGACAGGCTGGTTTGAGTCTAGACAGCGGGAAGTCAAAACCTGCAACCATGCGTGAAACGTTGGCATGCTGCTAGTCATGTCACCGGTGAGGATCTTCAACCGTTGGTCTTTGCATGACTGCGCTGCAGGAGTGGTGGTGACTTCTCTGAGCACGGTGTGGCTGACTACATCACGAAACGGTCTGGAGTCATCGTCTTTACTAGCCAGCCGGGATTGCGGCCTTGCTTCCGGCCCGGTCTCATCAAGGCAGTATTGGTAGCCAGAGTCGTCTCATCCAGCATCGATAGATCCTCGCCAGAGGGAATGCTATGTGTCATTCAGAGGTTCACAGGCGCCAACACGTCAGATCGGCCGAAGGAGCGCGCAAAAGTGCCTGTGGACGGTGACTCCTCTGCAATACGAGCCTATGGGCCTGCAGTAAGGCAATCTTGGCGTTGAAGTTTGACGACCGGTACGGACTACGTAGTATGGGAAGCTGAACTCGAGAGGCTCCGAGGACCCTTAGCCAAAGCAGAAAACCTCGAAAAGGCCTCATCGTGATGGGGGTTGGTCGACCCGGCCTACTTTATAGGAGTCTTGGCATGCAGCTGTCGCCACTTATAACCATCAAGGTCGGAGGAGAAAATGAACCACAGTCAGGTGTGAGTTTGTGCGTGAGTGAATGCGATGAGACTGCGGGTGAGTGAGTGAGTAAGTGAGTGAGAGAACTGAGAGAAGCAAAGGAGGGACGTTGGGAGAGGCCATCAAGGTTCTTAGTTTGACGTGCATGTGGGGGGGCATGTGGGCGGTACGTACCGGGTGAAAACAGGCATGTGGACCCGACGTTAAGCCACTTCAGCTGGTCTGTGCCCAATCAGCGCGGGTCCTCAGAGGCAACAGCAGGAAACACCCACTGGACATCGTGACTTCCTGTCTTGGCTTTCTCCATCAGCGTTGCTTCCCATCTCGCCAGCTGCTGCCTTTCCCTTCCTTCCTTTTCCTGCCCATTGCTGGCCATCCGGGTGCTCAGCCTTGGCGATGGGTCTCTCAGCCTTGGCAAACAGACCGCGTCGTCTTATGCTTTTTTCCGTCTCTTTTGGCTTCCCGCTTTTTCTCTCGACAAACACCATCGGTCCACTTACTGTATACTTTGGACGACAGGGGCTTGTGATGCCCACGTTTCCATGGTTCCCTCGGGCTGCGGTGGCTCTCATCCCAGCGGATGCCATATCAATTTGACTATGGAATATGCTATCGATGTGGGCTGAAAAATTGCCTCGACCGTCATTGGCGCGCAGCAAGCTGCATCCAGCTACGATGCCATGCCCACGGGGAACCACGCTCACAGTCATCCGACGAGGACAGGGTCAGCCGCCGCGGCCGACGGCCAAGACAATGAAAGACAAGCTTGCGTCGTGGAGACGTACAGAGGAGCCTGGCAATGTATTCTCGGAAGCTATTGCTTTGTTGCGTTAGGAGAAAAGTGAGCAATCCGCCCAGGAGGGGAACCCGAAAAAGCAGAACAATGGATGGCATATCCGCGCATATTCGACACGGCCAACTGGCAGGGATCCCATCCGTCGCATCGAATCCTGTCTTCATTCTTCTCCCTCCTCAATCGAACCTGCGCATGCTTACTTCGCAACTTGCAATACCCTACGCCTGGTACTCGCCTCTCTTCCTCCAGCCTCCCTGGCATCTTGTCCCTCTTGAGAAGTTCTCCTGCTGCAGAAACTTCCTGCTTCCTCCTCCGCGTTCTAATCCGCCATCTCATCACCCTGAGAGACTACGCCGGCCAGACATACCGGCTCGGCGAATTGACTTTCTCACCTGGACACTTCTCTCAAGGTGCTCACTCTCATAACCTCTCCTGACAGGTCGTCATTCAAACTCGCCACCTCGACCGCAAATTCTCTTCCATAAAACATCCCGTAGAGAACCATCCTGTCCATAAGCGCAGCTTGACGCTTCCTGCATCACCATCCTGTCTTGGATTTCGTCCGGAGAATTTCAGCCCTGTCCGCCCATCTCAGCACAGACAAGGCCCAGGCTCGCTTCCCTCTTATCACTGGCAGCTTTCTCGAAGTCCAGACTCAGACGTCATGGTCAGGTTCACTCCCGCTGCCGCCGTTGCGGCTCTTCTGAGTACTACCTCGGCCTCCCTTGTCGCACGTCAGACGGCTGCTAGCACCACCACCACGCCTGCTGGGTCTGATCCCACGGCCATCTCTCAGTGCTCCGTTGCCTCATCTACCCAGTAAGAACCCTCAGTAGCTTTTTCACTGTCAAATAGCTACTTATACATCGTTTACTTCAGGATCTGCAAAGCTGGGACCACAGAGTTCACAGTTGTTTCTACCCCTACTGGCTCGCTGCCCAGTTCATACACTGGATGCCACAAGCATGCCACCGACTTGTAAGCTCACCCTATACCATGTCAGCCACCCATTCTAACACTCTTGACACCAGGTATTGCTTCTATCCGGATGGCGAAGTGGAAGTCGTGGCCGCCAATGCGCCCGCTGCCACCGCTGCTTCGACGACGGCTGCTGCCGCTGCGACAGGCGCACCAACGGCAGTGTCTGACTGCCACCTTCACGGGGTCACGGTGTAAGCACTTCCATCTGCTTGGTATTATCAAGATTCGCTAACAAGCTTTCCAGCTTCTGTATGTGGGGTACTACGGAATACCAGGTCATGACAACGCCTACCAACACTGCCGCCTCAGCGATACCGACGGCCTTCACTGATTGTCACGCCCACGGCACTGATACTTACTGTCTCGCTCCCAATGGAGATGATGTTGAGATTGTTGCCGAAGGCGCCGAGTCTTCCGATCACGACGACACCAGTGGAGAAGAACCTCAGGGAGAAAACTGCCACTTCCACGCCGGTGTCGAGCACTGCGTTGGCGCAGGCGAGAGCGAGAGCAGCGGCACAAGGAGCTGCGAGAAGGTTACACGCGACTATAACATTCCTCTGCGTGTCGGTCTTCTCTTCGTAATCCTGGTCACTAGCGCTTTCGGAGTCTACTTCCCCATCTTCATGATCAAGTGGATGCCCACCAAGACGCACACCATCTTCCTCATTCTCAAGCAGTTCGGCACAGGTATCATCATCTCCACCGCCTTCATCCATTTGTACACCCACGCCCAGCTCATGTTTGGCAATGAGTGTCTGGGCAGTCTTGGCTACGAGGGAACCACCTCTGCGATTGTTATGGCTGGTATCTTCCTGTCTTTCCTGGTCGAGTACATTGGAAAGCGCATGGTCCTGGCAAAGATGGCCGCCAATCCTGGTGCGATGACCCGATTCTCCCCCGAGACAGTCACTGTCCTGGTCCTTGAGTGCGGTATCATCTTTCACTCTATCTGTATGTTGCCCATTCAGATCACCCCCTCACTGTAGCACACTAACAAAGGATTGAACAGTGATTGGTATCACCCTTGTTGTGGCTGGTGACACCTTCTTCCTGACTCTCTTTGTTGTCATTCTGTTCCACCAGATGTTTGAGGGTATCGCACTTGGCACTCGCATCGCCCAGCTCGGTCAGCCGACCCCGGCTGAAATGACAGAGCGTCCTGCCCCGAGTACGCCAGCCGAAGTCGAGCAAACCGCCTCCGCTGAGGGCAGCCTCAACTCCCTGAAGAAGCCCAGCTTCTCCCTGGTCAAGAAGCTCACCCTCGCTTCTCCCTTTGCGCTCGTCACACCCATCGGAATGGCCATTGGAATTGGCGTCCTCTCGCAGTTCAACGGCAACGACCGCGACACCATCATCGCCATCGGAACCCTCGACGCGCTCTCGGCCGGTATCCTCGTCTGGGTTGGTGTTGTGGAGATGTGGGCCGAGGACTGGATGCTTCCTGGCGCAGAGCTCCTAAGCACTGGCCCGATCGTTACGACCCTTGCTTTCTTCGGTCTCATCGCCGGCATGATCATCATGAGTGTGCTCGGCAAGTGGGCTTGAGTCGTTGATTAAGGCAGTGGGAGGAGAAGAGTGGTCAATGATAAGTCGTGGTGCAGAATCCTGTTACTGCTGCACATCTAATGCGGAAAATGGGAAAAGTTTGTAGATATTGGGTCGGTCCTTTTCATGATAGAAGCTATACCCTAAACGAGTGTAATGACAGTTCGCTTTCTAGCATCGCCTAGGAAACCCCGTGCTTCTCCATTCATGAGACCTTGGAAGTAAATCTCACCGATAAGCGTGTGACTTCCGTCGTCTGCAACAGGCCTGAAGATGTAGAACATGTTTGCGCCGGGGACCAGCCAGATCTTATCCCCTTGCACGGCTTCAGCTGGAGCCAGACCGACAAGGCCGTGCTTAGTACGGATTAAACGGCGGCGATTGAAACGGCTCATCATCCCTGTGTTGCGATGCCAATCCTCCTGGTAGTAACTTTCCACCTCTTCATCATCTTCCGATCTCGGTTCGATTCCTGCTAGCCCGTGGAAGGCTTCCAACACCGTCTGTTCCCCGATTGCGTACTTTTCACTGGGGTTTCTGAGGGTGTACGTCGGATAAGATTTTGTTCGAGGCACACTTAGCGCATCAAATGCCTCCCATGCTTCCGTGACAACATCAACCTGCATAGCCGTGATTTGCAACCGAGCCTCATCCAACATCTCCCACGGCTTGGTGTTGGTGTGGTATCCTCTACTCGCACAGAGAACTTGCTCTCCTGTGGTGACGTCCCGCGAAAGGACCTTTCTCGGAAGGACTTGCCAGTCTGGCACCCACGACGGTAGATCGGATGATCCGAAGCGGCATATTTCAAGAATGCTTAGAGGCCAGTAGTCTTTGTTTTCTAAAAGGCTTTTGGCGACGGAGATGTAGAGTTGTTTGACAGTGAGTGAGTAATTGACGGGGATGATGGGATCCTTCCTGGCACCGTGATCGAGGAGGTTCAAGGGCGCGTAAATGCGGTCTCGCGGGTCCGTAGCTTGAAGATCGCGGAAACGCAAAAGGAGGCTGATGAGATTGAACCTGCGAGCCGTTGAGGTCTCCCTATGCCTTGATTTAACCTGGCCAACTCCCTCAGCTTTAGAAGAGACCTTTGTCTCAGCAGACATTCTGATAAGGTCATTGGATTCCGCCATCCGCGCATAGCTCATCTTGAGATCATGAACAACCTTCTTCACCCTCGCAAGCGTCGCGTCCACGAATGAGGCATCAGCGCCCCGCCTCCGCAAGCCATCCCTGAGCCAGTGCAGTGCTTGCGTATAGAGAATCGTGGCGGGTAGGAACGCAGTACGATCTATCCACGCCGTACCAGAGAGGAAGACCCCAAGGTCGGTGGGGGCAGTGTACTCCTGTACCGTCCAGACTCGGTTCCAGTAGGTAGATTGAAAGACCCTGACAATTTCCCGGATTGTAGTATACCGGTCTTTAACGTGGCTAGGAAGAAGTTTCGGCGGTTCTTTACGATTTTGAGAGACGGCGAGGGCGTGGTCGCCTAGTTCGCGGAGGTACGTTAGCCCCGGGGCGAGATCCGGACCGAGCCAGGTTAAAACTAGGTCAGCCGAAGTATAAATCTCCCGCATCTGCGAGACCTGCTGGCTTCGTTCTGCGATATCTGACTGATTTATAGAGATCGCGTCTATCCATAGTGGGACAATCTGCGATGGCTTTAGGAAGAGGCGGATGTACTGGAGGGCGGAGTGAAGGTTTCTCGTAGCGTGGAAGAGGTGGTTGTCGACGTGGAGGGGAAGGGTGTCGAAGGGGTCTCCCCAGACGTAGGAGAAGGCTGTGTATTTTGCTGATGGGAGGGCAGTTATTTCGGTTGTGAGGGTTATTGGGGAGGAGGGGGATCCTGCGTGGAGGTTGACGAGGCGGACTTCGTGTTGTTTGAGGGGGATGTAAGGAAGGACAGTGGTTTGGAGAGGGAGAGGGGATTTGCGGGTGAAGAGGGTGCGGAGAGGTGACTTTGCGGGTTTGGTGAAGAGTGGGAGAGGTGGTGATGAGGGGTCTAGGGCCAGGTTTGAGAAGGTCTCGTCTATTTCGTTTGGTCTCGCCATTGTAGTTAGTGACATTGTCTCATTCAGCCTCTTTGCGGTTGGGGAGTATTGGGGATGAATGCCCAGTCGACAGGAAGATTGCAATGAAGTTGAAAGACAACAGTGAGGATTTGGAGATGTAAGATTACCCAATCAGGCAGCAGCGTTGCACTGCATCCTTAGAACCCGGGAAATGTGGCGCTGGACTGGGGGCTATAAGGTGAGCATGGGGGAGTGGCCGATGCACAATCATACAACTACTGAAGCAAATAAAGAATGAAGTCTTTCTATCCTCTCTTCTCTGTGTATAAGAGCTGCCATTCTTAATCTTCTCAGGACATGGAAGTCGTCTGGATGAAAATGAAATTGTTTCAATCAAGCCTAAGACTCTGAAGGTGATGCTAAACACCATGAAGCTGCTAGTCGACCTGATTAGGAGTCACAACAGTGTGGCTCCTCCATCGAGTTGTTTCCTCAGTAATTTCGGTGGCCTTGCCAATCTCCTCGAGTCCAAACTTTCGAACCTGAGTACCACTTCCAGTGCTGATATCAAGCTGCCCTGATTCAATCATATGAATCAGTCTTATCATAGACTCGCGGTTGCACATGAACGAGCCTTCGACCGACAGCCTACTGAACACCATTGATATATACGGGATCTCCAAGAAGCCGTAAGCTCCACCGCTGACTACGATCCGCCCGCCTGGCTTGAGTGCGCGAATAGCCGATGGCAGAAAGGGAGCGACGGTGACGCCGCCTGGAGACCAATCATTGTAAATGTCCGCCCCTCCACCGCCAGGTGTGGCCGCGAGAATGGCAGCGGCATCGGTATCGATGTCACCCGTCATGAGAACGGTGCTAAGCCGAGAAGATTTTAAGCTCTGCTTCATGGCTTGTAGCAACTCTGCATTTCGTCCAAGCGCAACGACGTTTGCTCCTACTGCCAAGGCCAACTCAACAGCACTTCCACCAAACGATCCGCCTGATGGCCCAATGATGATTGTATCGCAGACCTTGAGCTTCGCTGACTCAAAGATAGCCCCGGCGGCTGGAGAAAACGTGCTAATGGAGACGAGGTTGATCAGGTCGACGCCTAACTCTCTGATGAGTTTCTCGTCTATACGGTATGCGGTTTCGAGTGGAACGCGCTGATACTGCTGAAGAGCACCGTCGCGAAACTCTCCTTCGGCCAATCTGTCGGTCTTATCGCCAGGCGGTCCCTTGACGTGGCCTTGCATGATGAATACGTTCGGATCATCGCGAGCCGTGACTACAGGCTCGACATGCACCAAATCCCCCTCCTCGAAGGATGTGGTGCCACTGCCAACCTTGTGCACGTACCCGAGAGTTCTCGGGCATGGGACAAAGGGCGGATCGAGGAGGGGAGCAGAGATTGTGCCGTCGAATGCGGTTTTTGCGTAACGCGAGAGTGGCGTGGCGAGGACTTTGACAACAATACTTCCAGGAATGGCTTCTGGAATGGGTCTGTCTTTAACAACAACGAGAGGCTTGCCGTGCTGCTCAAGCACTGCTGCACTCTGTGTAATAGGGATGGACGACATGATGGAGTTTTACTCAAGGGGATGTTGACATACGGTAATTTCATGCTACTTTTCAACTCTACAGACGCCCGAGCTCTTATAACTTCTCACGATCCTAAATGTCATGCCTGCCCGCGGCGAGATATTTTCAGCCGGAATGTTCGAAGTTTGAGAAATTCAGCAAAGTTTGACAATCAATTGAGAATGCATTGCATCAAATTTCACGGCTGACAGAGAATTTGTAATTGACATCCGCCAGGTAGTCGATGGATGGCTACCTGAGTGGCGGAGATCGGAGTTTCGAGAGTTAATCGTGATCCTAGGAACTACTAGTCCTAAGAACTATGTTGAAATTACATCCGCCTGCAAAGCAAATCCGCTTGATCTCCGCCATGCTTTCTAAGCTCCAAGTGCAACTCTGCTCGGTCTCGCTTTTGTAAATCAGGCCTGCAACGTTGAAAAGCAGCATCTCATCGAGCACAGAATGGCATCAGCACATGCCTGCGCGGAGTGTTGACCAATGATCAAGTACGATCGTTTTGGTGCTGTGTAAGTTGAAAGTAGGAGGTAGCCACCGCAGATTGGAGAACATCTCCTGGTTTATGTAGGCCGGGATAGTGTCAGGTATATATACCTATTGGGTCGCCTGATTGGGCAGGCGGACTGGCCTTTCATTGCTTGAAGAGATACATCGTTTATTGACGCCGGGAGAGGATATGGTGAATAATGAAGCTTGCCTATGCTTGAGCCTGATATGTCGGCATCGAATCAGCAGCTCTGACTGGCGGCTGAGTCTCAGCCATTGGAAATTTAGTGGTGGCTTTGAGTGATAGTGTCAAGCATAGCCCCCCATGTCAGGCAACCTGATAGGCAGCCTGACAGGCTAAGCTATTGGCTGACCCAAACATGGCCGCATGGAAATCTTTCTCGCCTATTTGATACACGTAATTGTGTGGTCTTCTTTTCTTCTTTCTCGCCCCCTTTTACTTTAGGGAGATGGAGTTGCAGACGTTTGATAGATGTCCCTTGCTCAATTACTGGAACGGCAAATATCAGATGAACGGTTTGTCAACTACTTTTAGGCAGTGCTTTATCAGCGACCTTGTGCCACAGTCGTCAATACCATAACACAGGAGCAGCGTTCTCGACTTTATGGTTCTGAAAACTGTCCCGAAAGGGAAGTCACTGCTCCATAGAAGGTTCCTACCAAGGCCGGGTTATTAAGTACATAGGCCGCAAATGAGCAGCTAGTTCCCAGTGTTGTATGCATTTCCGTTTACTTTCAACTCAAGTACGCATCCGCATGGCAGGGAGAAGAGACGGAATTCTATTCAGCGGTTTATTGGAGTCGCCGGGGACAGTTAAAGGCTGTAGAGAAGCGGGATGACAATCAAGACAGCCTCAGCCCTTTCTACTAGAGCGCTTTAAGTCTCCATACGACGAGAGCAGCGTGGCCTACTTGACATGCGCTTGTGTTGGCAGCGCTGGGGAGGGCGTTGCCAGACAGACGTTATTGATACCGACCTATTCTAGAGGTCGCAACGGGGAAAGGTGGATGACGTGCAGGCATCTTCTACCTTAGTGCAACAACATCAACGTCTGAAGACGACAACAGTGGCGGCAGTGGCACTGGAAGCCTCCGCGTTGTATTTCTTGTTGACCCTGAACGATCCCACTGCGTAGAGCTGACCCCGCTCGGTCGATCCCGTTACAGCTTATAGATGGGTAATCAGATTATGAAATAATTAAATATCTACACCGCAGTCTTCAAACCCTAACCACAACAGCCAACATATGCTGAGCGGCTTTACCGAAGCTCAGGAATCCTACAGAGCATAAGAGGCTACTTGTCGCAGATGCTTTATGGCTCATAATTATAAAGCAGATTTCCAGCCTCCCTCAGCCTCGAAGATCTCGCCGACCGCTTTGGAGACCACCAAGAGATGACGATCATGGTACCTGGGGGCTACAAGAGAAACACCAACGGGCATCCCGTTCGGACCCTCAAAGCCAGGAATGTTGACGACGGGAACGTGCAGCGCCTATTACTTTCGTTAGCAATGCCATATGGAAATTAGTTCCGAGAGAAACCCACAGTCCAGGGAGCGTTAAAAGCTGCACTTCCGGTACTCGAGGTTCCTTCCGGCGCCTCATCAACGACGCTAGGCACCAAAACGGCATCATACTTGCCCAGCATCTTGTCAACCTTGGGCCTTGCGATGGCAATGTTGTCAAACGCTTCTAGCTGCTCCGCTCTACTGATCTTGTTCGTGTTATCAACATGCGAAATCAAGAACTCGTGAAGTTGATCCTTGGCAGCGCGGTAGTCGGGCAGGAAAGCGGATCTTCCGTCGCTGTGCAACACAGTCGCATGCCACTGAGGTAGCTCCTGAAGCTCAGGATCGAATTCAATCTCTTCTACCTCGGCTCCGTGAGCCTTGAGAAGGTCCGCCGCCTTTGTCATCGCGGACTGGGTGCCAGGTCCAGCTTGAGGCCACACCATCGTCTTCAACAGAGCGAACTTAGCGCCCTTGACAGCGAAGGTGTCCTTCGGGGGCTCGTCGTCTTTCAAGTCAAAGACATCGGCCATCAATTGCAGGTCTTCGACACTACGGGCGAAGAAACCGAGGGTATCTAGGATCAATGAGTAAATCTTCTGACCCTCGCGCGTGATGGAATTCCATGTCGGCTTCAGGGCGTAGATGCCATTGAAAGATCCTGGGCGGATCGTGCTTCCGCCAGTTTGGGTGCCTAGGCCGATCGGCGCTTGGAAATCCGCAATCGCGGCGCCTGATCCTGACGAGGAGCCACCAGGCGTCCGGTTTGTACCATGCGGATTCACTGTCTTTGGGCCTTGAACCGTCGCTGCGAATTCGGTTGTGGTTGTTTTGCCTACTAGTGTTAGTATCGCATCGCTAGGGTTGAATTATCAGCATGGACCTACCAAGAAGCAGCGCGCCGGCTTGTCGCAGAATGATGATGGAACCCGCATCGACTTTGGGGGCGTCTCTAGCGTAAATTGGAGAGCCGTGCTGTGTTGGCATATCTAGATTACGGTTAGTGCTCTTGTAGAATCACAGACAAATGTTCTCTGACCCTTTGTGTAGATAACGTCTTTGACTGCGATCGCAACGCCGTGTAGGGGTCCGCGCTTCTCTGGCGGTATCGCATCCATTGCCTTCGCTTGTGCAATCACCTGTTCTGGGTTCAAATACTCCCAAGCTTTGACTACTGGGTCTCTCTCCCCAATGTGGGACAAGAGCGAGCGCGCGTACTCCTCCACAGTCAACTCCCCAGCCCGGATCTTAGCTGACGCCTGGGTCGCCGTAAGTCTGTACGGTTCAACTGCCATTCTGTGATGGTATTGCCGTTGCTCTATTGCCGAGAAAAGATATAGGAGAGTTAACCGTTTTGACAACAATACAAACTCGTCAAGTTCCTCGGAGTGGGAGACGATCTAGAACAAGAAGGCGGGGTACTAGCAGAGTCAGAGCGCCACGGTTGCAGTGAACTCTGTCCAGGGTATGCACTCAAGAGCCTCGTGAATGATTCTGGTACGGTAGCTGTTCTGAGTTCCAGAGGTTAAGGAGGTAACTCTCGAGTTTGCAGAGTCTAGGAAACGGGAAGAGAACATGAACAAAGTCGTGGGGTTCTCAAGAGTTGGAGTAATCTGGAGGCAATCCGGCTATTTCAAAGATGTTTTCCGGTGACTCCAACGGCCGTAAGAGGGGCCATCCCTGGTACTCCAACCCCGCAGGCCGTTATCGTCGGCTTCAGACCCGCCGCCGCGTTTGTTTCCCCCGCAATATCTCCGCCTACGCCTCCAAGAGCAGATTGCGACACGTCCGAATCGGAACCTTTTCACCGAATGAGGCGTGATCTCTGAACATTGTCGCCCGGAACTCCAGTGCTTACCTTTTGAGAAGCCGAGGGTGACCCGCTGATTTACGCAACGAATTGCCTTTGCTGGCTGGCCGGTGCGGCTTGGGGGCAGCTTCTCCAGTCACATCATGGCAACATGAAAGCAAGAGGATGCCAAGTAGTTGGCAGGAATTCCTGTCCCTGGAGACGTTCTCACATCTTCTACCACTACTGTAGTTCTTCTTATACTGTCACTGATAATACCACGATACCTATTGCTACTAACATTCCTCCTTCTACTAAGATCTCGTCCACAATTATTTCATCTCAAAAGCAGAGTAGGAGTAAACGGGGGATTAAGTTCTCGACAGCTATTAATCGTTAGGAAACCACGATTAGGCCTCCAATTTCTGCACTTTCTCTCCCAAGTGCAACTCCTCAGCCTCGTCAATGCGCGGAGATGGCGGCGCATAAATCTCGCCTTCCCTTTCGCCCTCAAAGAACCCATCCCGGCCTTCTTTCGCCAGCCATTCGTAGTCCACCGGGGCATTCTCGTAGCCCGGAGGATACACCTTGGCCTTGAAGAACTGCACTAGCACAGCATACAAGATGGCCGATGTAAAGAACGTCAACACCCAGCCCATCATGTACATGTACTTGGCCGGTTGGCTGACAATCTGAGGCTGGTATTGCCCGACGAGGCCGGGCAATCCCATTGCCGTACCGCCGATCCAGGCAAACACCCCGACCCAGTTGACTCCAGACTTGAACCAGTAGAGGCCCTCTTTAGAGCCATTATACAGCGACGGCACATGGATATTACCCTTTCGAACCAAAATGTAGTCAAAAATGATGATCTGGTGAAAGTCAGCAATATGTTCTTGAGACTGGGCGTTCAAGTACTTACAGCGCATAGGGGGGCCATGAAGATGTTGTAGCTTCCCAGAAATGAGATGAACGCAGACGCGTTCGCAATAAGCTTCCACGGCAAGACAACGATACCGAGGATCGCACAAATGATCTGGCCTCGACGGATCGTCAAATACCTGGGAAACAATCCAGTCATGTCCGCGCCAAAAGGCAGCGAGTTTGCACCAAAGTTCGTTGCCAGCACGCTGAGAATGAAACTGAACGACACAAAGAAGACACCAGCACGGGCGGTCGGATTCCAGTAATGGTCAAGGATAGCATCGAGAAGATCCCACAAATTCCAGTAGGCCTTGCCCCAGGCGCCCTGCAACGAGGTAGTCGAAGCCAGGCCAAGGAAGAAGACAAGGATCTTGGCGAAGAAGACACATGCCCCTTGGAGCCAACCGGCATCCCGAGGCTCTCTGCAGTATCGCGCGAGATCAGGTTGGTTCACGAGCATTGGCGAAAGAGAACCCATGATGACATTGATGCCGCTCATGATAGCCCAGCCGACGGGCGTCTTGGCTGCTGCTGATGCGCCTGCCACAGATGCAGCGCCAATATTGGAGATGCCGGTTCCGTAGGACATGCACCAGCCGAAGAGTCCGAAGCACGCGAATGGCATGATGAAGCCTTTCACGGTGTAGATGTAGTGAATGTGAGTTGGGTGTACCCAGGTCTGCCGTCAATGTCAGGGAATGCATGTCATTAAAGGGTCGCATACTACATTTACTCACAAACGGGAACTCAACCAGCCAAAGGAGAAAGAACGCCAGCAGCTGCTTTGAAGTGACGTCGGCACCAGCGGGAAGCATGTTGGGCCAGTTGTCCCAGCTATTCCCAAAAATGCAGCGGAAGCAGACGGACAGCAGGTTCGCGCCGTAGTAGGTCTGGATACCGTACCAGATGATACAAACGATTGCTCGGATAAAGATGAAGAAGTACGAGCCATACATACCCATCACCGAGCGTGCAAGAACAGGGCTTGAACACAGGTCAGCAAACATCACACGGGAGAAGGGCTTGAACGCACTATCCAAGGTGGTACATTACGCCAGGCCTCGCCATACCAGTAACGATGATGGCGGATATGAGTGAGCCGAGTACGCAGGAGACGAAGGCTTGTTGCCATGTCTGGTTGTGTGAGCGGACATGCTCAATGATTGTATGTTTTGATTACTCACCAAACCCACAGCGATGAGCGAAGATGCGACATTCCACCCAGTCGTTCCAAACATGTTTGAAAACCAGTACAATGGTAAATTGTACCACGTCCATGTTCTTTGTTCTGGCGGCGTCGGCTCGAGATCCTTGTTCGACCACCTAGAGTCTCCGACCTGAGTTCGTCCTTCGTGAGTTTCCGGGGCCTTGATCCATTCTACAAAGGCGCCTTTTGATTGGAAGGGCGCGGTCATCTCGCCCCTCGTTGGTATACGGAAGCGCGCCATGGTTAGAACCTGTGGTGATTAACACTATCAGAACCCTGGCAATCATCAAAAAGACATGTTTTCATGGAAATTTACATCCCCATTCTTCTTCCCTCTATAACCGTGAGGGCTGTCGTCCATATTAGAGGCCCGTTTCTCACGCATGAGCTCTATTGCAACCCTGATCATAGTTTCTTCATTTGTCGGCGACTTTCCAACCGACAAACAGCCTGTCGCCACGCGAGCCCAGAGAGCTGTGTAATCATGAGCTACCTAGTACATGATGATAAGACTTTGGCATGGCATATGCGGAGAGTGGTGCTTGGCATGTAGATGGATGGGCCGGGGACCTGGTCTCGGGGATGATCCACCAAGATAAGGCGGTGGCCGGCCGTTGGTCTTATCTGCGGTGGACGTCCGAATAGGTATCCCAATCCGGCAAAGACGCTGTCGTCGGGAGGGAACTACCGACATTGACGTATCACTCAAGGCCGGAGTGAGGGTATATCGCTGGGGGAGAGAAAATCCCAGCTGCTCAGTGCTTATTCCCGAGAACGGGCCAACAACGCAGCATAACGACTGAGCTTCTGGCTGATACAAACGTTTGTGTACGAGTTCAAGATAGATACGAGCTGGGGAAAAGCCGGGTCATGACGCTAACCATCATCGCCAAACTAAATCTTAAGGTCAAGCTCTCATGATGAATACCTAGGCCACGTGCTATCTAGGGGGTTTTGGAGTTTGAGTACTTCGATGTTCCCAACGACCCATACATCTCATGCTTGCGTCTGTATGAGTGCGTCCAATGACACCCCCGGTTGCGATTGCGGAGGATCTTTGCAGGTGTTCTCTTGACACATTCTACTTCGGCTCGAAATCTTCCTAAGTTTCTACTTCGCATTCTCATTGCAGAATCTACCCATACATACATGCAAAGTCAGGAGAATACTAGAAATGACTGCCCACGTTCGGACCGAGAGCATGCTGGGCAAGACGTCTCCCGTAGACATGATCGACTCCACGTCGGCCGGCTTCAACCCGGATGGTCCCGTGAGTCCCCGCACCGTCCCACTGGCCCCGGTGCCGCAGACCCGGAAGTCGAGGGTGGCCTTGGCTTGCAAGCGATGCAAGAGAAGAAAGCAACGTGTAAGTCGTTGAAGTTAACTAGATCACGCATGTTCATTTGGTGACTGAACACGACATGGAAGTGCGATGGCGCGCATCCGAGTTGCAGGTCTTGCGTCAAGTCCAACTCGTCGTGTGTCTACGAACGAGCACTGAGGCCGCACTATCCTGGCGGGAAATCACTGCAAGTCTTTCTTTTCGTGCTGCTAAGATTGGATATTTACAAGAGCCCCAGATACATCAGTGCACTAGAAGAGAGAATCGCATTTCTCGAGGCCCGGATGCCAGATTATGCAGAAGATCACTTTATCAAGACATCTTCCGTGCAATTACCACTGGAACTTGAGACTAAATGTCCTCGCAGAAACTCGCGAGGCTCACTGTCGGATGGTGAGCCGTCCTCTCTTGTTGACGGTGTTGCATACTTGTCGCTATGCGCATCTGGCACAACAGACACTGCACCAGAGCCGTTCTACCTAGGATCAAGCTCCGGCGCAACTATTGCGCGCATGCTTCAGTCTTCCATCTTTCACAGCTCAGGCGGTAAAACTGCGCTTGATGCTATGACAACTAATCAAACTATTGCATCAGATTCGACGAAATCGCAACGCAAAATATCGGTCTCCTCTAGCCCAGAGGAATGCCAGTCCGAGTTTCCGTGCCCTGATCAAGCAGGGGTGCTGTTCGACGTCTTCTTCGATCGGCTTCATACGCGATGGCCTATTCTAGATCGCAAACTGTACACTAAGTGGTTCCAGAAGCAATACAATCACGGAGCCCTGTCTTTACAGCACCGAAGCATCATGCACCTGATATACGCCATATCCGCAAGGTTCCTACAGTTGACGAAGAAGCCATGTGAAGTTGATCCCCAGGTCAGAACCTCCTACAAGGAAAGCTTGTCGTTATGAATCTAACATGGTCGCTGTCAGAAACATCTCGCGGCGGCCCTTGAGCCGATGGACTACATCCTGGAACAGCATAATCTAGCCACTGTGCAATTTCTGCTCCTCCTCGCCGTTCATGGAACTAGAAGCCCCTACGGTGCCGGTGCATGGTCCCAGGTGCGGTACGCTGTTACTCTCTGCATAGAGCTAGGTCTACATCGAAAGCAGTCCAATACCTCTACTCATAATCCACGCGATCTCGAGATCCGTAGGCGCGTCTTTTGGTCATGTTACTGTTTGGACCGTATGACGAGTGTGGTGCTTGGACGTACATTCGCCATCGCCGATAGAGACATCAACACCGAGGTAAGATATGACAGAGACCGATATAAAAAATAGATCATTGACAGCCATAAAGCTTCCTAATGAAAGCTTGGAGTTCTGGAACTTGACAGCACTGAAGGACCCGTCAAGTACATCGGACCTTCCCTGGTCAAACACGAAGCCTTTCATCCACATAATCAAGCTTCGGAGAATACAGTCCAAGATTCATCATCGAGTTTATCGTGTCGACAAAGACGTCTTTTCAGGTTCCAGGGAAGATCGAGCAAGACTTGACTCGAAGATGGGAGATATCAGAGCCGAACTCGATGAATGGGTGAGAACGGTTCCTCATCCGCCCAAAGACGCCGGTACAATAAGCTGGATGTACGACCCAGAAAGCGCTTATCATGACTCAAGAGATTTCTTCAACCTGTAAGTGTTTCTGCCATTCTTAGCTGCACCATAGCAGAAGGCACTGACAAGGAAAATAGTCAGTACCACAAGTCGGTCCTGTCGCTCTACACCGTCCTCCTTCCAGCACTTAATACCTCCGACTCGAGGTTCCTCACTACCGCCCGATCCGCCGCCTGTGTCTGCACAGCTTACAAGCGCCTCAACCAGCAAAAGACGCTCAGCTACACCATGATGGCTTTGCACTCATGTTTCATCGCTGGCTTGACGCTCGTATACTGCATATGGAGGGACCACATTCTCTTCTCGTACGACACGCTTGAAGCCACGCGGGCATGTTCCCAGTCCCTAACAATCTTTGGTGAGAAGTTTCGCGGTGCGGTAAAGTACCGCGATATTTTTGATGCTCTCTCGGGGAGCCTATTCAAGATAATTGTTGATCCGCTCACGGGCCCAGACGACAGATCAAAGCCTCTCGATGTTGACTTAGGAGTGGATTCGATGGTGTGTCCGGAGATGGCGCCCGTAAAGCCTTCTGGGCTCATAGCTATGGGTCAAGGCAATGGAGCAGAGGAAACATCATCTGTGGCCCATGCGATTTCTGATGCTGTGAAAGAAGCGTTCATGGAGGTAGACGAGGAAGCGCCGGGTGGGTGGCAGGGCTGGAGAATGTTCAATGAGATGGTACATCCTGACCATTCTTCTAGGTCCGGGCAGGTTCAAGAAAGGAAGGATCAAGCAGGTCAACCAGATGGTACTTACCTAAGTCCCGGACTGGAGTTGGGCTTCACGGAAGAGCTTGAACAAGGCACAGATCGAGACGTAATGGACTCCAATTGGGACTCTGGCGGGTTCGGAAGTTTAGGCTGAATGAGAGAGATTGCTCGAATCGGAATGCTACAGCCTGGAAAAGTGATCGCGCTCGTGCTTGCAAATTACTGGCTTTCACGATTGCTTCTTTCTTCGGGGCGCTAACGAGGAGCGGCCTTTTGAGAACACCACAGGTGCTCGTTTCAAACACTCTATCTACCCTGCCCATCCGAACCCTTCAATTGCCTCAACGATCTGTCCCTCGAGATTTCTGATCCTTACTATCTAGATAAAGGATCTTAAGACTTGGCTCACTCTTTCAACCTTCTATTCTGTCCAAGACCCAACGCAGCCTCAAACACACGGCCGTTCTACTACTCCGTACTCACCCATCTACTCATTAATCTAATTGGAATACGTCAAAGAAACGGAAATACAAAGAGACTCGGAAGAAGATACCCATTGAAGGCAACTAGGATAGATAGGTTTCAATAAACAATTTCGAAACCGATTTATCAAGTCTTCCTATGGCCAAGGCTCAAAGAGCGTGCCGACTCTTTGCCATCGATGAAAGGCCCTGGATTTCTATCTGAAACCAAAGAGCGTGCCGACTCTTTGCCATCGATGAAAGGCCCTGGATTTCTATCTGAAACCAAATTTCATGCCTCTTCTTGATCAGTGCCGAAACACAAGGCAGATTCGTCGCTTCCTGGGGTCGGGTCTGCGTTGATCACCGCTCACCGCAGCCAGTGCTTGATCCACAGTATGCGAATAGCCTCAGATTTCCCATCGGCTGATTAGTCATCACCAGCGGGTCGGTTAGCTCAGTTGGTTAGAGCGTGGTACTAATATTTCATCAGGAATGTTGAGTAATGCCAAGGTCGGGAGTTCAAGCCTCCCACTGATCATTCTTTTGCTCCGAATCATATTTACAACTTTTTGGGTTGCCTATCCATGACCCCAGCTTGTTCTCACTTCATGAACAGATGTGACTAGCTCATTTTTAGGCTGTTGGGGAGCAGGTTGGGAAAGGGAGGTGCTGGAGCGGTCTAGGAGACAGATTCAACAGATCACGGGAAACGTAAAGAATCGAAGAAGCTTTCATGAATCATCAGAATACGCACACCCTATCAATACCACCGGCATCGTCCCCTTATGCTAACTGTCCCTTCTTATACGGATACTTCGCCTTGAACGCCTCTGCGATCTCCGTCCTCGTAGCAACCCAAACGCCCTCCTTCTTCGCAATGTAATCCACAAAGTCCCTCAACGCAGCCAGTCTGCCCGGCCGTCCAACAATACGACAGTGCAGCCCAATCGTCATCATCTTGGGCATACCCTCCTGACCCTCCTCGTACAGCACATCGAACGCGTTCTTCAAATGCGTGTAGAATCCCTGTGGGTCGCGGAAGCCAGACCCCGTGACGTGGAACTTGAAGTCATTACAGTCATAGCTGTACGGCACCATCAGACACCCTTTTGGATCAGCTTTGTCCCGCTCAGTGGGTAGATCAATCCAGTACGGCACATCATCAGCGTACGTATCACTCGCCCACACAAGATCCTCCCCCATCTCCTCATATACCTGCGGCACAAGCGTCCGTGAGTGCGGCGAATTACGACCGTAGTACCATCCCTTGGGCGCATACCCCGTCAAACTCTTGAGCGAAGTGATACACTTACGAATATACTCCTTCTCCGTCTCAATGGGAACATCATGGTAGTCGATCCAACGGTAAGCATGCGAGGCGACGTCATGGCCCTCCTCCACGCACCGCGTCGCGACCTCGGGCTGCTCCTCGACGGCCTGGGCGACGGCGTAGAGGGTGAACTTCATCTTCCGGGAGTTGAAGAGGCGGAAGAGGCGCCAGAAGCCCGCTCGGGAGCCGTATTCGTATTCTGACTCGACGCTGTAGTTGCGTTCGTTGTACTTTGCGGGGCCCATGGGGTTCTCGCGGAGGTTGGTTTCCGAGACGCCGTCGCCTGCTAGAACTGACCGTTCGCCACCCTGTTGTGGGTGTACTTATGTTAGCTGTTGTACCCCTTTATGCTTGTTCGCCTGAGATCATGGAGGGGGCTAGGACTAAGCAGACGAACCTCTTCATAGTTGATGACGAAGGAGACTGCAATCTTGGCGTCGTTGGGCCATGGGCAGGCGAGACCTTTCTCGCCGTAACCCTTGAAGTCGCGCGGGTAGCCATAGTCTGGGTGGGCGTGGTATGCTTCCGGCATGATGAAGAATTACTTGTTGATCAGGTAAGACGACTAGATTCTTAGGATTCAGTGATGCCTCAAGAATAAGTCAATCGCAGAAACAAGGGTGCAAATATTGAGTGACACGCCGTCCATATCTCGAGTCAACGACCTTAATCAAGCGTACAAATAGCAAGACCAAGACTGCGATCGGCCAGAATCAACCGGCCAATCGTCCATCGGGCGACGCAGTCCGCTATTTGGGGCGCATTATCACGGCTATCTGCACTGAGCAAAGAATTCTGCAGACAATCTCTCCCTATCAGACCTGATGCCTTCATTCTCCAGCTCATTGCAGCGTGCAGCGCGTTATCACGTCGCCGTCGGACACACACACACACGTCTCGGGGTCTGGAGGGGGCAAGGATGCCAGCTGTTGGAGGCGTTACATTCAACAGGGATGGTGGTCCCCCATCGGATGACATCGAACCGTTGGAGTACTTCGGAAATTTTCGTCGACCCAGGGGTGGTGATAAGGCGCGGGGTTGTGAACGGGGTATCGTTGGCTGTGGGGATACTGCTGATAACAAGATTGATCGAGGGGCACGAGGGGATGCATGTTGATGTAATGCCCAGGTCTATCTCTGACCGGAGTCTTGACCGGGAATAGCTTGCACGGCGTGGACGGCAAGTTTAGCATTGAGTTGCGGGATGTGAGTCGGGCTGACGTCCGCTGCTCCGCGATGAGATGCTCGGCAAGTCAATCGGATATCCGCACTCTAAGCAACTCTACAAGAAACCTTGAGCTTGTTGTGAGGTGAAGATTCAATGTAACGCGATCCTCTATGACATTGATTATGAGCCAAATTCATCAAATGCCACTGATGCTATGACGCTCACCCATTGCCATGGTTTTTTGAATGCCTAAGGTTGTATGCAAGTGTATCGTGAACACATCGTGCCTTTAGCTCTCGCCCGCCTTCTCTTGGTCATTCGCCGGAGCAACCCCCGACGCCCCCTTCGGACCCTCCGAAGCCTCCTCAGACGGCGCCGCTTTCTTGGCCTTCAACCCCGTATTCCCAACCCCAAGAGTCAACACCAGACTCAACCCAGAGCAAATGACATAGTACACAAAGATATAATGCAACCCCTTCATATACGCCTCCAATATCACCGCCTTCTCCGCGTCCGAAAACCCCTCTTGGTCCAAGGTATACGTCGATGAAGTGAGCTCCGCAATCACCGCATCGGAAATAAAATCTTTCCCGTGAAGATCCCGCCGCAGCGTGTTGGACAGTATTACCCCGGACACCACAAGCCCAAATGCGCCTCCAATAGTCCGGATAAAGTTTCGCAAGCCCGTCGTGACGGCTCGGTCTTCGGCGCGCGAGTTTGCATACATGCCCACCAGCGTAGGCTGCAACGTCAACCCTATACCCGCGCCCATGACTACGAGGATCGGGATCAGCTTTCCTAGGCCTGTATCGCGGTCAAAGAGGATAGTGAGCCCGTTTCCCAGCGTCCAGAGAAAGAAGCCCGCGAGGATGCAGGGCATGTAGCGTCCCACTCGTAGCATATACTGCCCGGACAGTATAGACAGTCCCGAAGTCGTGATAATGACGGGGAGGATCAGCGCCCCGGAAACAAGGGGCTCATAGTTGAGGATAGACTGGAAGTAAATCGGTAGGTAAAATAAGTTACCAAAGTACGCCTGGCCCATGAGGAACGTCTGCCCGAACAACGCACTGCAGTGCGGCGCCTGATACAATCGCAAAGGCATGATGGGCAGCTTCGCCAGCTTCCACTCGTAGAGCACAAAAAGAACCGCAAGCACGGCGCCCACGACCACCCCAGCGATGACAAAGGGCGAGGACCAGGGGTATGTCACGCCGCCTCCAGATAGTGGGATGAGGAGGAGTAACGTCGAGGCCATGTTGAGCGCGATGCCGCCATAGTCTATCTTTTTGACCTTTTCGCCGTAGTTTCCGGGTCGATGCTTCAACGGGAGGCAAAAGAGGATTGTGACGGCGGCTGGGGCGCTGATGATGGGGACCATCCAGAAGACCCATCGCCATGTCGATTCTTGGACGACTGCGCCTCCGACAAAGGGTCCAACGCCGTTTGCAAGTGCGAGGACGGCGCCGAGGACGCCTGAACTGTGTGTTAGTTCCAGTCAAAATCCATGAAAAAGATGTTGGATCAGGACTTTGAACTTACCTTGATACTTCCCCCGATTCTCCAACGTCGTGATATCACTCACAATAATCATAACAATACTATTGATCCCACCCCCTCCAATCCCGGCAACAGCCCGAAACGCGAAAAGCTGCTCCTTCGTCCTCGAAAACCCACAAAGCACATCCCCAACAGCCATCAACACCAAACAAATCATCAGCAGATTCTTCCGGCCAAAGATATCAGACAAGCGCCCATTGATGAGTTGAAACGCCGTCGAGGCAATCAGAAACGACGTCCCGATCCACGAGGTGGCCGTTCCCGTGTCGAGGTCCTCCGCGATGGCGGGGACGGCGGTCGAGACGCTGGTCTGGTCGATGAAGGAGACGAAGAGGCAGACGGAGAGGGCGGAGAAGGCGAGGAGCATGCGTTTACGGGACATTGTGTTGCGTTGGCCGCCTATGCTTTCTGCGTCGGTGTCGTTTTTTGGTTGGGGGTTAGGCCCGGTTGAGGATGGGGTATTGGTGGTGGTAGCATCTTCGTCGCTGGAGGGTGAAGCTGAGCGTAGGGTTTGTTGTGATGCCTGCGTTTGCTCGATCGGCTTGGCTTCGGTGATGGGTGCATTTCTCTTCATGTTGACAACCTTAGCCTTAACCTATAGGCTGTGAAATCCCTAAGAAAAGGTCTTGGCTCAGAATACAGTCCAAAAAATGTCAAGGAAGTCGCAATTCTAGATGAATCTCCCAAACTCGGGTGCCGAATCGCCGGTCCTCACTTCCCCGGGAGGATCTGGGCTAGCATCGGACGCACCCGACGGTAATGGCCTCAATGTTGCTAACCGGGAGTCCATTGCGTCAATTGCGATTGAACCGTTTACCAGAAACCCTCATGGACTCTTCCATTCTGGCTCAATCGTGGGCGCTCCACCCTGGATATGTCGGCACGGGGACAGCGCGAGGATTGGGTGGCCGTCGTCGCCGATCGCACGTCCGACTTTCTTTGTCGGCACGTTTTGTGCCGATACGCATCCGCAATGTCGGCTGTGTCCTGTTTCTGAAAGGCGATCCAGTCTTCTAGATCCCGGATGCCCTCCCGGGTTTGCGCCGGGCTTATATGGGCCATCTTGAGGCTATTGTTTGTACAAACAATCCCTCGCTATCGGCGTTGACAAAAATTCGAGCCTGTTGGACGAGACGATATTGATGATTGTTCTGGGCGAGAAAGGCGTGGAAGCCGATGCGGCTTTCATCGGCATGGGTGTCAAAGAGAATGAACTCGGATTAATTGCGCTAGCGAAGGAGTCGATGACGGGATACTGCTACGTCTCTGATTTTAGACTCTGCCATCGCATCTACCTTATTTTGACTTGTCAAGATAGCTTCAAAACTTTAACTGCATCTAGTTGATTTCATCTACATCAGCTAGTCATGTCAAAACTATTCGCCCCGTTGGCTATAGGGCCTATCCAGCTCTCTAACCGACTAGCCCTGGCGCCGCTGACAAGGTACCGCGCAGACGATGAATGGACACCGACTCCAATGATGGAGGGTCAGCATGCAATCCCGTCGTCTCTCAACTCGTTCACTGTCTGACGTTTGAGGACAGAGTATTACGCCCAGAGAGGCTGCGTACCGGGTACTCTGCTCATTTCTGAGGGAACTCTGATCTCGTACCGTACCGCCGGACGTCATAACGTCCCTGGCATCTGGAATGAAGCGCACATTGCAGGCTGGAAGAAGGTCACGGATGCCGTGCATGCCAGGGGCTCGTTCATCTACTGCCAACTCTGGCACTTGGGTCGCGGTGGCAGAGCTGAAGTCCTCGAATCCCTCGGGTTACATCTCGAGTCTTCAAGTGCGATACCCGTAGCCGACGGCGCTGCTATCCCTGTAGGAATGAGCGAAAGCGACATACAGCAAGTCATCGAGGACTACGCGACGGCCGCGCGCAACGCTCTCGAAGCCGGCTTCGACGGGGTGGAGATCCACGGCGCCAATGGGTATCTACCCGACCAGTTCCTTCAGGATACCTGCAACAAGCGAACCGACGGTTGGGGCGGCAGTATCGAGAAGCATGCTCGGTTCCATATCGACGTGACAAAGGCTGTCGTCAATGCCGTCGGCGCCGATAGGACGGCCGTTCGTCTCAGCCCGTACAGTGATTTTCAGGGCATGCTCATGGACGACCCAGACCCGACCTTTGAATACTTGGTCAAGCAATTGAAGCCTCTGGGGCTTGCGTATCTCCATCTCATTGAAGCTCGGATCAGCGGTAATGATGACACCGATTGCGGTGGACAGCGGACGGTGCGCTGGCTGATCGAGCTCTGGGACAACGCGAGCCCAGTCTTGCTTGCCGGTGGCCTGAATGCCAGTTCTGCAAAGGCAGCTGTGGACGAAACGTACAAGAAGTACAACGTTGCTGTTGTCTTTGGGCGGTACTTCATCTCGAATCCCGATCTCGTCTTCCGCATCAAAGAGGGTATCGAGCTGGACAAGTACGAGCGGACGTACTTCTACACCCCAAAGCTGCCAACCGGATACATTGACTATCCTTTCTGCCATCAATTCCAGTTGAGTGCCAGGGTTTGACGCTGCGTCACCATTCCGGATAGAGACGGTGGGATTGATGGAAATATGAACCGGGTATGTTTGCCTAGATATGAACAAATGTGAAAGTTTTGTATGAATTACATTACGCCATTATTCAGAGCTGTCGTATCTCGTCCGCGTTAATCGTACACAGTTTAGAGGTTCTCCAGAGCTCTCTGCGCAGAGGACCTCGGCCACGCATGATTAGGTCTCTGGCGTGTGAGACCAGCTTAGATCACCTCGTCGCTCATTCTTCGCTTACGGTCCCCAGTCGATGCTGTGAGCCAAACCTGTTCTTCGTCCGCAATAAAAGGCTTTTGCTAGACCGGGTCTTCAAGCCATCGTCATCACTGCTCACTGAACCGTCGCTTTTAGCCGATCGAAGTTCGAAAGAGCTGGCTACTCTCCTAATCTTGTCTTTCAGCATACGTAACGAGCCTCGCTTCTTGAGCGCGACAGGCTGCGGTGTTGTATCAACAACAGAGAGAGCGTTGCCAAGCGACTGGCTTCGAGCGTGGCCGGTTTGGTGAGCCGTGGCTATCGGGTCCAACTCTAGAGGTCTTGACGACAGGACAGACACGGACGCTGCGCGACGAACATGCTTTTTGGGGTAGAACATGCTTAAGCTTGATTTTGATCTTTGCGGCTGAGATGATAATGAGGAGACTGTCGTGGTTGTTCCCAAGTTGGCATGAGTGATGGCGGGGTTCGTTCGCTGTTGCGTAGCTTGTAAGAAAAGGTTGGGCTGGCTTTTCGTCTGCTGAGCAGCCAGCCTCTGAGAAGGTACCAACGCCTTTCCGGCAGTGTTTCTAGCTATCGGACCCCCAAGCGTAGTTCTACGGCTGCCCGATGTTGATAAACCATTCGTATTCGCTGTCGGTGTCGACTTTGTGCGGGCGTGTGTCCGTTGCCTGTCGGAGCCCGTCGAAAGTTTGAACTCTCGTTGCGGAGGTAGCGGTTCCTCGCCGATTTCGACCGCGGCAGGTGTGTTATCAATCTCGAATCGTCTCCCGGGGCGCCGTTTGGCCCGTAGTTTCTTCAGGTACTCCTCCGATGTCACTTCGCGGAAGTTCATCTCGGCTGCGGCTCGTTCGGCTCGTCGTTTTGCCTGCCTGTGGAGGTGGGTGGCTTCTTCTAAAGACAAAGCCATCGTAGAGGTTGGACAGTAGCGACCTCGACTTGAAAGGATATGTACGTCGGGTTGGGTCGTGGGCTTCGCAAGTTCCGACTAGGGGTACGTCGAGGATGTATTGTAGGGTATCATGGACTCGTGTTCGACTTTCTTTGTTGTGTTCAAGTTCTCGGTTTCCAAAAGAGCATTATTATTTTTTGTGTCTCCAATCGTCTCGTCCTTGTTAAACGGCCGTCTTCCGATGCGTGGGAAATATCACCACCATTTACTTGAGGCTGGGCGCATTCCAGAGGTGAAGGAGTTCGAGTGGATCTGGAGTGGAATGTCTCGCTTCGAGGCACGCAGACCTGGCGGGGGGTGGTCGGCCACGGTAAGAAAGCTGCAGGAAGCGTGAGAAGTAGAGCTTTTCCAAGCCTGAAACTCTAGTCGTAATCGCCGTCTCTGTTCGTCTAGGAATCGTACGAAGAGGGTTCGCTTTTCGCTGCGTCGGGAATGCGCAGCCTCCTGAAAGGAAATTTACCTGCGACGCCGTGGTGCTGGGGTCCTCTCCGTAAGCCTCCGAACGAGCCGCGCCGGTAAATCCTTAAAAAAGAGGTCGTGCCCTGCAGGTCAGAGAAAGAAATTGCAATGTGCCATGTCGACGCAGTGTGGCATGCAAACGTTTGGATTTCAAACAGGTGCTGCGAATGTCTGCGAAGATCTGTCTACATGTGTTTGGAGCTGTGTCCGGGGCAACGTCGAGAAGATCGATGGTGGAAGATGGGATGGCCCCGGCAGAAAGGAGGAGCTTGGGGCAGTTTGGCGATCACCGGTTGGTGTCGGTGGGTACCTTGGTGGATTGCACCGCTTACATCCATACGTGCCTTCTCCTTGCATATCGAATACTGGCATGGCCCTCGACACAACGATCCCAGCCCATAACTCGATGCTTCACCAACACCTACGACATCGCCAACGAGGTGTTCAGGTTGATGCAAAAGTGAATATTTCACGTACCATGCACGAATCTTTGCTTTTATGAGGTTTCTAAGACAATTTCAACGTGCGGTATGCCTCCACTAAGAGCAGACAGATCATCCCAAGTACATGTACAGACAGAAGATATTTGTAATGTTGTTTTCCAGTTTGTTTGGCATGCCTTTCTATATGTGCCAGTATCTGGTCATTATGCATAAAATTACAGTGTCATCAAATCATTCCTCAGAGACCTTGGCTCGGGATTCCTTTACAACTTGGCCGCATCCTTGGGGTTCTTGATCTCGACAATCAACTTGCCCGTGTTGATGCCCTTGTACAGGTCGACGAGGCCCTGCTCCGCCGCCTTGAGACCGCCCTTGACGACCGTCTCCTTACGCTTAATCTTACCCTCCTCGAGCCACTGCGCAAGCTCCTTGCGGGCCTGGCCGTACTCCTGCACAAAGTCGAAGACGATGAAGCCCTGCATCTTGATGCGCATGGTGATGATGTTGGCGTAGTTCTTGGGGCCCTGCGGCGTCGCAGAGTTGTACTGGCTGATACCGCCGCACATGACGAAGCGCGAAAACTCCTTGGCACGCGCCAGCGCCATGTCGAGGATCTCGCCACCGACGTTGTCAAAGTAGACGTTGATGAAGTCGGGCGTGGCCTCCTTGAACTTTTTCTTGAACTCGGGGTCCTTGTAGTTGAGCGCGACGTCGAAGCCGAGCTCCTCCGTCAACCACTTGCACTTATCGTCCGAGCCGGCGAGACCGACGACCCGCGCACCCTTGAGCTTGGCGATCTGGCCGGCGACGCTGCCGGTGGCGCCCGCGGCGCCCGAGACGACGACGGTTTCGCCGGGCTTGGGGTCGCCGACGCGGAGCATGCCAAAGTAAGCCGTCAGGGCGGTCATGCCGATGCCGGAGAGGTAGTCGATGGGCTGGGAGACGGCGGGGAAGGAGGAGACGGGCTCGACGCGGCTGTCGTGGACGACGCTGTACTCGGCCCAGCCGCCGAAGGAGGGGAGAACGTCACCCTCCTTGGCCTTGGAGGACTTGGAGGCGAGGACGCGGCCGACGGTGGCGCCGCGCATGACTTCGCCGATTTGGACGGGGGGAAGGTAGGAGCGGCGGTCTAGATGGGGGCTTAATCAGTACTTTTCCCTGCGAAGGTGATGATGGCGGAGGGGAGAGGTCTCTCTCGACATACCGTTCAACCAGCCACGCATGGCGGGGTCAAGGGAGAGGTACCAGTTCTCAATGAGAATCTCGCCATCTTTGAGGTCCTCAGCCTTGGGGATAGGCTTCTGCTCAGTCTTGAAGGTCTTGCCGGGGATGATCTCGGCCGTGGGGCGCTCGGCCAGCACGACGGAAAGGTTTTGTTGCGACATTTTGAATGTGATGTTGTGTGAAGAGGGAAGAGGGTATCAAGGAAGACGAATGGTATGTATTTGAGATTATAAGCAAACAAACACAGAATACGAGACAACTGATTCACAGAGCCTTTCCAAATCAAGGGTAGAGGAGCAGAGGGAGCTCTTTAGTAGTCGGGGACATCCAGCCTAATTCGCAAACTCTGAAATCGCCCGTTTGCTTTCGTGTCCCACGTTTCCTCCGCCGCTTTCGCGGATTACACTTACCCCTCCAAGCTTCATGGCCGCGGTCAAGCGTGCAGTGCCAGCGGTGGACGCTTGGTGCGTGAGTCGCTTGCACCGAGTTTTTGCCTTTGGCTCATGTCATGACTTCATGCCCCGCGCCGGAGCAGGATGACCAAGACGGGACATTGGCCCGCACGAGCTCCGAAGGACTCGACGAGCTGGCGAACGATCGAGGAATGTTCTCCGGCGCACGGGGCATGGGCTAGTAGGGATGGGGCCTGAAGGCGTTTTTTTTTCCTTCTGTGTCTTTCCCTTCTCTGTGTCTCTGTCCCCTTTTTTGAACAGTCAACGCACCACACGCACACGGTAACACGGTACCACGGGCACACAGATTGTCTAGCAGACTTTCGGATGGAGAGAGTGGTGGATGGATAACCCAAGATGGGTGTGTGGGTGTGGCGTGTGGCCGATTTCCCCGGAGTGGCCGCCCGAACAACGAATGGAGTCGGAGGGTCTTTTTCCACCGGACGTTTTCTTCATATGGGTTAAGGAGGGGCTGGCGGGTTGCGGGCAACGCGCGATCCTAGCTAGACTGCTTCTGCTCCGAAGGGCAGGGACGCGAAGTCGATACTCGATATGAAGGTGGCAGGCCGCAGACTCTCCCGCTCCAGGAGCCCAGGAAGATATTCGTCCCAAAAGGCGGCGGATTACTGCGTCTGCAATGTCTGCATCTGCGTCCGCGTCCGCGTCTACGTCTCGTCTCGTTCCCGTGGTGGGGCTGGATTGAACCGGACATGACGACATGCCGAGGCTTGAGACAATGGTACCTCAGCTTGTCATCTCTTGCTCAGCTCTCTGCATTCGGCCTATCAGGACTCTCAGCTTGTCGGAGGCTCTGAAGACATGGCGGGACATTATCTCTCTTGGACTCTGGAGTCTTGGGCGTCGGAGGATTCGAGAGGCACCACTGGACAACACGCAGGAGGGCGTTGTCATCAGCCCCTCGCCCATCACTCGGTAGTGCAACTGACAGCTCTCAGGGTCCCCCGGAAGCGAAGCTGCAATGCTTGCGATTGCGGCCGATGCGACCATGCGGGAACGGGGACGTCGGGAACGGAGATGTGCTGGGGTGCTGGCCGTTGACCGTTCCATTGATGATCCCAAAAGGAGGGTCGCGGGGTGGATTGAGTGTTCGAGAAGCGGGTTTGGGGCGGGCCAAGGATGTGCAATGCCGTCCGGGCTTAGAAATGCTGAAACTCAAAAAGGTCCAGAGATAATCGGGATTGTCATCCACCTCGTGTCGGGCTGTCGGGGTTGAATTCTCGTTCCTGAATTCTCGCAGCTATCTGTATTCGTAATACTCCGTACGTGCAGATACTGGCATGGCTGCTGAGCTGCCTGTTTGGCTGGCACCGGATGCGCTACTAATCATCGCCAATCGAAAAGGGCACTGCGAGTGCGAGATGGATGGAGTATGGCGAGGTTGGGCGAACCCCGATTGGACGCCATCACCGCCGTCCAAGGCGGCGTGGAAATGGGAGTGGGTGAGCCGAGGCAATTCGTGGGGAATGGATTCTGTGTGCCCTTTGCTTTTTTTGGCTTCACCGACGGTTGAAGCTCCCGATTCGGCCCCGTCCGGACCTGCAGTTCGGCCGGCCGGCGAATAATCCTTCCATGCAGTTCCAGATCGCCCAATCAGGCTGATGTGTCAGCGCCCCCGCCTGAACCTTGGGACCCACCAATCCTCTGACCGAAGTTTACCGAGGAGGGTCCACCATCGCGACCTTGATGGCTCGGTGAGAATCGGTGAGGATCGTTCAAGCATGACATTCAGGGACATTGAATCGTGCTGTCTGTGGATTGAGTTCATTGTATTGAGTTGAGCGCTTGATTGCTAGACGGCATCAAATCAGTACAAAGACAAGTACCAAGAACAGATGCATTGACGCCATTTGGTAGTGGATGGGATGGTAGGCCGAAGTCGACTTGTATAACTAAAGAATCTATGACATGTCGCTCACTCCCTAGTCTGATTACGGTGCCAACCAGACGGTACACGTCGCAGCGACGATCTCTTTTTCCGCTTAATAACAGTCTGTTTCTGTTCTGACCTAGAAGGTGTTAGACCTATTGATTATGTTGGTATCCCTCGCTAGTCATAATCTATTCCTTATGGAATTTGCGTCCACGTGGAAGTAGGCCGGTCTACTGAGAAGGGTAGTGACAGCCACAGCCACAATGTGAAGGCAGGTTGTGGATGATAGTACTATGTGACTTACGAGAGATTTTGCTAAACCCAAGGGTGTTCAAGACAACCAGAACAGCGAGAGAAACGAATAATGCATTTTAAAAGGCGTAAACTCCTCTAACGAAAGCGACGCAAATGTATAAGCCCCTGACGGCATTTTGGAGCGGGGCACTTGGCGAGAATAACACAAGAGAAGGAAAATAAGAAGAATTTTGAGTTTATATATCAAATGTCTAGAGAAGGCAGACGTTGGTGGGACTTCGATGAACGAAGTCGCGGTAAGGTAAGGTCAACATGCCATTATTTGCCAGTGGTCGAAGAAAAATTTGAAGGGAAAGAAGAGAAAGAAATCACGGCATCGAGAGATGCAGGAGAAGGTCGATATGGTAGACGGAACTGTGGCAGGTCTGAGCAAGCACCGAAAATTCTCATATAATAATAACCCGAGGTGTCTATTTGCGGACTGACTTTGGACCTCTCAGACAAGTATCGGGCAACAACTCCCTCAAGGTATAAGGTCCGGGAGGTCGTCTCCGGGCTTTACCTCCGTCGTCGTATAATTTATGGCAGGCCACAGCGGACCGGAGTAGCGTTGCCGCTTGTCGGAAAGCAACACAACTTACAACCTCAAGCGAATCTCCTCATACCTTCCTCTCAAATAATGGCTTTACTTTCATATTTGAATCTATTGTCGCATTATGTGCTGACGGTGAGGTCTCGTGTTGCTAGCTAATCTGCCTTGGGCCGATCTAGATCCAAGGATCCAGCCTCTATTGGCAGTGCAATGTGACCAAGTTGACGAAGCATTCGAAGCTTATGATTCGTGTTCTGCACAGCCTGACGCTGAGACGTGGAGCTCCACCGCAGGACACCGGTTTTCGCCGAGAAAAGTACCTGCTCAAGTTCGGATTGTACTTCTTCATCAACTCGAGCGCCTTTGGCGAGGAGACGTGCGAACGTCTTAGGTAGAACGTCCGGGGAGGAAGCGAGCATGATGGGGTTCAGTCCAGCGCCTGGTTCTCGTGTGGACAGGTTTGGATTAGCTCCGTTGCGCAGAAGTGAGGCTACGATCTCATCGCAGGTCGTTCCTGATTGGCACTGTAGGAGTACGGTACCCAAAGGAGTATTTGACAACGGCTCCGGTCCCTCTGCCTCGTTGACATCTGCGTTGTGGTCTATCAGTATCTTTGTCACTGAAGCTCGATCGGTCCAGAGGCAAATATGGAAAGCAGACATATTGGGACGCGTCGAAGAAACGTTCTGCGAGTTGAGCTCGGCCCCAAACTTCAGCAGTGTGCGAATCGTGCTTTCAGGATGATTTCGCTCAATAGCCGCAACCAACGGGGTCACGTCGTCGTCCCATGTATCGATCTTGCCCAAGGTATTGACTCCATTGGAAAACCCTCCGGCGAGAAGGACCTCCATCAGCTTGGGACACTTGACCGAGTGAAGAAGGTAGCTCTTCTGGGCCCAGACGTTTTCGATTGGGTGGCAGCCCTGGAGAAGATATCGCACAACCTCGATCTTGTTGTTATCGATTGCAATACTTAGGGCAGTCTCTCTGTTGAGTGTAGCTCCAAAGTCATAATCAGAGTCAATGACGGGACTAAGGGGGCCTGCTCCGTGAGCAATAGCCATTTTCACGGCACTCAGTGTACCAGTTCTGGCACCCCAGAATAGGGCCCGGTGCCCATTGAGTGAGTCTAGGTGGTACAAACTCCACCCTATAATGGCTGCACATCTACGCGAGCACCGAATGAGTGATAGGGCATCCTTTGCGGGAAGCTGAAGGCCGATCTCGTTCAAGATCTCGTATGGAAGGCCGTCTATAAGTTGAAAGCCTCGACTCTGAGGTTCAGTCTTCGCCGCGGTTCTTCTCATCGCGAGGATCTTATGGAGGCTAAATTTTGTCAATACGTATTTCAAGCCTTGGGTAAACGGTGAAAACGTTGCGCAGTGAATGTATCATACCAGTTATATCTAAGGCCTACCATGGTGCTACTAAGAATGTAGTCAAGCGAATACGGTGATGGATGATCGACTAAGAACATCAAAATGTAAATTAGGGCGATTCTTACGGGTCGTCAGACAGCGAGCCGGAATTTAGTAAGTTACGCATGGTCTGGTCGAGGCAGATCTAGGTGAAAGAAGGGAGGGGAGAACAAGAGTTTGGGAGATGACAGGGGAACGGGGCCATAAGAGAGTTTAAATACAGTCCCAGGAGCTGGATGGTTGACGGTACGAGAAGAATACTTACGTGCCTAGGGTGGCAGCGGTACAATGGTGAAGGTGACGAGGGACCTGACTTGCTCATAAAGGTGAATGGATACTCACAAGTGAATCAGTGTCGAAAGATGAACTTGAGATGTGCCGGCTGTGTGCTGACTGAGCAACTCGTCGGGTTTTGAATCACGACGTCGTCAATGGGCAGGGAGTTCTTGCAGGAATGAAAGGGGCTGAATACCCTGACGGTCATAGTCTGCTTCTGACTTGGATTTTTTCATTTCTGTGGCAATATGCAGCTGCTCGTGTGAGGCCAGTCGTATCGGATATAGATTGCTATCAAGGGAGCACTGACTCAATTGAATGAAAAATGCCATAGGGTCCCATCCTGTTGGCAAACTAACGCATACGGCAGCAAGTCATCGAAAATCGTACAAATAAGAGAGCTTCAATTGGAATATTCTCCAGACTTACCACATCTCCGGCGGTACAATCGTCGACGGAGATACTAGGCAATTCAATGGGGCAAGGTCGAACGATTTTCATTTATATTAGTTCGCCTTTTTTCATTTGTTTTTCCCCCTTCATAATTCTCAGGGGCATATCTTGTACCGAGGTCACTCCAGATCTTGTTGTGCCCAACAAATGACCGAAGATCAACCATTTGCAAAAGAACTGAGACTGTCCGCTGGGCCAAGCAGCCCGAACATTCACTTGACATGATACACAACAAGATGACGTTCAACGCAATGACCATTCTGCTCTCTCTTCTGGTCTTCGGAGGTGTCACAACATTGAAAGATATCAAGACGCATCCCGGCTGGAGGATCCCAGATGAGAACCAAGTTCTCCCCATTCACAAGCTTCCAGAATGAAATCAAGAGTGTTTCGGATGGAATAATAACAAGACCAGAGGCGTCGGAGACGTGTTCCAAATGTCGCGCAAGCAATGGTGCGACGATGAATGGGGAACGGTTGGCACCTGGTGGCCCTATCACTTGAACATATGCGCCGGAGACAGGTGCAGTGATGAGGACGGAATCAAGGGATTCGCATGGAATTACAAGCTGTGCGGATATCCAACAAGAACTGAAATTGACGGGAGGGATGACCGGAAGAAATTGCCGCCTAGTTTGATTAAAAGACGGCACAGAGTGGATATGCATCGGCGGCCCAGGAACGCCTGAAGCGATTTTATTGCGGCACAATCAACAACACCTTCCATTGACTAAATCCTGGGAGCATAGTGCTCATGCTTATGGGATCAAAACTAAGTGCGCCTACCGTAGGAGATAGTAGGACAAGGAGTTCATTGTTCATACGAGATATCAGACTGCAAACAAGGTCTAGTGCATGACATGAGAAGAGTTGCAATTGAACGACATTGCCGATACTCAAGGTGCTTCTTATGGGTGATATCGGTACCTTAGTTGACAACATACCTGCGATTGTGGAAACGCACATGCAGGATATTCGTAGACCAATGCATGTGTTTTTCCCTTCGTCCATCCTTCACAGTAGATAGATGAAATCAGGGTGTAGGCCCGCATTTAAACATACTTCATTCAGTTAAGCAAATCTGGTGAATACAAATTGTATCGTGGACGGTGCTTGTCGCCAAATCTCCCTGAACCACAGCAATATGGCTCATTGAGGACATCTCCTTTGTGCTAACTTGTGCTCCAAGCTAGATAGAATGCATTGCAGGGCATTCTTACTCCCAAGTTGCAGAATTTACAGGCATTGAGAGTACCACTGGTTCGACGCTTGGCATGTGGACCCAGATTGGCAGCAAGTCGGTCCGGTAAAGCCAGATCCTCCGCATTGAGCCCACTTCGCAGCACACTAGCACGGTGACGATACATCAGTTAAGGTAGACTTAGAGTAAAGGATTGAGGTCTCACAGTTCCATCACCGCCGCTGCTGGGCGGAGGGCTAGTCACAGGCGGGCTTGTGCCGCCACCACCAGCATCCGATGCACCGACAGTGATTGTGGAAGAGCCGCTGCTGAAGTATCCTTCCGTGGCAACGATCATGTAGTCATGAGTGCCGAGGTTCAAGCCCACCTGGGCCCAGGCATTGAAGTGATTGCCGGTCGTGACTGTTCCGCCCACGCGTTTAGTCTGGCGGACGGACCAATACTGCTGAAAGGTCTTTGTGCCATCGATGGAAGGGGCGTTGGTCCGCGTGCTAACGTAGATGTCGTAGGTGCCACCATCACTGGTGACGGTACCCTTCTTGGTAGCCCCGCTGGAAGGGTTGTAAGTACCGAAGGACTCGACGATGTAATACTTTATTATGGTTAGCAGATTTTAAGGTCAAGCAGGAAATATCGGGCCAACCTCGATCAGGGGGTTCCTAGTCCAGCCGTAGATCGCGAGGTAACTGTTACCGTTCGGGTTGTAGCTGCCAGAATACGTGATAGTTCTGAAAGGTAGGGTATCGTCAGAAACATGCTCAAGACTCTGTCTGAGTAGGTATGGGGCGATTGTACCTCGGTCCACCGGGGTTCCAGCCTTTGCCTCCAACAAAGTTACCACCAGTTTGCCAGACGACGCTGTATTGTCCACCTGCACCATTGGTGTAAGTAACTTGAGATCCACCGTCAGTCCACCAAGAGTAATAGTAGCCGTTGTTTGTTCCAGTAGACGAAGGAGTTGACTGGCGCTTCATCAGCTCTCCGGGAGCAGAGAGAACACTGGCCACGGAGGCGAACGCCAGGAAAAGTGAGTTGAAAGTGACCATGATGACTTGATTGCTGATATTGTCTGTCACCCCCGCTGTCCATGATTCAGACGAAGGCGAAGTCTGTGGCTTTATATCTGTAGCATGTTGTGCCAGTTTCGGTCTCAGTCTACCAAAGCGACTCAAGAACGCCGGATGTAACACACACCTCCCTTCTAAAAGATATTGGTACTAGTACAACCACGCCATGAGTCAAACTGATGTGCCCCTGACAACCGATCGGGCAGGATCCTTGGGTCCAAGACGGGTGCAATGTCACTTCGTTCCATCTCAAGTTCCCTTAGACTTCGCCCGGAACCAAGTCCTTGGCATCGGTCCTAGTACGAATTGATTAAATTGATTGAATTTCTTTCACCTGTCTAAGTCTGTACCAGCAACTTGGTACTTGGTTTGTGGTTTTCCATCAACGTAGGGTAGACATCTCTCTTCGTCCTTTGTTTCTCTCTGATATGGCATTGGTTCTTAGGAAATGTCGATACAGATTCATACATGCTTGGAACCGTAAAGTAGTGAAATGTACCTGGGAAAAACCAAGGCGTGAGATGTCGCAGTGTTGTATCAGCGCCTTCAAGGGAGGTTGAAAAAGGAAGTCGGAATATCTAGACCGTGTCCGAATGTTAGCCACATTGAGCTTTCTAGCATAGCTGGGTTGATTAATATGGCAATAGTGATTTACCCGGCGGCAAAAAGATGAGAGAGGTCGCCTGGTCGACATTTGCCGTCGAGCCTCTCGATCATCTGTGGGGAGCCTGAATATAGCCGGGCGTAGGCCACGCGACGTGCAGTAGCACTGAAATGACTTACTATTCCAAGTCTTGGTCGTTGCAAGGCCTTGAGTCCGAGAATCAGGTGCCCTCAACGATGCATTTATTCGGGAAGCACCACGGAGCATCGCCGACAACTTCCGCTTCTATTTTCGGCTAGCGGCTTGTCGGATATTCAGGAAGTCTTGGTCTGTATCAAGTTACACATATCTACGCTAATATTCAATGCCATGATCCCGATATCGCAACAGAGAAATCGGGACATCTCGGCCCTATTTGCTGTAAGGCATGTAGGAGAAGCCGGTCTTTCGGGTCCGAGGCCGTGCGGGGCTGAAGATCCACTTCGGCGAATAACCTGCCGGTGGTACCTAGACCCGCGAGTACACTTCGCTCCGAGACAATTCCGAAGACAGGAGTTTGCTGATGATGGCCACTGTCAGATCACCCGGAAGAAGATTGCAAAACCATTGTTGTAGACGTGCAAATATGGCAGGGGATCACCCACGTTGAAATCATCAGTCAAATGAAAGGTACATGAGTTTCCCATGGTGAGGTCTCCCATTTGGACTCTTCGGTATGTTTATCCATTCCACATCCAGGCAATGACACGCCAACTGTGGACTCAACTCGGCTTCTTCACGTCAAGTGAAGCACGACATACTTGTTCAATTCGGTCTGATTGGATGCTTGTAGCGCGTCAGGTTCGAGACCAACAGTCTAGCCCCTGACGGTGCCTGCGCTGAGGGGGTTGCTTTCACAAATGGCAGGCTGACGGAAAGCGTGTTCCGACCCACGCTATAATTATCAATTCTTCCTCTCGTGTTTAGCAGTGCGCTCGAACTTTGACTCTATATCGAATGTCGTGTGCTGAACGAAAGGTTCATGAGGATGCATCTTCTGTGAATAGTCTGATACTAATCAAATGTGACTATTCTCCACTGTAGTCAACCACTCCATCGCATCCACACGTTACTACAGTTTCTCGATTGGAGGGGTGAGTGTCATACAAGACCTTCCCGCGATTGCAATCATGAAAACTTTCTACCTGTAGTGAAGAGCGTCAGGTCCTCAAACATAAAGTCGCTTGGGAAGGATGTGGTCCCAGATCACCTCACCAGGAATCCCAAATACATCGATGTCCCATGGCGTGGCGTTGTAGAGGAAGCACCCTTACATGTCGATCTTACGTGCGTTTGCCGGAGATTTTATCCTATCGGCAAGATGATCCTTAATTTGCCTAGAGGAGGAGAGTCCAGAGATTCCAGCATATGCCTCAAGAGGTGCGAAACGGCGGAAACGCCCATCTTCAAGGGGATGCTTCCGACGTTACGTCAACCTTCGGGCTTTCGTAGAGGCCTTTTCCGTCAAGGCTATCATACCACGGAATGTTGCAGCGTATCCAGACTGTTACTCAACCAAAAGAATGGTCAGCGGCCGCAAAACTGAAGCAATCGGGGCGACGGAAGTGTTGACTACCCTGTTAACGGCAACAGATTCAGCCCGCGGCTCGGGTTCGCAGCGGAAACGAATGCCTCATTGTCTCGAGAGAGTAAAAAGCGCGCGGCGCTAGACAGGCCTGACTCGACGGGCCGGGCAATAGACTGTCGCACAATTGGTGGGGGCGCTCGCAATTGCTCCATTTCCCCAGATGAATCCTAGTCAACTACCCCGCGAATCCAGATTTCCCCCAAACTTCCCCGTGCTTCAGACCCGCTAGAGACCCAACGAATACGACGGACTAGAGTCAAGAAAGTGTTACTGACCTATAGAAACAAGGAGTAATGTCGGACGGCTGGAATTTCCTTAGATGTTAGACATCGAGATGAGGGCTTGGATAGTGTTCACCTTGTCAGATGAGGGCCAACCCCGCAGCAGCTCTCCCCATGAGACGATTTAGACCTGCCGGGAATCATCCCGTACGCTAGTCCGACGTGTCTTATTCTTGCTTTTGTTACTCCAGAGCTTGAGTGTTAGCTTTCATCTGATACCCTTTCCAAAGCGTGTGGTGAAGTTGCAAAGTCTATAAAGCTCGCCCATCCCACCGGTACCCAGTCCCTAGATATGGGCAATATCTTAGAGACCTCGTCTCCAGTTGCAAACTTAATGCTCTAACAGGACCTTTTGCTATAACTCCTTTCTTCTCATCGAAACTTGCGCTGACCTACGGCTAACTTCACCATGGGGTTACCAGATGATACCTTCAAGCAAGGCGTTCAGCACGTCGAGCAGAACAATGCAGTCAGCGACGCAGTCAAGGCCGTAGAAAACCGTGACCTAGAGCGGATCGAGGAAACCAAACCAGGTACCTTTGTCTGGCTCTGTGTTGCAGCAACCGCGATTGGAGGCATGCTCTTTGGCTACGATACTGGCGTTATCTCCGGAGTCCTTGTTGTTATCGGTCAAGACCTCGACAACAAAGACCTTACCCACTCAGAAAAGGAGTTGATCACAGCAGTTACCGCAGCCGGAGCCTTGATTGGCGCCGTCATTGCCGGTATCACTGCCGATAAATACGGAAGAAAGCCTGCTATATGGTTCGCCTCTATCCTCTTTACGATCGGTGCCCTGCTCCAGGCTACCTCTTTCACAATTGCGCAGATGACCGTTGGTCGACTTGTGATAGGCTTTGGCGTCGGCTCTGCATCCATGGTAAGCCTCCGTATCTTTATGCCTTTTCCCAACAGACTTGACCGGAGACCATAAGCTAACATTGGTTGCTTTCTCAGATCGTACCATTATACATTGCGGAGATTTCCCCTGCAAGGTTCAGAGGCCGGATGATCTCAATCGACATGATCTTCCTCGGGGCCGGATCCGTGCTTGCATATGCCTTCGCCGCAGCCTTCAACACAACCGCACACGGCTGGAGATACATGGTTGGAATCGGTGGTGTTCCTTCGGTCATACTCGGCATTCTCCTTTTCTGGTGTCCAGAGTCACCTCGTCAACTCATGTTTCACGGCCACCGAGACGACTGTATCCGGGTTCTACGACAAATTTATCCTAACGGCAGCGAAGATGAAATCGCGGACAAAGTGATTTCTATAGAGCGCGGCGTCAACCAAGCCAAGGTCCTCAACGAAGAAATTTCACTTCGAAAGTCTGTCACCAGCCTATTCAAGGTTCCAGCCAACCTGCGAGCAGTCACTTCAGCTTGTGGCCTAATGGCTGCGCAGCAGCTCTGCGGGTTTAATACACTTATGTATTATAGTTCCAGTACGGTGCCATGACTTATTATACACTGTGCTTTGTGTGCCATGCTAAACAGAGTTTCAAGGTTTATTCCAGATCGTCGGCTTCTCGAACCCCGTTGCTGTTGGTACCGTCGTAGCAGGTACCAACTTCATCTTCACAGTCTTGTCAATCTTCCTCATTGACAGAATCGGCCGACGAAGAATCCTGCTCTGGACGATGTGGGGCATGCCTGTCTGTCTCGCAATTGCCGCCATTGCGTTCCACTGGATCCCCTTGGACAACAACACTCTAGAGTTGACCACCAAGGAAGTGGGTTGGCCCGCAACCCTGGTCTTGGTTGCAATGATTATGTTCGTGGCCTTCTACGCGGCCGGTTTGGGCTGTGTCCCTTGGCAGGCGAACGAGTTTCTCCCCATGGAAGTCCGAGCTATGGGAACCATGATGATCAACATCTTCAACTGGGGTCCTAACATCATCGTCTCTTCGACGTTCTTGTCAATGATGCGAGGTATGACCCCATCAGGCACGTTTGGTCTATACGCTGGGTTGTCTTTCTTGGGCTGGGTGTTTGTGATCTTCTGCTTCCCTGAAGCAGCAAACATGACGTTGGAGGAGATCAGGGTAGTTTTCGAGCACGGGTTTGGCGTGAGATATGCCGAGGAATGGCGAAAGCAGAGGAAGCTAGACATCCAAGCCCGGAAGGAGGAGAATACAGTGTGAAAGATGGTCTAGGACTTCTTCTATGTTCGTCAAGAAAATGTACCAGAGCTTGAAAAGTGAGCTGGAGTTGTAGCTTGCAATCATCAATTGTAGCGAGAATTCAGAAATGATATTCCAATTAGTTCGGCCAAACGCAAGTTCTCCCAAGCAGAAAACCCTCTTTGACTGTGTGTTTGTCATGATTTTCGCCCGAGTCAGATCAATGGAACACAGGCGTGCTGTCACAAGCCTCGCCGGGTCTGAACGTACAATTTTTCCTAGGAGGTGTAATAGTACACGCCCAAATGTCTATAGGTGATGTTTCTCTGAGGCCCATTGCCAGTTGCTGATAGGATCAGGCTCAAGTTGACGATAAAGTTATCGTCAAGCTGGGAGCTCTGTTCTGGCTCCAACAGGTCCAAATGGGCAAGAGATGCCCTATGATGAATAAAATCTTACGGTCTCGACCACGGAGTGGAGGATATCTCGGCTCACTTTCACGGGATTCGGCTAGCTTTGCTGCTTGCTTCATCTGAAATTGATACATAGCAAAAGAATGGGCCAATAAAAAAACAGTATAACAGCTATGAAGGGTTAAGTAGGGCAACAAACAAGAAAATTACGAGAAGCCCACAGTAGATAGCCACCGCTGAGTCAATTACGTACATTCGGTCAGAATGGTCCACGGCAGAGGCCGAATGGGGTTATGGTGAGTGTTTTGAGAAGATGATACCTGATGAAGTGGTGGAGACTGGGGTTTCGACCGGGTGTTCTCTTCTCGACGATGTTACTCATCGACCAAGTCCAAATGTTCGAAGCGTTTCTCGGCTCAAAATCAACAGACGCCTGACTGGAGCAGACAGCAGCTAATATGCTTCGTACGCCAAGGGAAATTTGGCACTAGATGAAAGGATATAGTGCCTTCTTTAAGAAGAAGTTCGATGTTCCAAGAAATGAGGAAGAGTTTCGAACGAGGTATGTCACTTTAAAATGTTCTTGCGGTCCATATTGTCCCGATGATGAATAGCCTTTATGAGCTACCTATAGCTGTTTCCCAGAAGTGTAAGGCCTACGTTACCCGGTTGTGCTATTCGACTGGAGCGGCGAGCTCGATGCCTTCATCCGCCGGAACCAATGCAATGGCATGACAAATGAGAAATTTCATAGATGCATATGGAAGAAGATAAAGTGTCGGTCGACTCAGGCAGCTTTCATACGCAGATGTCAAAAGATGTTCTCTGGAAGACCAAGTGGGAGGCACAACTCCTACTCCTACTCCAAAGTTCAAAAGACCTGAATGCACGAAGAATATGCGTGCCCACAGCAGGCTGGGAAAACAATCAAAGGAGAATACGTATATAGCATATTTGAGTCAAGTTACGAGAAGCCGTTTGCCGAAGTCGGTCTGGAGAAAGCTGACACTCGAACTCAAACACAACGGATATTTCGAGGATCAACGCAATCAGGAAGCAATGCGTCGGATGTGTGACATATTCAGGTTGAACCAAACAATCGCTGTGGGTGAAAAAGAGATGATGACCATCGACCCCGGAGACTCTGAGTCCCCTACTAAGCCTGGTAGTTGTGTTTCGGCGGGCGAAATCGAGAGCTGATTGTGTTGGGATATCATGATTTTGACCAGCATCATGGAGAGAGCTCGGTTCGATTGCGACTAACTCTCGCAATTGGAATGATACGGGGGCAGAAGCACCTCAATTTCTCTTTCATCAAAGCAGCGACACAGAGTCTGACTTTGAGGAACACACTACTCAAGTATGGAAAAGAATTCGAACTTTTTGTACTATTTTTGAAGCTAGAAGTTGACTTCCAGTTAAGTACCCATCTCATTAACTCATAACTCATGCAGCTATAGGTATCACATCCGTTCCGAATCTCAAAAATCAAGAAGCGCCTTCCTGGGCTTCTTTGCCCTGAACAGCATCACCTGTCCAACAATCCACGTCTCAACCTCCTCGAACTCTTGATCCAACGCCTCCTGAATATCCTCCTTCTTGTCATCCCAGTTGTTGAATACACCCCACCACTTGTTGTACCACCGGAGATAGAACTTGGTAAACCACCCAGTCGACTCATTTGGGCCCAGCACCGTGCAGCCAGTCAACACACCTTCCGGGCTCAACAACTCCTTATACAAACCAAATGCACGAAGCTTGGCCTTGCCGCCAGGCATACAATGGAACAGATTAAACATGGAAATGGAGTCAAACCGCTCGCCGAGAAGCTGCTTCGGCGGCGGCTCTGTGACATCAGCCTCAACGCATTGAACCTCGGTGTTCGTCGTAACTGATAGCACGCGGGTCTTTGCCGCGTTCAATGGCGGCGCGGTGAGATCCAGCAGCGTGATGCGCTGCTTGCTGGTGGCGCGGAACGGCCGCGCTAGGGCGGCTGCCGGGAACCAGCCCGTAGCGACGCCAATGTCGAGGTGATTGCGGGTGAAGTTTTCGCTGAAGAAGGGGAGAAGAAGGTTTTCCGTGCTGCAGCCCCAGACTTTTGACATGTTGAAGCCTAGGACGTACTTGTCGTAGAAGATTGTGAGGAATGAGGGCGAGTAGACTGCGCCATAGGCGGCAGTGCGGTCTGCGCCGAGATCGGCCATTGTTGACGATGACACTAAGTGTTCGAGGGATTGATTTAGAGGGGAAAGATTGGCAGCAAGGGGGTGGGAATGAAGACGGCTCGATCACTTGCGCTTCGTTGGGTTGTCGTGACTCGTCAGTAAAGTCTGTTGGAAACGCAATCCAAAGGGGCGGGAAAAGCCCTAGATCCTTCCGGGAACTGGGCAATTATCACCGTGTCGGTAACAACTCACCGATAGTATGCCACCGAGCGCTTACCGTGGCTATTCAGTTTACTTGCGCTTGAATCCTGTTCCGAGCTTCCTTCACTCTCAAGCATGGATTGCTCTATTGTTCAACTCTGCGTTAACAAGAGTACATTGCGTCGGAATTGGCCAATGAGAATTTGCAGGACGGAGTCTGTTCCGTCCTGAATTCTGCAGCAACAACTACTGCATCCTTCGGTATCCGTACCCAGGACCAAGTGGCTCTGTCATATGCAAGGTGGTGGGTTAATTGCCGGCTTCCCTTCTGCTTCTGGCAAACGCTCAAAGTCTTCTACGTATGTCATGACAGTCTCGTTGGCGCTAGAGTAGTTGGCAAGAGGAACTATCATCTTTGTGCTCGTGAATGTTCATGTCGGATTACCTATCCATTGGCTCCGGTCTGCAGAGTAAGGGTTTAAATCCCTCAGATGACCCCCGTAAGAGCCGGTTGGCCCATATCATATCAGCTCATACTTCCCCACGCAAGCGAATATGCATGTGACATGTAGCAATGCCGGCTCAGAATCAATTGAGGGGGTTTAAATGGTCTGAATGGCCTCAACTGGCACTACTGATCTGCGGGACTACCGGTGCTTCGAGAAGATAGGATCATAGGATCAGAGGACCCTTTTGGAGACCCCCCGTAATCCTTCTCTCTGTGGTGCCTGCGCGCGTCGAGTCGCCTGACTGCGCCGCAATCCTGCATATTAAGCCCTGGAAATCCTGTGGCAGTCTACTGATCCTGGCATGCGGGCACTGCGGGGTGGCTGTGCCGATGAAAAACGCAGCTTCTTATCGCTTAATCGAAGAGAAAACAAGTCCCGCCCAAAGCAGAAAATTGCCCGTCGGTGGGGAGGAAATCGCTTGCGTTCATCAACAAGATGCGGCATTTGCTTCAATTTGACGACCTACATGCGCGGATACACGTACCTACATGCAATTATGGGACTGTTCCTGCTATAAAACCAGAATAGAGAATGGCTGGAAACCTCGACTATATTGATAATGGAACCGGAAGACTCCTTTGATAATAAAATCGCTCGCTTGGCTTGCAAACGCTCAATTGTGGTATGATATCCCCAAACCCCCTTGTAAACACATCACCCATTTTTAGACGCCTTTTTCTACTACCCATGTGAACTGACATTGGACACCGACATTTGAGCTGCCGAGCGTGATGAGCTCGCCAACGATGCGGACGATGATGCACCGCTACGTGGCTTCCGGCAGTATATCGTAAGCCTGATATCAGAAAGTGATTGTCAGTTATGATCCAGGGCCTCCTCCAACCTTGCCTGACTCCAGAGATCACTTACAGCGTCATGAACGAATGATAATTCGTATCGTCAATCTCCTTGCGGACCTTCTTAACCAATGCAAGAACCTGGGCCTCGGACCAGCCTAGGCCAATAGTAAAAACAGGGACACTTAGCGGCTCGATAATGGCATTCCAGTTGTTGGACATCATGGTGCCGAACCGCTGACACTTCTTGCCCGGATAGCACGCGTTCGTAGGCGCAGCGTGCTTTGTCAACTTCATCCTCTCAAACCCTGACTTCTCCAAAATGGGCTGATATTGAGAGACGTAGTGCATGGAACGGCCCATATTATGAAGACCCTGTTGAAGAAGCATGTTCCACTTGTGAAATGCTGTCCCCTCTAGTGAGTGATCTGGGGATACGAGGATCGCGATCCATTCGCTGAACTCGACCCAGCCTCCAGGGTTCAGGTGACGATAGATGGAGTCGACGAACTTTTCCTTTTCCACGATATCGCCCAGCATACGGACATGGATGAAGTCGAACTGTCTGCCGATGTTCCAGTCGGTAGTTATGTCCATAACCTTGAACTGGCAGTTGGACACGTTATATGGAGGGCGCACTTTCTCAATATCGACGCCCATCACGGCACAGTTTGGGTTCTTCTTGGCTGTTGCGGCGGTCAACTGGCGTTAGCGTGATCTTCCCGGTATTATAATACACCGTGGGAATTAACAGGAGCGACTTGCCGTATTCCTACATGAGGCTAGTTAGCGAGTCATTCCGTGATACCAGGCTAGTTACATCATTTCATGCGGGAAAAGGTGAGGGGAGGGGGCGTTGCGAAGTGACTGATGGTGAAAAGGTAACGCACTAATGCCCATAGCCCTGGCCCCGTGCCTACGTCGAGGGCGGCCCTGGCCTTGACGACTGGGGCCAAGTGGAGTCTGTGGTCGAAGAGTTCGGCAATGATCTGGTGTTGGAGGACTGCGGATTCCTGGTCAGCAATAATCTAGGTCTTGGTCTAGACGCTCTAGATCCTGCAGGAAGCGCAAGATACATGCGGAGGTGAAGGGCTTGGTTGTCTTGAGCTCAAGGACCGGTGGACCACGGTGAAGGATGCCTGCTGACCATTTCTGTCTTGTTCTTCCTGAGAAATTGGTAAGGCGGGTTAGCATGGGGCACCTGCATCAAAGGATGATAATTGAGTAAAGCGTACCTTGGTATTTGGCACGAAGCCGAAGCGCTTTCCGGTTTTGGCAAACTTGTTGAAGATGGACTGGAAGATGGACGATTTGCCCGACTTGATCTTTGATTTGCTGGAACCGCTACTGCACGGATGGTCAGGATGGTCAGAATGTCGCAGGAAAAGAAAAGTAGCCGATGAGATGGCGAGATACAGTGAAAATGAGGATAAACATGAAACACAATGAATTAAAAAAAAAAAAAAACAATGAAAGACATTATCATCGAATGAGAATGAGAGACTCACTGTGTTACTGCCCGGAGACTCTGACCCGGCGTCGGGTCGCTGTCCGATCCGTCGTCTGAATCGGACCCTCCCGCCCAGACGGCCTCGTTCACTTCATCGGAGGTCGGACTCGGATGATCCTCGGGGTACTCCTATTTGCGGCATGAGATTCAAAAGCTTTGGTCAAGCCTGTACCACCTGTATCCGTAGGCGCCGGCGACAACATGACAGTTACCACGGTCCACGGAGGGGTCAGTGTCTCACAGACTGAAGAAGTACGTACGTCTTGTTCGCCTGACTGCATCGATGGCCTCGTCGATGGCGGCGTGCGCGGCCTGCTGTCTGTGGAAAAGTTGCGGGTACGTTCGGACGACGAACTAGCGGTGAGCAGCGTCGATGTGGAGGCTGCCGAGATGCTGTTGGCGGCCGTTGGAGGACGGGTCGGCTGGTGCCGTCCCACGGGCGAGCCAGAACGACCTGAGCTCAAGCTGCTACCACCGCTTTTGCGAAGCCGCTGTTGGTTGTAGAACCTGTCCATCAACATGCGGTCCGCTCCGAGCGAGACCGTGGTGGGCAAGGGGGAAGGGTAGAAGGGAGCGGTGCGCGCTTCGGGACTGGAGGAGGGGGAATTCGGGAAACTGGGGGGTTCCAAGTTAAATGCCGGACCAAAGACGCAATGCACAAACCAAGAGAGTTGCAGGTCAGCAAGGCTCGACGATAGGCGGGCTTTTACTCCGGTCTCCGTATAACGCAAGGGGGAAGAAAGAAGGTTACCAGTAGCAATGAGGGTAGGAAGAAATTGATAGACAGGCAACCAGCAAGAAAGAGGGTGCGGCGGGATAGGATAGACAAGGTCGTCCCATGAACCAGAAGCGGTTCGTCTTGTTTTTTCATTTCTGGGGGAAACCGAATAAAAACGGGCTAGGGCAACAGTTTAATTTTTGGGCAAAGGTGCAAAGGTCCCAACCCAAGGTGGCCATGCCATACCATCATCTCCCGGACACTGCCGTGTTTGAACGGCCCCTGTCTTGTGTCGCTTCTCCCTTTTCATCCCTTGCCGCTAAAACAGAAAAACCTTGTACGGATGGCGAGCTGGTTTGGTAAGCCCTCGTACTGCGCGTAGCCGTGTCGCTGCTAAGTGCTAATATCTGCGGGGCTTTTGTCGGCGCTTTATCAGAATCAGTGGTAATGTGCCCGGATGGGCAGACAACTCTGGCTCTCTGGCATCTTCCCCGGGCCTGTCATAGTCCAGGGAAACGTTGCGGAAACCCTCGCGATTTCGCAACCCAGTCTATAGTCGTCATGTCACGCGACGCTGGCGACGTTGGCACCCTTGGGGAAGAAACAACGGAAATTTTTGGCATGGGCTCTTCTGTGCCACCGATGAGAAAGGGGAAGCAAACATTGTATATCAAGGCGCATCTATCAATTCTGTCAGAAATCTCCTTATCAGAGCGCAAACTTCTGCCTCGCATTCACAGCCATCACACACTTTCCAACGTTCCAACGCGGCCCAACGCCTTGGACCGGCAGCTAAAACCTGTCATCCTCCTAGTCATGACCTTGCATTTTCTTATGGAGCGGGAGCCGAGACCCAGGGGGAGCCACTGGCCAGCAACCAGCGCAACCCTGTCGCCGAGCAGGCCAGGGTTCAGCAGCTGGGACGCCATCGTGTGGGATCGACCCTGACGACTGAGCCTGCCTGCTTACACGGCACTGAGTCAAGGTCTCTGCCATGATGCCGCTTTCCAGAATCCAGGAGCAATGATTCGCCCAAGCGCATCCTGGCAGACTATCGCAACGATCGTCATCGGATCTGCGGGATCCGGCTCCCGATCCAGGCATTCACTGCAGAAGTGCAGCGAGGTAGTCGTCGAAAAGGGGGAAGAAGCAGCCAAGAGGCACAGCTCACCATTTGCTCGAGTATGCACTGATGCAGTCTATGCTCGACTATTGGATTTGAAGAGTTGGCAAACTTGGCTTCACGTGGTGCCGAAGAATTGCAGCCGAAACAAAATGGGAAAACCAACAGCAATCTCCCGTGGCCCCCACCCCTCTCCTTCGTAAGCACCTTAAACTGCAAAATGTGTGCGAGACCCTGTGCGCCTCGAGTCTTGACTTGAGCATCATTGTCGCCGTACTTTCCAAGAGGGGTCAGACCGATCCCGAGTTGAGCGAGCTTGTAAGAACCGATAGAGAACGAGTGACGGGGGCGCATGCACACTGCGGGCCAACACACAGGAAGCCCGGTCGAAACCAGCCCGAGGAATCTTGTGTAATTTGTGTTCCACCGGTCCCCTGTATCTGGGCCCGATGGATGTCTCGCCTGCACTAACACGTCTACTTGAACTGCTCCTAGGGTCTAAAGTACGGCATGCCAAGGCGGAGCGATAAATGAACTCTGTGGAACGCGGAACGCAAAGCTTCGCAGTTACCTAACGAACGAGTGTGTCCATCGGGAATCGCCATTGTCTTTTCCAGCCTCGTGACCTTGTACGGATACGAAAACCATCGACGTTACTAGCCACCCTTCTCGACCGCCCGCATGTACCATAATTCACCACGTATCTACTATATCTCCTCCCCTTCCATCCGGGACCCTTGTCTTATTCTTCATGCACCATGTTTTGTTGGAAGAGAAACTCCAGTCAAAGTGCGAAGCTTGTTGGAGCCATCTTCGTGCTTGGTGCATCGCAAGTTCGCCAACATGACGCGTGTGGCCTCTTCTTTCCGACCGGGGTTTGAGTAAATTTGCTTGTCGAGGTTGACGCCAGAAATATCTGATAGCTAGCTATGGAGTAGTCCACATGAATTGTGAAAGAGGGGAAACCTAGTGGTGGATTCTTTCTAATAATGCTACTATCTCGCTGGAGCCCTGATCCAGGTTCTGGTCTTGTCCTAAGGATTTCGTTCCATGTCTCAACTCACCTCCCCGACTCCCACCATCCCTCAAACTCTCACCGTAGCTCACCGCACGGACCTGAGTAGATCAATAGTATCAAAACACTAGACGGAAAATACAGCCCCCAGCCCTTTTACGGTACACATCATGGGAGATCCCATCGCCATTGTTGGGCTCAGCGCGAGGCTTCCGGGGGACGGCGATACGCCAGAGCAGTTCTATGAGTCGCTACTTGCCGGGAGGTCAGCCCGCACGGAAGTGCCGCGGGAGAGATACAACGCAGAGGCCTTTTGGCATCCGGATGCCGACAGGAGCGGCGCCGTGCGTGTTCCCGCCCCGTGTTATGCAAACTTGGAAGTTTATGCGACGAAAACTGATTTGCAACGCTTTAATTTAGACACGAGTTCGCCATGGCCACTTTCTCCAGGGCAGCATATCGGCATTTGACGCGCCCTTTTTTTCTATCACACCCACAGAAGCACGGAGTATTGACCCTCAACAGCGAGGAATGTTGGAGAGTGTATACAAGGCTCTCGAAAATGGTACGAAGAGACTTTCTGATTTTCGTTGCTACGAAATTGAAGTTGGCCTTGATACTGACTCTTCACGAAGCCGGAATACCTCTCGATACCGTTGCCGGAACCCAGACCGGCGTATACGTCGGCTGCTTTACGGCCGATTACAATGATCACATAGCGAAAGACTTGGATATCCCGAATAAATACTCAGCCCTGGGCACAGTAGCAAGTATGCTCAGCAACAGAGTCTCGTGGTTCTTCGACTTTCGGGGTCCGAGTGTAACAGTAGACACGGCCTGCTCAAGCAGTCTGGTGGCTGTGCACGAAGCATGCATGAGTCTCAAACTTCGTGAAGTCAACATGGTGAGGCTCTTTTTCTCATGCATGCAATTTCACCAAAGTCCCTTTCATCTCAGGGGGCGGTGACACTGAAGCCAACCAAACCACGCCCCTCCTCCTCTCCCCCGCCGTCTGCAAGCCGGGCTCTTGGCTAACCACCCCGTCATCATGTACTAGGCCGTCGTGGGCGGGTGCAACCTTATCCTGACTCCCGAGATGACACTAAAGCTAGACGCGGCGGGCGTTCTGGGTCCGGACGGCAAGTCATACAGCTTTGACCACCGGGCCAACGGATACTCCCGCGGCGAAGGGTTCGGGGCCCTGGTCTTAAAGCGGGTATCGGATGCTATTCGGGACGGGGACGTCATCCGCGCCGTCATCCGGAACTCTTCCACGAACCAGGACGGCCGATCGCCCGGCATCACGCAGCCGACGAAAAGGGGCCAGGTCGCGCTCATCAAGCACGTCTACGAGCGGGCCAACTTGGACCCTTCGCTCACGCGGTTCGCCGAGGCCCATGGCACGGGTACACCCGTGGGCGATCCCATTGAGGCGAGTGCCCTTGCCGAGATCTTTGCGCCTCATCGGTCTGCGGACGAGCCGCTGTACGTGGGTGCGCTGAAGAGCAATGTTGGACACTTGGAGGGCGCTGCGGGCGTAGCGGCCGTGATCAAGGGTGTCTTGACGCTAGAGAGCGGCGTTATTCCCGGGAACATTTGGTTCGAGAAGCGCAACCCAAAGATCCAGGACGCATGGAACTTGAGGTTTCCCACAAAACCGACGGCGTGGCCGCAGCGGGGCCTGCGCCGCATGTCCGTGAACTCGTTTGGCGTTGGTGGCAGCAACGCCCATGTAGTGATGGATGATGCGCTCCATTTCCTCAAGAGCTTCCGCCTAGTCGGGAACCATCGTACGGAGACGATCCCCAAGATTCCAAGACAACTAGACGCACCCTTAGCGAACGGGACGGGTAAGTTGTTCTTCTTATTCTGCCAGGCTCAATGGGGACACGCTGACGTTTCTTCACGACTACACAGGCCGCGTCAATGGATTCCACCGCCCATCGGATAGCGGGATCCATCTAGACGATTTTGACACTGAAGACGCCCCACGTCTCTTTGTCTTGTCGGCAAACGACCAGGATGCCGTTTCTCGGTTACGAGACGGATACAGGGACTATCTTGCAACGAAAGCAGCCCAGATCGTCGGGGAATCCGCCCAGCTGCGATTTTTGAGGGACCTAAGCTACACACTGGCCTGTAGGCGGACCCGTCATTCCTGGAGGACGTTCAGCATCGCTAGCTCGCCGGCACAGTTGGAGAAGTCTCTCGAGGGGAATGCGGCTACTCCCATACGAGCAAAGACCAACCCGCGGCTTGCGTTTGTCTTCACCGGCCAGGGAGCGCAATGGGCGACGATGGGCATGGACCTGTTAGCGTACCGCGCCTTTCAAGAAAGTCTTTTGGCAGCTGATCGGTATCTCAATGATCTCGGTTGTAATTGGTCGTTAACGTGTAAGTAGTCCAACGTCTTGGACCAGTAATATGTGACCTCTTACTGATGATTGTCGGGAAACTAGTCGAGCTATCAAAGTCAAAGACTTCCTCTCGAATCAATGACCCTGAATTCTGCCAACCCATCTGCACTGCTCTGCAGGTTGCCATGGTGGATCTTCTCTCTACCTGGGAGGTCTACCCGCATGCCATTACAGGACACTCATCCGGTGAAGTAGCCGCAGCCTACGCCGCTGGTGCAATCTCACGACAAGCAGCCTGGAAAATCGCCTACTTCCGCGGAAAGCTGAGTGCCAAGCTCGCGCGCTCCGCTTCTCGGCCGAGTACAGGCATGGCCGCCGTCGGCCTGAGCAAAGCCGCCACGCAGGACGCCATCGATCGCGTGAACCATCAACTTGGGGGTGAAGGTACCCTCGAGATCGCTTGCATGAACAGCGCAGACAGTCATACCGTTAGCGGCGATGCTGAAAAGATCGACGCCCTGGTCCAGCTACTCAGCGCCGAAAAGGTGTTTGCGAGAAAGCTCAACGTTGAGATTGCATACCATTCGCAGTACATGAGAGCCATGGCTGACGAGTATCTGGTGGCCATGGGAGACCTTCAGCAGGGTACTTTGAGAAGCTCTGTGAAACCGAGGTTCTACTCTTCGACGATGGGAGTGCCGATACTGCCCTCCCAGCTTCGACGGCCAGAATACTGGGTCAAGAACCTGGTGTCACCCGTCCGGTTTACCGAGTCGGTCACAGAGATGCTCAAGGGTTCTAAAACACCCAAAATCAATGGACATATTAATGGACATATCAATGGCCTCGTCAACGGAAATGTCAACGGCCACGTCAACGGTGGTGTGAACGGTGACTGTGATGAAGAACTCCCGTTCGAACCCATCACCGACTTTTTGGAAATCGGCCCTCATAGCGCCCTCAAGGGACCACTATTTAGCACCGTCAAACAGGTCCGCGGCAACGCCAAAGTCGACTACCACTCCCTTCTCGTCCGACAGAAGCCAGGTGTTGAGACAGCACTGGAATCTGTCGGAACTCTCTTCTGCCACGGTTACAACGTCAACTTGGCCCAGGTCAACGACGCAGACGAGCCTCATGGGCCCAAACCGCTCATGCTGACCAACCTCCCCGCTTATCCCTTTGACCACTCGAAAGAGTATTGGGTAAACAGCACATTGAGCGACGACTTCCGCAAGAGACCTGTGAGCCGACACGAGCTACTTGGAGCTCCCATGGCGGGTTTCAATGAAAATAATGCGGTGTGGCGCAATTACATCCGACTTTCGGAGAATCCTTGGATCGAAGACCACAAGGTCTCTGGAGATGTCTTGTATCCCGCGGCCGGTATGCTTGTCATGGCTATCGAGGCGAGCCGGCAGATTGCCGACAAGAGCAAGGCCCTGAAGGGGTTCAGGCTGAGAGACGTGTCATTCAAGCTGGCCCTGCGAGTGCCCAATGATGCCAATGGTGTTGGATCTCAGTTTTACCTCCGTCAGCACCGAGAAAACAGCCACTCCACTGTTTCGACATGGCGAGAGTTCCAGCTCTGGACCCTGCAAGATGGCGCGTGGAGGGAGCACTGCCACGGTTTCGTGCAGACAGAGTACGAGGCGGATGATCAACTCGCACTCAGGAGATCTGAAGAGAGCGTTCATGATGGCTGCGCGACGGAGGTTTCTGTCGACAAGTTGTATCGCAGCTTCGCAGAGTCCGGGCTGAACTTTGGCCCAACCTTCCAGACTCTAAGCGACGTCCGCCTCGGACGAGACCTGAACATGGTAGCGACGCTCCATCCTCCATTGGAGAAGATCAAGAAATTGATGCCACACCAGTATGTCCAGCCGCACTTGGTGCATCCGGCTACTCTCGACGGCGTCGTACATGCCAATCTCGTCGCTCTGATCTCGAGCTCCGAATACGCCGGGGCGACTAGAGTGCCTACGTACCTTACTGATGGCTGGATCTCGGCACAATCGAGCCTCTCTCATAACTCCTACAGTGTGTCTGCCGAGTCTCGCGTCAAAGGACGCAGCGAGGTGGTCTCGGACGTGAAAGCTTCACACCTAGAGCAAGGCGACGAGATGGTTCGAATGTCTGGCCTTGTCTTCAAGACTATCTCGAGTGGACCGTCCAAGGAGACCTCTCAGGGAGTGCTTCATCCGGCTTTCAACATATCCTGGAAGCCTGATCCGAGTTTCCTGACGAAGCAGCAGGCTTCACAGCTTTTCCAGCTGCCTCTGACGCAGGAGGATGACCCATCTACCTGGATGCTGGACTGCGAGGCGCTGTGTCTGGCTTACATGCGCCGTTGCGTAGAATCTCTTACCCAAGGGTCCATTGGCAAGATGACCTGGTACCACCAACGATACGTCAAGTGGTTCCAGCACGTTGCCCGCCAGCATTCTGACGGTCCGGCAAGTGAGAGTATTGAAGATCTTGAAGCTAAGGTTCTGGCCGGCAACGCCTCGGAAGGAAAACTCATCATTGCCGTCGGCCAGGCCCTCTCGGGTATCCTCACCGGAGACCGCGATCCCTTAGACGTCATCTTCAAAGATAAGCTGGCAGAGGATGTCTATAGCAACGGTCTTGGCTCCAAGAGATGCTACACCCAGCTCTGTAGCTACCTCGACATCATGGCGCACAAGAATCCTAACATGGAAATTCTCGAGATCGGTGCCGGCACAGGTGGCGCCACGCGTCCTGCCATAGCGACGTTGACACGAGACAGCGGTCGTCGGTACGGGCACTACGACTTCACCGACATCTCGCCGTCGTTCTTCGAACAAGCTAAGGAAACCTTCAAGGATGAGGTCGGCCGTATGGGATTTCGTGTGCTCAATGTCGAGAATGACCCGGTGAGCCAGGGCTTCGAGGCTGGCAAGTACGATCTCATCATTGCGGCGAACGTCTTGCACGCTACAAAGAAGATTGACGACACGCTCGTCAATGCCAGAAAGCTCCTCAAGCCTGGCGGCAAGCTTCTTCTCTTTGAGATCACCAACACAGAGATCCTGCTGGGCAGCTTCTGCTTCGGTACGCTTCATGGGTGGTGGCTCTCCGAGGACAAGGACCGTATCTGGGGTCCATTGATGTCTCCCAACTCATGGGATACCCATCTTCGAGCTTCTGGTTTCAGTGGACTTGATGCCGTGTTTGACGATTTTGCTTCGTCGCCGCATCAGATGAGTTCGATCCTCGTGTCAAGTAACCCTCCATCAGAGGCGGTAGCATGCTCGCCTACATCGTACTACATTCTGACCAAGGAATCGCCGGCTCAGATCGCGCTGGCCGCGAAGATCTCGCAGTCTATCGGTCAAGGAGGTGATTGCCAAATCGCAACTCTCACTTCCTTGGCTGACAAGAGTCTGGCTGACGTGACGTGTGTTGTACTCTCCGAGCTGGGTCATTCAACTTTGAAGGATATGGACGACGAGACCTTCAATGGCTTCAAACGTGTACTCACCCAAAGCAAGAACATCCTTTGGGCGACTCGTGGCGGTACCTCCACTGCGCCCGACCCGGATTCCGAGCTGGTGACCGGTCTGGCTAGGGTGGTTCGGTCAGAGAGGCCAGACGTCAACTTCGTCACTCTCTCTTTCGAACAGGACGCCACCGAGGAGTTCGCTGCCGCCAAGTGCGCCCAAGTTCTTGGGGCAGCACGAGATAGCGTCGAGAACTCGTTCAGGGTGATTGACGACGTGGTTTACGTGTCTCGACTCGTGCAGGCAGACTACATGACCGACCACATTCAAAACCAAACTGGTGTGGTGAGCGTCGAGAACAAGCTTCTGAAAGACGAAGCCTATCGTTCACTGTGTCTCCAGGTCGGAGACGTTGGCCAACTTGACTCACTTCGCTTTGAGGAAGACGCCCTGACTGAGACACTACTGGGTGACCACGATGTCGAGCTCAAGACCATGGCTTGCGGAGTGAGCATCGGTGACGTCTCTTCAGTCCTCGGGAAGGCTGAAGAGTTACCCCTGGGTCTGGAGGCTTCCGGTATAGTCACAAAGTCTGGGCCTGCGTCTAGGTTCCAGGTTGGGGACAGGGTCTTCGGACTCGCGGTGTCGGGCACCATGAAGACTCATGTTCGATCCACGGACGGCTTGCTCGCGAAGCTGCCTGATGGAGTGTCTTTCACTGATGGCGCGGTCCTGCCCGTCGACTACACGACGGCTTACGCTGTCCTCTGCGAGGTCGGCTCCATCCGTGAGGGTGACTCTGTCATGGTGCACGGCGGATGTTCCAGCATCGGAAAGGCGTTCGGGCAGGTTGCCCAGCTTCAAGGAGCTGAGGTTTACACAACCGTGACGAATCAGTCAGAGCGAGACGAACTGGTCAAGCAATGCAATATCCCAGAAGACCACATCTTCAGCAGCCGTGACTTGTCAATGCGATCCACCCAGCAGAAACTGGTCAAGGGACGTGGCATTAATGTTCTTGTCACGGTGACCGATGACCTTGTCGACGGCGTCATCGACTGCATCGCACCATTCGGACGCATCGTCTACATCGGCTCAGGTGCCGGAATCTCCAACACACGTGTCCCGCGAGGCCGCAACATCCGTCTCGAGTCCTTCGATCTTACATCTTGCCTCGCATTCGACCTCTCCCGCACCGAGACCATGTTCCAGCACATGGTCGACATCGTCTTTGCCAACTGGAACAATATCAGCCGCCCCTCGCCCACCACCATCTACAGCTTCTCCCAGGTCGGCGACGCGTTCCGCCGGATGCAGTCTGAAGATCAAGATACCGCCAAGGTCGTTCTCGAACCACGCGGCGACGACATGATACCCGTCGTGCCGAGCCGTAAGTCCCTCAGCCGCTTCGATCCCCAGGCGTCGTACGTGATCGCTGGTGGTCTCGGTGGCCTTGGGAGGTCCGTCGCGCGGTGGATGGCCTCTCGGGGGGCCAAGAACCTCATCCTTCTTTCGAGACGTGGCGCAGTGGAGAAAGCTGCGATTGAGCTGGTTGCTGAGCTCAAGCCTGTGTGCGATAATGTCGTTACCCCGGCCTGTGATGTTACGGATGCCAAGGCTCTGCAAACTGTCATGGCTGAGCTTGCTGAGTCTCTTCCTCCTATCAAGGGATGTATCCAAGGTTCCATGGTGCTCCAAGTAAGTTGAATAACTGGTGTTCTGTTCTGCTTGAAGGTGCGCCGATACTAATCTGCATGAAGGACAATCTCCTCAAGAACATGTCGCTCGACAATTGGAAGGCTGCCGTGCAGCCCAAGGTGCAGGCATCCTGGAACCTGTACAACGCCCTCGGTGACAAGATGGACTTCTTCGTCTTCCTCTCGTCGACTGTGGGAGTGACAGGAAGCCCCGAGCAGGCCAACTACGCCGCAGGAGGAACATTCCAAGACGCTTTCGCGCACCATCTCGTCTCCAAGGGCGTCAACGCCGTTTCGATCGACCTTCCAATCATCCATGGCGTGGGTTTCGTGGCAGAGAAGCCAGAACTCTGGGACTACCTCTCGTCTGCAGGATGGACTCACATCACCGCGGATGAGCTCTATGCCGTGCTGGACTATCATTGCCACCCGGCCAGCGCTAGTGCATCCCAGGAAACGGCGAGGGCGCAAGTTATCCCTCGCCTCTGGCTGCCGCAGGAGACAGCTGCGGAGGGATACCAGACGCAGACGTGGGGGGAGGATCCCCTGTTTAGCCACCTGCGACTGACAGAGACGGACGACGCAGGGAAAGGAGACGACGCGAACAAGGACATCAATCACAAAGCGCACCTGCAATGCGCGTCTTCACTGGAAGAAGCCGAGAAGATTGTGCTCGACGCTCTCCTCCTCAAGATTGCGCGGATGCTCAGCATCGACGCGCTCAACCTCGAGACATCTAAACCACTTCACGCGTACGGCATTGACTCCCTGACGGCGGTTGAGCTGCGGTCATGGCTGATGAAGGAGCTTGGGGCCGAGGTATCTGTCTTTGACATTACGAATAACTCGAGTATCGCGCAGTTGGCGATGCTGGCTACGAAGAAGAGCAGTCTCAGGCAGCGATTCGCTGATTAGTAACCGAGACCGAGTTGCTTTGGCGGCTTCACCTGTTCGCGTATTTGGCGCCAGTTTTGTGTTTTCTCTAGGCGTTTTCTTAGCCGCCATTGACCGTTTGCTGGAGTTTGGATACTAGGGGGCCTTCCCCCATGCTCTTCGTTTCCGGTTGCTCTCTATTGATTTTTCGATTCCCTGCTTTGGTTCTGCATTTTTTTCTTGCTATTATGATTGATGAGACATGATTAAGTTTGCGTGGTAATTAATGTCACGACCACTGGGGAGGACGGTTGTTGTTCTGGTTGGCATCTTGATTAGCATCTCGAATAGGCTAAACAACGCAATTGACTTTGACGTTTGCTCGGTTTCCAGGGGCCAGGCGCTTAGCAAAAAAATGTGTAAAAAGTGCATGTTGTGTGTTGGTACCGACCAGAAGTGCAGTTAGCCACCACCTTGGACAGCAGATTGGTGCAGAAAACCTGAAAGGTGCATCGACAAGCGGCAAGCCCGGTGGCAGACTCGCCGAACATTCCGGGTCAGCCAGTAGATGCGTTGCGGTGTTTTCCGATCTCGAGGCCCGGGTTTTCGTCCATGAACGTGGCCCCGAGCTGGCTAGAGCTGGCAGGTCACAAGCGGGCGAAGGAAACGGAAATTTCCCAAGAACTGAACGGAGTCTCGGTGAATTGGTCTGTGAGGACGGGGGACGGACCGCCGATGTGCCCGATCTGCGGCATGGGGTCACCTACAATAACCCAGCTGGACTGCCGAGGTTTTGTCGCCCGAGCACTCCGTTCAGGCCTGGAGCCCGAGCAACAATCCGGTTGTTGCGTCTTCGGAATACTCTGGAAGTCTGGAAGAGGTCATTTGAGTCTTGAGTTACCACGGTTGCCAAGGCATATGACAGGCTTTGTGAGAGAATGACGGGGACAAAGATGTTTAGTGAATGGAGACCTTGGATATGGGGGGATAATGGCAGTTCCCTTGGACCCCAGAAAGAACATTGAACGGAACCGGGATCTCTGAAACTCGAATGGCATTTGTTCCATTCTGCCTCGCCCCCAACGGAACCAGATGAATGCGCGTAACAGGCCACCAAGCCAACCACTATACGCGCGACTACAGTACCACCAAGGGGCCCAAACAGGCAGCCAGAGGTGCCCAGAGCTGCTAGACAAGAGAGAGAAAATGTGACAGAAAGGCGAGACCGAGAGGGCCACCACGGCACAAGGAAAACAGAGTTCCACAGAAAAAGGGCGAGCCAAGGGGACTAACTGCAAACGGCGTAAACCTAAAGTCCCATTCGTAAATCTGCATGGTAACCTCATTTCCATTCGACGCTAATCTGCAAAAGAACAGCCCCTCTATGACGTTTTAGGGATAAACAACGCCGATGAAAGCAGCGGGCATTGGGGGATTTCTGCCGTTCTGGTGGCACTGAGTGGGTGGGAAGTCTCGGAGAGCGGGAATGACACACGTGATTGTTCCCCGAGTCAGCGGCAGTGCGGCAAGAGATGGAATTTGCTAGTTCATCTCAAACCTTCAGAGCTCATACAAACTCATATATGCTTACATGGGCTCGTTTCTCATCTCATCGAACGTCGCATTAGAGGGCCTGGACTGATCAAAGCATCGACTGTATTGAGAACTGGATCCATTCATCACATAACCAGCCCAGCTCACTGGGGTCTGGTCTGGGGAGGCTCCATTGGGTTGAAGTCTTTTTTTCTTCTTTCTCCAACATGGCGGCACTCACACGCGTAAAGTCAAAGGGACTGGGCCACATTGCGTTGGGGGACGGCGGTCGCTCAGAGACGTCCACATCCGGCAACGTCGGCAACGATGGACGCGTACGAGTGAGATTCCATGAGAATCCGCAAAAGCTTGCCCACTGGCTTCGCGACTTTGAAGGGGCATTCAGACCGCACTCTGGCGACTACGATGAAGAATTCGAACAGGCCCGGTTACGGCGACGCAGCAGCGTCGTTCTGCAGAATTTGCAGCAGCACCCGCCGTCAAAGAGCCCGCGGCTCAACATCGCGATACACATTGTCGGATCCCGCGGCGATGTCCAGCCATTCATCCCCATTGCGCAGCTTCTCATGAAGGAGCCTTACGGCCATCGAGTCCGCATCTGCACGCACCCCGTTTTCAAAGACTTTGTAGAGTCCAATGGCGTCGAATTCTTCAGCATCGGTGGCGACCCGGAGGCGCTCATGGCTTACATGGTTAAGAACCCCGGACTGCTTCCCAGCCGAGAGAGCGTCAAGGCTGGAGACATCAAGCAGCGTAGGAAAGAGATGGCTGAGATTATCAACGGCGCATGGAGGAGTTGTATAGAGGCGGGAGACGGCATGGGCGAACGAACGACGGCTGCTACGGTGTTGGATGCTGATGATCTTTTTGTCGCTGATGCGATCATCGCTAACCCGCCATCAATGGCTCACATTCACTGCGCTGAGAAGCTCGGTATCCCGCTTCACATGGTCTTCACGATGCCGTGGTGCCCAACACAAGCGTTTCATCACCCGCTGGCTTCGATGAGTTATGGTGAGGCCGACACAAGCGCCGCCAACTATTTGTCGTTCATCATGATGGAGCTCTTGACTTGGCAAGGGTCAGTCACTCATTCTCACTCAGTCTGTGAAGCCTTTCACTCGTTACTGACATGCATCTAGACTTGGCGACTTGATCAATAAGTTCCGCACTCAGACGTTAGGTCTCGATCATATAAGTCCCTTATGGGGATGCCAACTCCTCCCAAGACTTCGCGTCCCATACACCTTCCTCTGGTCCGAGTCTCTCATCCCCAAACCCGCTGACTGGGACTCCCACATCAACATCACCAGCTTTTCATTTCTCCCCCTCGCCGACAAGTACACGCCCCCCGCAGACCTCACCACCTTCCTCGAGGCCGGCCCACCACCAATCTACATCGGCTTCGGCTCCATCGTCGTCGACGACCCCAAAGCTCTCACCCAACTCATTTTCAAAGCCGTCGAACAGGCCGGCGTCCGCGCAATCGTCTCCAAGGGCTGGGGCGGCGTTGGCGGCGGCGACGATGTACCGAACAATGTTTATCTCATTGGCAACTGCCCGCACGACTGGCTCTTCAAACGCGTCTCTGCTGTCGTGCACCACGGCGGCGCCGGCACGTCTGCGGCGGGTATCGCATGCGGACGCCCTACTGTCGTGGTCCCCTTCTTTGGAGACCAACCTTTCTGGGGCCAGATGATCGCCCGTGCCGGTGCTGGCCCGGCTCCCGTGCCCTTCAAGGAGATGACGGCCGAGACACTGGCTGCGAGCATCACTTTTGCGCTCAAGCCTGAGGTCCAGGTGGCTGTGCAGCAGATGGCGGAGCGAATTGCGGAAGAGGACGGCGCGGGGGACACGGCGAGGGATATTCAGGAACGACTAGCCCTCGATACGATGCGATGCGACATTTGTCCCGAGAGGCTAGCCAACTGGCGACACAGGAAGACGGGCGCGCACCTCAGTAACTTCGCGGTCGGGTGCCTCGTCGATAAGGGGTACATGAAGCCCCACGACTTCAAGCTGCTGAAGCACAAGCACTGGTATGTCGACGAGGGCGCCGAACACCCTGTCATCGGCCTCGTGGCCGCGGTATCGGGCTTTTTTACAAATATCGGTGTGGCGACGTCGGATTACTCGCACCGGCTGAAGCACCCGCCTCAAGCCGCCCAAAACCGGATGCACGCGGTCGACCTCGAAGCCCAGCGCCCTGCGCACGAAAAGCAGCCCGAGGAGGAGAGCAACACGACGCGCGAACCTTCAGCGGAACCCAGCGAGGGACCGGACGTCCAGCCGGGCCAAGAATGCAAGGCGGAGGACGGGGAGGATGGTCACTTGAAGCGCGTGGCAAAGGCGCACAGTATGACTCCGAAGCAGATGAACGCCATCGCCATGAAGATGGCGACCAAGTCCCTCCAGTGCGCCGACCCGGCTGTTGAAATCGCCATGATGGACGCCAATGACGTCGACGAACGCGGTAGACGCAAGTCTTCCGTGGCGACCCTCGTCAAGAAACGCAACAGGCCGACGGAGATTGCGCGCGCAACGGGGCGATACGGCATCGAGCTTGTCAAGGCTGGTCTCAAGGCGCCGGTGGCAGTGTGCTATAATGTCGCCAACGGGTTTCACAACTACCCTTCATACGGGTTCATCGGACACGAGGTGCGACGGCGGGACCAGATCACCGGTCTTGGGAGCGGCCTGCGGACGTCGGGCAAGGAGTTTGTTCTGGGAACGTGGGAGGCGTTTAGCGGTGTTGTCGTGAAGCCGTACGAGGGGGCCAAGAGGGAGGGAGTCAAGGGGTTCGGGAAGGGCATCTATCAGGCTGGTCGCGGGTTCACGTTTAATCTCTTTGCTGGTAAGTTTCTCGTGTGGTTTTTTGGGCCTCCTTCCCACCCAACTCTCGGGATGAGGTATTGTCACTCTGAAGAATGGGATGCTAACAGTCGCGCAGCTATTTTTGGTCTCCCTGGATACACGTTAAAGGGCATAGAAAAGGAATTCTCAAAACACAGGCTTACGGCGCTCAAAGCCGAAGTACTGCTCATTCGATTACGACAGGGTATCGATGATTTCAGGAGGTCAACGGAAGCGGAGAGGAACGAGGTAATAGAGCGGTGGAAGACGTTCTTGTCAGGTCAATAATGAATCTGGCCACACACATGTATACCCAAGATTTCCTTTGTTGTACAACTCTACAGACTAGCAGCGATTTCTCCATGTCATTATAATATAGTAGCTAATCATCAGGCATCATATTTGATGTCAGCCATTTTCTTTCTCCAGGTTCTACTGTCTACAAGCAAGTACGATAACTTGAAAAGCTGCCGCGAAAGACTCAAAACACCTTGACCCCGCTCTTCCGCAAGACTCGTCCATTTATACATCTTTGGTATCCCTTCGACGAAGTTACGTAATGTAACAAACACCTTAATTCCTTATGAGAAACTGAGAATCCGAGTTGACTAGAGGATCGGGTGCCATGAGCTGTTCAACCTACCAGACCTTAGCTCAGACGCGGCGGAAAACTAACGTGAGGGGCTGGCAAAACACCGGCGATTCTTCGAGTCTTAACGTTCCTGATTTGGACTTTGGAGGCTTTACTTCGGAGCAGAGAACATATCTGATTGGTGATTCTTTCCAAAGTGCGGAACGCCCCTCTTCTGTCCAGGATCAAGCTCCAGAAAAGCGGCCATCCACACCTCATCACCAGACAAACCTCAGACAACTTGTCGGTCTCTGCTTGTCCGTTCGTCACATCATCGCACCGATGGCTTCTATTCATGTGGTTGAAATATGTGGCCGTGGCACTTACGGTCGATCTCAGAACATCACATTGAACAACTTCTCGAGAGTCCTATCAATATAACCGAGCAACCTAGCCCAGTCCTAGTCTTAAGTCCATCCACAGCAGTGTGAGCGGAGTTTGAGACGCAGACACACCCATGGCAGGACTTCGCGTGGTTGACGTACGCGTCGATCATTATCGACAGCCGTATACACTCGGTATTCACGTTGAACGCCCTCAGATTTCCTGGCGCTTCAGCAACGCACCCTCAAAATTTAGCCTTGACGGCTGGGAAGTCAAGATTCAGAAGCCTGACGGGTCTCATTCAGTCATCAGTGCCCCGTCCAATAGCCACGGGGGCAGCTCGCCGTCAGCCGAATGGCCCAAAGACATCGTCATACAGTCACGACAATCGTACTCGATAAAGGTCAGAGCCAGAGACGAAAACGGAACCGGCTTCTCTCCATGGAGCGAACCCTTCGCCTTCGAAACTGGCCTTTTAGTCCGCAGCGACTGGGTCGGCCACTTAATCTCGGCGCCGTGGGCGGAAGATAGCAAGAGCGGTCCGCAACCGGAGGACTTGTTCCGGAAGGTCTTCGAAGCGAAGAGCAAAGTGCGGTCTGCACGACTTTACGCTACGGCACAGGGTGTCTACGAAGCCGAGATCAACGGACAGAGGGTTGGCGATTACTTCTTGGCCCCTGGTTGGACGGCGTATGACGGGAGACTGCAGTACCAGACATACGATGTCACAGCACACATTGCATCGAGTGCGACGAATTGCATTGGTATACGCTTAGCTGAAGGCTGGTTCAATGGACGTATTGGTTTTGAGGGTGGCAAACGAAGTATCTGGGGCACCCGTACTGCGGCTCTTGCCCAGCTTGAGATCACCTACGAGGATGGCTCCATTGAGATCGTAGTCACTGATGACAGCTGGACGACTACTCGAGGGCCCACCAAGCTCGCAGAGATCTATGATGGCGAAAAGTACGATGCTACTGCGGAGATACCGGGGTGGTCAAGCAGTGATTCGCCTGCCGGGACATGGGAGACAGCCAAAGTGCTTCCTCAACTCCCCGAAACGACGGATCTCATCTGCGGCTACGGTGAACCAGTCAAGAGACTCGAATATGTGAAGCCCTTGCAGTTGATCACGACCCCTTCAGGCAAGTCGATCTTGGACTTTGGACAGAACCTTGTCGGGATCATACGTATCAGCAGCGTCAAAGGTCAGCGCGGCAGCAAAATTACTCTCCTTCATGCGGAAGTCCTTGAAAAAGAAGAATTGGGAACTAGGCCTCTGCGAGACTGCAAAGCCGAGGATGTCTACACCCTCAAAGGCGACGATAGCGGCGAAACATGGGAACCGCGCTTCAGCTTCCACGGCTTCCGTTACGTCCAAGTCGAGGGCTGGCCTTCCACTGCCCCGGGCCTCAAAGACTCGATCTCGGCATGCGTGTGTCACACAGACATGGAAGAAGTCGGCAGCTTTTCGTGCTCCGATGACGACTTGGACAAGCTCTACAGCAACGTCCGATGGTCGATGCGCGGCAACTTCCTGTCCGTACCGACTGATTGCCCTCAGAGAGATGAGCGCTTGGGGTGGACAGGCGATCTGGCGTTGTTCGCGCCCACTGCCACCTTCATCTACAACTGCTTCGGGATTCTGAAAAACTGGCTGGCCGATGTTGCCCACGATCAAAAGGTTCTGGACGGCGTCCCCCCGATGGTGTCTCCGAACGTGCTCATCGGACAGAAGAATTGGAGCAAGATTGGGGCCAATGCGATCTGGCACGATGTCGTGATACTTGCCCCGTGGGCACTTTACGAAGAGTCTGCTGATCTTGGTATCTTGAGAGATCAATATCAGTCCATGAAGATTTGGATGGATGTGATTCCCCGGAATAAGACCGGCTCTACCCATCTTTGGGAGTTCGGCCTTTTCCAACTTGGTGTAGGTTGAAGAGAATTTGCTGACATTGAATGGTTTCACTGACATTTTGCAGGACTGGCTGGACCCCAACGCCCCTCCCGATGAGCCCATGAAGGCAGTGACTGATCCGCCCTTGGTGGCTAACGCCTTTCTCGTCAGGTCCCTAGACCTCATCGCCAAAATTGCCGCGCTCTTGTCTCAACCCGAAGACGCTGAACGCTATCAAAAAGAAGCCAATGCCGCCCGTGGGGAGTTCCAGGATGAGTATGTCAGCAGTAACGGGCGTCTCACGTCAGACTCGCAGACGGCATACGCCCTCGCAATCTGCTTCGACCTCATTTCGGAAAAACAGGCAGTCAGAGCAGGAAGTCGGCTCGCAGAGGTTGTCCGCCGCAATGGCTTCAGAATCGGCACCGGCTTCGCTGGGACACCGTACATCTGCGAAGCTCTCACCCTAACTGGTCATAGCGACGTAGCCTACGCGATGCTCCTCAACCGCAAGTGTCCTTCGTGGCTGTACCCTGTCTCCATGGGGGCGACTACGGTTTGGGAGCGCTGGGATAGTATGTTGCCCGACGGCACGATCAACCCTGGCGACATGACTTCTTTTAATCACTACGCCTTTGGAGCGGTTGCAAAGTTCCTCGCTGAAAGACTTGCGGGCTTGCAGCGCCTGGAGCCTGGGTGGAAGCGATCGAGAGCCGAGCCGATCCTGGGCGCAGAGCTTACTGATGCTTCTGCCGAACATGTCACGCCATATGGAAAGGTTGCTTGCGCGTGGAAGTTGGCTGACGAGGGAGAGGGGCGTCTGCGACTCAAGGTCGACGTGGTGGTGCCACCTCTCACTGAGATGGAAGTAGTTCTGCCGACCAAGGATAGCAAGAGGGTGGAGATGGTCGGGTCTGGTGAATGGACATTTGTGACTGAATATGAGCGCAAGTACGAATGGCCGGTCAAAGAATTGTCTCTCTTTCCGCAGTAAGGTCATGGAATCGAGGACGGGAAGTTTGTTGAAAGGAGATCCTACATGAGGGACTTTGGTAACTTAATTTCAACGACGTATCACTCCTGAGTCCTGTGCTTGTATGGGAGCGACGAGGATGACGAAGTGCGCATGTGTATATGTAAGTTTATAGCATGGGTGATTGATATCGTTGTTATGCATTAACGAGCGTGGTAAAGTCAAGTGATTCGCAACTTGCAAGCCCTAGACCTGGTCCAGTCTTCCATCTCACGTAGCCGGCTTTCTAGCTATGAAGGAAACATTTCCCTTGAAGTTCTGCCTTTCTCCTCCCCGCGATACCGCATAGCGTAGTTGGCAACCCTCATGTCGAGGCGTTACTAGCAGACATCAGGGAACCCAAAAACCGCAGTGTCCCCGGCCGACCTCGCTTGGCCTCGTCAAGCATTTCCTCGCCACTCTAGTAGGTGTTGACGGCCTTGATCTTAATGGAGTCCTTGGCAAGCTGCTCGTATCCCGCCTCACGCTTCTCCTCGTCCCTCTTGTAGGTTCCGGCCGACTTAATGATGATGTTGGCCTTCGCCGCGTCGGCGTAGCTGGGCTCACGCTTTTCCTCATCTCTCTTATAAGTTCCAGCAGACTTGATGATAATGTTGGCCTTTGCGGCATCAGCGTAGCTAGGCTCACGCTTCTCCTCTTCGCCACGCTTGTAAGTGCTGACGGACTTGATGTAGATGGAGTCCTTGGCAAGATCGGCGTAGTCGGCCTCGGGGGCACGCTTCTCCTCGTCTCGCTTGTAGGTACCGGCAGACTTGATAATGATGTTGGCCTTTGCGGCGTCGGCGTAGCTAGCTTCGCGCTTATCCTCCTCTCCGCGCTTGTACGTGTTGACGGACTTGATGTAGATCGAGTCCTTGGCGAGGTCGGCGTAGTCGGCGGCCGGGGCGGCGACAGGAGCGGCAACGGCGCCGATAGCCTGGAGGGCGAGGACGGTGACGATAGACAGCTGCATGATGGAAGAGGACTCGTAACGATTGCGATAGTTTGGAGGATGGACGACTGGCAAAAACGTTCAAGAAAGTCCTCGATGAAGTTCAAGTGCGTTATATACTACCCAGAAATCTGGTCCTACGATACGGTGGGAGAAATGTAACCCCCTTCTGGGATGACGAAAGGCTCGAACCCATTGCGCCTTATCCGATCCTGCAGCTCTCGATTCGAAGGTACCATTCCAGCACTTCTCGTCTATGTTCTAGCCAAACATGCGGGTTCGTAAGTCCTAGAAGGGAAGGTAAATAGAGACGGAGGGTGATGGGTAAGTTATAACCTATCGAGGCCATCCTCCTACGACTAGACACCTGCAACTAAGACGAACTGCCTTTGGGTTTGACGGTTGCCTGGGAGCTCCCGAACCTTCTCTTCGCAAATCTAACCATTCAAAGAGCGAGAAATCCAAGTAAGCGGGCAGGCCTTGGGCCGGGGATCCGATCCCACGGTGGCGGGGATGCGCTTCTGATTGTCACGCACACTCGGACTTCCACGATGGGGTGTGCCCGATTTCTAGATATGCAAACCATCCCGCCGCTCTAAGTGGACAGGCTTGGCCGCAAAGCTTATGTCGACGTGGTCCACAATATGATGACCTGGGATTTTTGAAGCGGCTCCTATGCGGAGACTAGGCCTGAATAAGAAGCTCAAAACTTGAAGGATCGCACTATGCAGAAGCAGGCTGGCGAGAGTATCATCGTCCCATACAATGCGTAATACTGCAAGTCTATTGCCACTTGGATTGCCGATGACTGCGCGGGAGGTGGGCAGGGTTCCAAATGCGGTGATAAGTTGCGCTGGTGATTGTTGTTTTACGTTATGTCTAAACCCCTCTCGTTCTCGCCAACAACATCCATAGAACATCACCTGTTTCCCAAACTTTGGTATCATTTGCAAAGATGTGGTGGAAACTGAAATCGTCATATGAAAGTCTACCACAATCAGAGGGCAAGGCCGGAGGAACGTCAACCTCAGCGCCTTGGTTCACACATTGCTGGCTTCGATCAACAGTTTGGCTTGGCTTGACCAACCTGGTCACACTTGCTGTTCTAGTTTACAACCTCTCTCAAATTAAGTCTCGGACCGTTTTCCTACAGAAGTGCACTGAAAGCCTGTCGACGATTTGTGAGTACCCACCGATGAGTCTACTTCCCTCCCCTTCCCTCGAGCTCTGACTGATTGCGCATCAATGAAGCGCCGGCATTTGAGGCGGTCAAATACAAAGTACCGGAGCATTACAACGCTGAGTTCAGGCAGACTAACAAATGGCGTGGTCCGCCCGGGACGCACTCGAACGATGTCGATATCGCATGGCACGAGATTGAACTTGGGGCTGGTGGCATCCGCGTCACTGCCGAGGAACTAAAATTGCTCAACATGACCGACTCGCCGGAAATGCCATTCCACAAAGTGCCCGATGAACATGGAGGCGGTTACTTGGCAATGCTCGAAGTCTTCCATCTCCTTCACTGCTTGGTAGGCCCGTCACGTATCTTCAATGAACCATTCTTCTGTGTTGACGTTGAGCACTCTAGAACTCTTTGAGGATGGGGCTTTTCTATAATTATGAGCACTACAAGTTCTTGGACGAGGGTGTCCCTGATGAAAACATCTACAGCCACTTTGGTGAGTGTCATACCTCTCTGGAGCCAACGCACGAGGTTCGGATCTGACAGTACAGACCATTGCATCGACATGCTGAGGATGAACTTGCAATGCCAGGGAGATGTCACGCCGGCCTTGTTCGTAGATCCCCTCGGTAACCCAAAGCGACGAGACGCTTTACCCAACTGGTCGTCCATGCACACTTGCAGAGACTTCGATGCCATTCTGGACTGGAATAAGCATGGCCCAAGGTCGGTGCGGTGGCGCGATGCCGGTCCCAATCCATCTTGGGATCCCAATGTCGAGGGAGCGGAGCCGCCATTTCCGCCAGAAGGAGAGAAGGAAGAGCATCAACACTCATGAGCGGCTTCAATAACGGGACAGTACCATCAATCGATATGATTTTGGAAGCTTGCGTTGGGCATGATTGTAGTTGAGACCTTCTTCCTAGATGTGGCCCTCCAACAAAGTTGTAGGGATTGTCAAAACCCGTTGTATAGACGAGGTTGCGTCTTCCCTTGGGACATCATCCATCGCAATGCTCCAGTCTTCTAGTCCCCTTTTCGAAAGTATTCGGAATGTGTCGAGATTCGCGACGCCAGCGAGGGCATCGCTGTAGTGACGCCTGAAGGACTCCAGATCGTTCACTTCCACAACCACATGCCGAAAGAGGCTCTTGTCGCTTCCCATCAGTTTCAGATCCCAGAATGAGGCCTGGATCACATCAAGATCGAAATCAACCCAGACATATCGCGGCTTCAGGCCACCAGAGAAGGCTTTGGCATACAGACCGATGTTGCGCGCTTCTCGACAAGTCTGCAAAATTGCGGGCACAGTATTTGGCGAACGGCAATAGATCAAGGTGGACTCGAGGGGGCGACGGCGATGTTTCGCAGGTTCATCACAGGTACGGACGACCAGAGTCCGCGGCTCTTTTGCAAGGTGCCATATGTGAATGCGTAATTCGAATGGGAGCTCTGAGAATGAGTGAAAGGAAGCCATCACTGCAGTCTTGAAGATTTCGTAGATTTAAGGGCAGCTTCGGAAGGAACCTCACTCAAAGCAAGTCAGATGGGCTTGGAAGTGTAGGTTGATAATTGTCTGCTCGTTCTCTGGTGCTGCGACTGAGTGTGCCTGTCATCTGAATTTTGCGATTGTCAAGAGGCGTTCTTGCACAGAGCCTGTTGCAACTCAACATTCCAAGTTTTACTTGTGAGGAAATCGTGCATCACGTCATTGCTTGCCTTACCGGGCATCGTGCATGTGAGACATCTCAACAATCCCTATGAGGCTAGACATCATGTGATGAGCTTGCGAACGTCCAATCCCGAAAGACTAATTCGTGTCGGAGGATTGATAGCAACGCGCCTTACCTCATGAGCCAAGACCTGGAAGACCAAATGTGGTTCGACATAGCGATGGGAGGCTCTCGATGGGGATATGTGAGCCATACGAAGGTTGAAATGTTGTGCGAAGCTGCTTGTGTTCAACGACAAAGCCAAATTCCAACTCTGCAATGGACTTGAGCCTATCATCTTTCCAGTGCATTGTTAAATCACTTCTTGACACTGTAACTGTATTCGCCAGAACTGTGTGAGTTTCTGGTGCATAGTAGCCCGGAGCTGTCGTCCATAGTCGCGAACGAGATCAGCAACCTTTAGACAACTCGGAGAGGAATGAGCTCAAACAACACATTGCGCGGGAACCTTGGCATTAGCCGCGAGGAAGGAGAGGGTATTGCACGCAGTTACATAGTAAGTGACACATCGCACGTGGTGCGCGCATGTCGGCCGAATGATGCCACGGAGCAGCCCGAGTGACAGGCGTGGACTCCCCCGCACTGTTGCATGCCAAGCTTCCCGTTGCCCGAGGTCGTCCAGATTCGCCATACGATCAGCGGAAGCAAGATCTCATCTCCGCAGCAATTGTGCCGCGCCCTGAGTTAAACCTTGGCCATTCCAGGAGGTGCACGAGACGTCAATTTATAGAACCGAGAGTTATTGGTGGGATTGGCGTGGGGACATCGCGGCATTGGCGCCCTGCTTGGTGTCATCGCTTCTTTCGGCTCAGTCTCCGCCGAGATGCGACGATGCGACTTTGACAGTTTGTTAGAGGGGGAGAAATAGATTAAAGACTCATTTTCCATGGCGTTATATCAAGCTCGTTAGCCTAGTTGCCTAGACGGTTCAAGTCATTGGGGTCATTTTCGCGTCTTTTGATGTTGCTTAGCGTTTTCTAGCGAATTCCCAGTCGTTCCTGTCAAAACTCACAAAAGCTGCAAAATGAGAGTCAGCCAAGCTCTGTCCGTCATCGTCACGGTGTTTACGACGGTCTCAGCTATTCCCTTCGGTGCAGTTAGCGCACCTCAGACCCGTGATGCCAAGCCGCCCTACTTTCTCCTGACGGGCGATTCGACCGTTGCCATCGGCGGAGGCTGGGGAAACGGCTTCCTCTCATTTGTTGAGTCCCCGGCCGATGGAAAGAACTACGGCAAGAGCGGAGCGACAACTGTGTCGTTCCGGGCTCAGGGCATCTGGGATACCGTTATTGGCGAGGTGGAGGCGAACAAAGATGCGTTCAGCCCGATTGTCACGATTCAGTTTGGTCACAATGACCAAAAGGCAGCGGCAAACATCTCTGCCGCCCAGTTCCAAGCGAACTTGGAGAAGCTAGCCAATGAGGTCACGGCTGCAGGCGGAACTCCTGTGAGTGAATTAGTGATAGGAATGCATCCAACAAGCATGCTAACATTCAACGCAGATTTTGATCACGTCACTTACACGCCGCACGTTCAGCGGCGGCAAGGTCATCCAGAACTTGGAAACCGAGCGCCTTAGAGCCATCGCCGCCGCGGAGGCCGTGGGCGCGACGTACCTCGACCTCAACACCGCCAGCACCAACTACATCAACGCCATCGGAAACGAGAATGGACACAAGTACGACCTTGCTTCGGGCGACTCTACGCATCTTAACACTGCCGGTGAAACGGTATTCGGTCGTCTTGTTGCCGATCTTCTTCTCGAGAAGCGGACCGATCTTGCCACTTACATCAGGGAGAACAAGGCTCTTAGCGACAAGATCAAGGCTGGAGAGTTTGCGACGGGTGATGAGACTGACTGAATCTCGCGAGCATCTACCTTTTAGTACTAATCAGGGCGTTGATTATTGGTGAAGAAAAGTCTGCAGGTGGCAGAGCAAGTGTATATACGTGGATAAAACTGCCAAGCCTGGCTGATACATACAAGTCAATGTCCATATCAATCTCGTGCCTGGCGAGGTGTTTCTCGAAGAACGCGAAGCCAGTAAAGCGGACGAATGGAAGATAGCCCTCTAGATGCATAACCCATCTTGGGGCTAATTAAAGCGGAACAGGTAGTTGATGTGTTTGCCGCCAGCCTTCGCCGAGCCGAACGGTTAAGTAGACTAGTCCAGCACAGATGAATTGTATGCCAGCTGAAATCGTTGAAACCCAGCCGACGCCAATAGCTTCTATCAAAGGAAGACACACCGCAGTTGCAAGGCCAGCGCACATATATCGCATGAGGTAGTGACTGGCTGCAGAATTGTTAGTATCAATATCATACGCAGGGTCCAAGAACACGCATGTAACTTACCCGAAGCTTCCCCATTTTGATGTTGCATGACATCCAGAATGTAAGCATTCAGGCTTGGAAAGGCAGCCAACTGTGCGATACCTTGCAAAAACATGCAGATAATAGGAAGGGGGATGCCGCCAAACTTCTTGTCAAGCGTCCAGCCGTACAAAACCATGGATCCTGGCAACATCAGCCCGAGGAAGACAAGACTGCTTCGAAGTCTGTCCTCCGGCAAGCGGATGCCACGCTTCCGGATCCACGAGCTGACGGTGTAATCAGCCCATCGACCGCCAACCTGGCAGCCGATAACGTATCCCGCTCCAGGTGCAATATACAGCAACCCCGATTGCAGTGGCGTAGTAAGGTGAAACCTGGGGTTAAGCACGTATCGGATCGGGGTGAGTAGAGAGTACATATTCCAAACCAAGGATGAGGAAGCGAGGCACTGAAGATAGGTCAGCGGCTTTGCAGCAGTATCCATGCACTTGGCTACAATAGGGCGACCTTACAATAAGAAGCATATTTCTATTGCCGTAGATCTTGACCACTCTGACTGGGTTTCCCCATTGCCAAAGCTTTCTGCATTTCTCAAGTGGCCCGAGCCCCGTCAGTTCGCTCTCGCGAGACTGATGGAGTGTTTCGGGGAGGCAGAAGAAGACGAGAACAAGTGCAGTGGCAGCAAGTGAAGCTTGGATCCAGAAGATGACGCGCCATGAGGTGAAAGTGACTATACCACCCAGAAGCGGTCCAAAAGCCGGACCGACGGTGGTGCCACTCAAGAACCAGCCCAGAGAAGTGGCTCGCTCAGTCTGCAGTCCTGGTGAGCAAGTCCAGTCACACATCTTGAGGAGCGTTTGGTATGAATGATCTTACGGGGTGATAAATGTCAGAAATACAGCTGGACCCAAGGATGAGGAAGGAAGTTCCCTGAAACGCCGTGAAGGCCCTGAATGGGAAGAAAAGTTCTAGTTGAGGCGCCAAAGCCGTACCAATTGTGAAGACTAGAAATAGTGTCTGTAAAGATAGGCCTATGACTTGATTAGGAGTGTTCCAATGTAAGGTACCTGATCATGAACTCGGAACATACAGAGCGACGGCCGAAAATGTCGGCCCAAGGTCCCCAGATCAATGAGGAAAGGCCCATGAACGCAAGGTAGACCGCATTACTGATGCTGACCACATTCGCTGTTGTATGGTACGTTTCGACGATCTCTGGGACAGCCGCCAGAACGCATGTCGTTGAAGCCTGCGCGAGGAAGCCGCAAAATGCAGCGATGGCGGTGATGGTGCGCTTCTGCAAGGGTCTGAAGCGAGAGTAAATAGATACTTGAACGCGACCTTGGCCCCCGAGGGGTGCGTCTGGACTGACTGATGCCATTTCCCATGGGCTTTCTACAGCGATATGTTGTGGCCGTATGGAATTGTTGAAATAAGACCTGTAAACCCAATCCTACAGCTTTCATCCAGTTGATGATTTATCGCGAAAGAATGCTATTTAGCACAATTAGAGAGCAAGCCGATGTCGGGTGATACAGAGGGACTCATTCCAGGCTAGCTGAGTCACTGAAGCCTATTGAGTGACTGCTGAGCGATCAAGTAAAAGAGCCTGCTAACACTGGAAAATTGCTGCCATGAGTCAGACTCAATACCGGAGCGGCCTTCGTCACCGGCTGCCGGCTACCGGCGCTACGGCACATCGGCCAAAGGCATTCCTGCCGGCCGATGAACGCGCCCTAGAGTGGAGACCTACTTACGTCCGTCGCGTCGTGCGGACTGGAGAATGGGACGTTAGCAACTTGGCACCAGGAGAAGAAGTTGAGAGATGCTTGAATCCTCACTATTAGGGTCTAGAACACTCGGATTATTCCAGAATGCTCCATCGCATAATGTAAAACGTCCAAACAGCCGAGCACATCGCAGCTTTGCAACCAAAACACCGTGTCTGAGCGCCCAAGCACCACGATTCCCCGGACTTCCGCCAAGATCCGGGAGCTCACATCACTGGAAGAACAAGGGGGAGTTGAGCGATGCTCATTCTTCCACAAACACATGGTCTTGAACGATTTCTGTTGTATGGTATCAATGGAAGTAACTACATGATGCAAATTCCTCTGTTGCATTCCTAAGTACGTGGCAATTAGCTCTGTGCTCGAGTGCTGGGTTCTCGAGAGTAGACAAACCCCTTTGTCGCGAGCGACACAGATCTACCGATTAACAAATTAGCCAATTTGCGTCAAAAAGGCCCGCTGTGAAAGAATTTGTAACCTACACAGTTTTCAGCTCGGTCGTGTCTGCAGCACACCTGGCCTTCTTGGGGATACACGGCGCGCTTCGTGAGCAAAGCAGGGCTTGCGGCCGTCACGGCGGCAGCAAAAACGATGAGAGATAGTAAGAACTTCATCTTGGCAACGAGGCTAAGGAGAACCGCTGAGTTACTGAGTAAGTGGTCGCGTAACCAGGACCAAAAGACAAGGGAAGTCAGCGTGCAGAAACAGGCTGCTTTTAATGTCTTTCCATCACGGAGTCGTGGTCTCAACTCTTGGCACAGACTTTGCATGCGTTTTCAAGCAATTGAAACCTGTACCGCAGCGCATTGTTCTACGCTCGGACAAAACTTCACGTTATCGGCTATCAGCTGAACGCTAATCATTGCGAGTCCATGCGTGTACAACTCTTTGATGGAAATCGTCCTCAGCGCGTTTGGGAATCTGAATAAGTCCCTTAGCACATGGCCAGGTGCACAGTCAGCGACCTCTTTGCTCTAGTCAGCATGAATTGCAGCGCGCAGAATACTACAGAGAATGGTTGAGTTGCTTATTTCAATGACGTCAGGACTCGGTGGAATAGGTACCTAGGCTTCAGAGAATGACTCTAATTACCATTCGTTCCTTCAAGCCTACAGTGAGAGGTGGCATGAAGGGGCAATAGGTTGTATTCTAGGGATGATTCTGTATACATAGGCACACGGGGTGGTTCGAACAACCCACCTAATCTTCCTTCACCTGCCTCATTATGGGATCACGATATGGCGTCGGGCTAATGGCACCCTTGTCGAACTTGGTCACTTAGTATTTTTCTTTGATGGAACCATATTGGCTGAGATCAACTCATGTCAATGAAGAGGAATTTCCTCATTCCGTTGCATACGCCCCCGCTATACAAGATCTTTGGGGCTCTTCTGCCGTTCGTCTACAAAGACAGACACCTGCATCGTCTTTGTGATGCCTTCGCCACCACTACCATGGTCAGGAATAATGCTTTCCTGCGAGCCCATCTTGGATCCAAAGCCTGAGCGGATCGCCGCTGTATGTCGAGACTGGCTAAACATCTCAAAGTTTCCTTCCGGAGTGCGCGCCCTCCTTGACTTGCTTGCATTCTTGTTCCGCATGTACCCATCGTTATTGTACTTTGACGAGTTGTATTGTTCGACTGATGACCCAGAGAGTATGGCCTTGAATAGCGGCTTGAGGCAAGGTATCGAGGCTGCAATGATTGCTGTGCATATTTCGACGGTTGTCCTTGGAACCGCAGATGTTAGACGATGGAGGGTCGACGTTGATAGCCATTGAGATTACCGGGAACTTACCAGATTGTTATATCAGTGCTGTTGAATAGGAAGTCTCCATGTTTCCCATAACCCGACAGGAACGATATCTTGATAACTGCTGCTATAGTCGCACTGGTAATGGCTGTCAGCGAGGTTATTCTTGACACCCGCGCAGAATACTAACAAGATCCCGAGAGAAAGCACTCCGATGACGGCGGACTTGACTTTCCAATTTAGTTGCACCTTCCACATGATTGGTACCGGCAAGAGAGCGAAAAGAAGATCGGTCAAGACAGATACGCCTTACAACTGTTAGTCTAGAGAAAGGCGTAGCCTCCGTGAAGAAGGAGATTGTGTAACTTACTCGAGTTGAAGAAGGCGGCGAACTTAAGATCTGCTTGAGGAATGCACTTTCCTCCTTCAATAGAGAAATCCCAAGTGAATGCTAACGGCTGACATTGGAAGAAGACGGTTACTAAGTGATATCAGCGCGAGGTTGGAATCAACCCTCCAGTCAGACTGGAGCTTTGGACGTAGATCAACCCACAGAAGTTACCAACTGCCGAAAATACCGTAAAAATGATAATGCCCCATATGACGTGTCGAAACTTTCCAGATGGCGTTATTCGCAGAAGAAACATGCCTACACTAACTTTGGCCAAACACAGCGCAATGAGGCACAAAGGCTGCGTGACGAAATTGAGATGCAGGCCTGTGACGATGTTGCTCTTCGGTTCGATGTATTGAATGTGTCGACCTGCGCCATACTGGACCTCGGGAATGATGACCATCATTTCTGCGAAGATAGTGACCTTGACAAACACGTTTATCTTAGCTTCGACCTTCTTACAACCTGGCCCGCACCTTCGCCGACAGGCCGAACAAGAGATCTTACCGTAGCTGCGATCATGAAGTAGTCGTCAAGGCCGACAAGCCGAACCATCTTCGCCCTCACCCATATTCTCAAGATAACAACGGCCACAGAAAGGCCAACCAGAGTTCCGCACACCACGAGGATCTCGCTGCCTCTATTGACGTCGGGTGGAAAGGGGACCGAGTCGTCCATGACGGACTAGACTGCAGGGACAACCTTGAAAGCAATGATTCGGAAGTGCAAACAAGACTTCTTGGTGGTTAAGAAAAGTCTTGGTTTCCTTCCCCAGCTCAAGATGGCCCGCATGAGCTGGGCCACGCTGTCACTTTGTGGCACATGACTTATGTTTTCCCTTCACCATTTGAGTTCTCTCTTCTAGGTTGAAGGCTTGGGAGTATAACGATATTTGCCCACTCTCGGTGATTGAATCAGCTTCCTGTAAAGAATTTACCAAATTCCAGGGGTCTCCGAAGATCAACCAGAGCTGCGGAGTACATCTTGTCAAAGGTGGTCAAAGTTTCCAACATGGTTCATCTTTAAACAAATCCGCATCCGTACCACACCAGGAACATGTTGGCAAGGGTGACATCCTCCAGTGGGTCTATGAGAGTACCTTTCTAATATGTACCTACATGCCAGCGAATGGATCTGTCGCCACAAGAATATGTCAGAACAGGACTTCGACTTGCATCATCGAGACCATCTCTGTGATGTTCACAATGGGATCCGGTGTGGTGGTGCATCATTCGGTGATCAGGCTGCATCTGTACAGTTACGTGCCAAGATCCGAGTGCGGCAGTTAGTACTGCCGGCTCAAGAACCGTTGGCTTGGGTCAGGGGTAAGGCATGCTCAGCATAACGCAGCACCAGCGATTGGTAGGTGCCAACATTCATTGAATCCCACATTTGCCCTGCTCGAGAGGTTATGCTCGACGGGAACATCCGCGTCGCATATGAGCTGCCTTTTTGCGACAGTAACGTGTGTCAACTGGGCCTTGTCAACTGTGTATTATTTATGGCTGAAAACTTTGACTGGACTGGCATTGCCTGTTCTGTGATGCCTGCAGTGTGTTTACACAATGCACTTTTCAAGCCACGAATACTCACTAATTAGCTCATCCTTCATCGGGGAATTGGTCGCTGCAGTGACGAATGCAACTAGGTACAATCCAAGGATTGAACCGATGGGATACTGGAACGATCAATGCGTCCCATCGTGTTCATATTGACGCAGCTTGTTTTTTTGTCATCAGATGCTCCACACTGAACTCACACAATACATGATTTCCTCTCAGGTTCGAAGCCTTGCGGCAGGAGAACATAAAGGAATCTGGCATTGAGATGGCTGAGCGTAATTCCTTGACGTCTACTCCTTAACAGTCATTTTCAAAGCGAAAGGTAGAAGCCGTGATCAGGAAATCACCTAAGCAGGCTCCACGACCGAGGAACTTCAGGTCCGGGGCAACATGGAGCTCCGGAAGACAGGCCGATTAAGAAGCAACTCATGGCGATTACGACGAGTGATTCAATGGCTAGGGAAGACTCTGTCATGCAAATACGACTCGAACAATTTGAACATAAGTACTTCTATATCTTTCAAGGTGGTGTGCCGGCCATCCAAAAATCTTTGAGTATGCGCCGACCATCTGCCGACCCCGGCGCCCCGCTCTTCCCCCGGTAGATCGAACGGTATCTGCACCGGGACGAAGCGGTGGCTGCTCTTCTGTACACAGTAGAATGCTACTATCCCATACAGAGGTAAGTACGATGATGATCGACTAATACATAGTCACGGTTAACAAGTTGCACAGAGTCCATTGAGAGAAAAGTGTGCGGGTGCGGCAGGGCGGCACGGGCGGAAAGTGAGGTAAGCACCTATGCGGTGAGCTTGGTGAGGTCTTCGAGATAATTGAAAATTGAGTTGGTTGGTTCGGATACAGCCAGCCTTCTTGCCTTGCCACTCCACCGCAACATCGCAGGCATCTTGCATACAGCGCCGCAGGCCTGCATCGGTTGCCGACTCAAAATGATTTAGCATATTTTTGATCGAGCCACTGAAGCTTCCTATCGAAATGACTGTGGGAATTCTCCAACTTACCGGCATGATGGTCCGCAGAACCCCTGCTGCGTACGCTACTACGCTCGCCTTTATTAGTCTCGGTAACTGCTGGTCAGTGCCGGTGTCTCTCCCAACCTTTGTCGTGACCAGAGCGACAAACACTTTCTTGTGATCTGCATCTCATTTCAATTTGACAGAGCCGTGCAACATGAAGGTTTCGTCCGTCCTCTCGTCAGCCGCCCTGGCATCGGTCGCGCTCGCCGCACCCTCGGTCAAGCCACGCGGCGACTCGACCACAGACGGGGCTCAGTTTGCCGATCTCACTGCCAGCATCCAAGCCAATGTGGTCAAGTCACTAGAGGAGCGGGAGGCCAGGTTGAAAAAGCGCGGCGAATCAGCCAACTGCACGACAAGCAACATGGTTTTCCGCCGGGAGTAGTAAGTGTTGGAACTTGGGCTCAAAATCATAGTTGATGACTGACAAACAAACAGTGGTTCGCTTTCATTGACCGAGAGGCTCTCTTATGTGAACGCCGTCAAGTGTCTTCAAAGCCTGCCGCCTCGGACACCGGCTAATGTCTCTTCTGGTGCTCGATCTCGGGTATGTAATATTATCCCACGGCTTTGTCCGAACTTTTTTGCGCGGTAACCCGAGCTCGACTGACTCGTTGCATAGTTTGATGACTTTGTCGTGACCCATATTCAGCAGACCATGACGATCCACTACACGGGTAACTTTATGCCGTGGCATCGCTGGTTCGTGCATCTCTACGAGAAGGCCTTGCGCGAGGAATGTGGCTACACCGGCTATCAACCCGTGAGTTCAATCTCAATCTTTCTGGCTATCTTCCTTTTGTTAATAGTGAGATACCAGTATTGGGACTGGCCCAAATACGCTTCTGCACCTGAATTGTCCCCTATCTTCAACGGAGACCCTTACAGTCTCGGCGGAAACGGCGAGTACACCCCCCATGATGGGCCGGTCATTGAGCCGCCCGAAGGAATTGGCGGCTCAAGCATCCAGCTGCCTGCTGGTGTCGGTGGAGGATTCGTGACTACTGGACCTTTCGCAAACATGTCTGTCAATCTTGGCCCGGTCGGTGGTCTTGAGGGTACGGCGCCCGGTCCGGACGGTGGTCTAGGCTACAACCCTCGCGCCTTGAAGCGCGACGTGGGTCCGGCTATGAACCAAAGATATGCCAACTACACAACGGTGTTGAGTGAGTATCTCTGCCAGCGCCCGACAAGTGACGGCCGATGCTGACGGATCCTCAGACTTGTTGCTCAAGCCTAACATCTCGGAGTATAGGCTTTTGAGTGAGGGAGTCCCTTACACCCCTGAGATTGGACCTCATGGAGGAATGCACTACGCCATCTCCGGTGATCCAGGTGCGGACCTTTTCACGTCCCCCGGCGACCCTGCATTCTGGGTTCATCACGGTATGATGGACCGCATGTGGACTTTCTGGTAAGTCTTTTATTCGGGTGAATCAGCGTATCCGATGGACACTTCTAACATGTATCTCTCAGGCAAGCGCTCGATCCTGCTGCACGCCAACAGGAGTTGAACGGAGGTGACTACGGCCACATTACCTGGGCCAACAACCCGCCGTCCGTGAAAACTCAACTTACGGACGTCATCGATATGGGATACACGGGTCCCTCAATCAAGATTGCAGATGTGATGGACACCTTGTCGGGACCATTCTGTTACTTCTACCTTTGAGCATCCGACAAATATGGCAATGCCGATACAGCTCAGGGTCTGGATGAATATCGGCAGCTTATTCGATGAACATGGAATGATCAACTGAGAGGTATTACATAGTGTCTAATGATGTAGATATGAAGCTACGAAGATGCGATATCATGCAATGAAGGGTGGCGATCTTGATGAACGCTGCAAGAAGACGACAATATTACGCCATACGACGCATTTCCACTTCCCTTTGCGCAAGCTGTCTAATGATTGTACGGCATCCAATCACAACGGCACATTCTGACTAACCAAGCATAGACTTCAGCCATGTTCGCGGCCCCTTCTCAGAGTCGTGCCCCTCAACACCCTTGTGCGAGCCCTCGATGATCTCGGTATCAAGCGGCAAAACTCCCAGCTTCCTTGCTTCATCATCAGTGAAAGTCGCATAGTAGTCCACCTCATCGATAACACCGGCTTCAGGAGGGGGCCAGATGGTGTTGATGCCCAGATGTAACAAGAACGATATAGCGAAGCCTAGTGGGAACGCCAGGTAGTAAAGATTGATCCAACCCTCAGCAACTTTGACGCTATTAGGTGTAACGCTAGCAGCGAAACCTGGGAGCTGTGTCGCAAAGCCGCACACCCAAGCGATGAAGGTTCTAGGGTTGAAACCCTTATAGTAGTAGAAAGAACCATCTGGACGCGGGTGGTAAAGGTCTGACAACTTAATCCTGCGTCTACGGATGATGAAGTAGTCGCAGATCTGAATGCCGATAATGGGACCAAGAAAGACGCTGTAAGCGGAGAGAACGCTGATAAAGACTGCTGCCGATGACAGGAGTTCCCATGGGCAGAGTGCAATACTCAGCACGAGACCGATGTAAGCGCCGCGTCTGATGTTGATGTACCGACAGAACAGACCAGACAAATCCATGCCAGCGGAGAAAGCATTATCAACAGAGTTGATACTCAGTTGGATACAGAGGAGACCAAGGCCAGCAAAAAAGGCACCCGCGCGGCTTTTGGCGTTGTAGTTCGAATCTAGCCATGCTTGAACGATCAAGGGCGGGTTCCAAATCGGCTCGCCGTAGATAACGCCAGTTGCCGAAGCTGCCAAGCAGCCAAAGGTAGGGAAGATGGCTCCAAAGAAGATGATGCTGAACCATTGTCCGAAGACCTGGTCTCCGGGCTTCCGAGCAAAGCGACAGTAGTCCGGCTGGTTGGTCAAGCCGACAGCAATACTTCCGATAACTGTGGTGATGCCATGGACGATTTGCCAGCCAAGTTCGCTTGACGACATTTGCTTTGACCCTTGGCGAACTAAAGACCCCGCTTCGCCGGCTGTTGCCAGAGCCCAAATCATGATGGATATGAGGGTTATTGAGGAGATGATGTTGAAAGCCAGAAGAAGTTTCTGGATCCTCTCCGGCCGGATGTAAAGGATGGGAATGAGGAGCACGTTGAAGATGATCCAACCGATGAAGTCTTTGGTGGTGAGGTGCGAGGACTCGGGGAATACGTTGCCTAGAGATTCGAATGATGGGAAGATTGCCGAAAGACTGATGCTGGTGAGCGCTAGGTCACGTAGAGGCGATGGGTGCTTTGGTTGAGAGGTACTCACCAGTTGACAACTGTCAAACCTCCGGTCCACGACTGTACAGCAAACCACACCAGACTGAGAATGATTCTCTGGATCAGGATGATGTACTGTCCGTACACGCCCCAGATGTATCGGGAAACGACTGGAAATCCTATATGCCAATGTGCGCCGACATGTCCATTGAAGATGGCAACGAGGGCGATGATAACCTTGCCAATGACGATGGCAATCACGCTCTGCCACACAGAGAGTCCAGCAGCGACAAGGGATGCTCCGAGTTGCCAATTGGAGACTATTACACTGTTAGTTCATCAAACAGCTTTGTCGTCAATAATGATTCACTGACTTGCAACCTGATTAGTCAACCAGAATGATATAAAAGTTGAAGTTGTCCATCTTCGACGGCTTGGAGGAAGGGGTCTGATGTCTTCATTAATCCATACGTTTGATTCGGCTACATCAGTGTCGGGCAGCCGAGCCCATCTCAAAAAGCCACTGAGGCCCATGTTTACAACTTTGAATCTATCGGACTTGCACAAAGTCTCAAACCCGAAAGCTTCCAGTCGCGCTTGAATGAGGGACATTCGCTTTGTTTAATGGATTCGCACCCGGCGAGAGTCCACGCTCACGCGCATCTTGCATGCAATTCCTCCGTATCGGTAATGCTTCTGATACGTTGCATCGGCGCCCGCTTGGCAGACCTTCGCGTCATCCAATACCTCGGCCGATAACCCAAACACCAGCATTTTGTATGTGTAGTTATCAACTTAGGGTATTTCTTATCGTTGGAGAATGCCTCCAAACACCGCTTAGGTGCGAAGCTCTTATCATAGTTTCACGCGAGTGTGGAGCGAAGACGGTGATAAGAACGGCATTGGGCAAAGTCTGGAGATCAACAACGCAGGGGATCCAAGTTTACCCCGCAACATCATCGTTCGGCATCTGGTGTCCGGGCCTTCAACTGCATGGTTCCACGGAGTAGCCAAGCGGTTGTACCTGCCCGATTATCATTCACTATCTATCCTTTGCGCCGTCATAAAGACTAGTGGCAGAGAGTATCTGACCGTGGCCGTGGCCTTGGGAGCCCATTTAAGCGCTTCATCCGCTTAGACCACATACCTGTGGGATAATCTCCGACAACACGAGCTTTGGCCAAGAATTTGCGACGTTGCCATCGGGGTCTGTTAACGCGAATAGCTTGGAGCAAAAGAAATGAGCGCTGGTTAGGTATATGAGACTGGTACAATCGTACTGAACCGAGTTGCTGAACTGTAGACCTGGGCAAAAGCAACAAGCTGGCAATATTGCAACAATCCGAGCTGCTGTCTGACTTAAGTACGAACATGGGAGAAATGCCACCATCACAACGTACTGTTCGAATTGGTGTTGATGTTGGAGGTGAGTCTAGAAGCTCCAACTGCCAGCTAAAAGCACAACAAGTGTCCAACCCCGGAGAGAACAGTCTATATGTTGAAGAGACGCATCTTCTTATAAAAAGACCTGGCTGACAGCGTGATTTCGAAGGAACAAACACGGATGCCGTCGCAATCGATTTAAGCCTCCAAAATACTGCAGAACGCGGGGTTCTAGCGCATTTCAAAACTCCCACGACCCCCGATGCAAGCGCAGGCATCGAGACCGCCGTTAGCACTGTCCTCGCCGCCGCCAGCTTGACAGACTCGCCGGAACGTATCGCAAGTGTGACCATCGGAACAACACACTTTATTAATGCAGTCATCGAGCGTGATGTCCGTCGCCTGCAGCGCGTGGGTGTCCTCCGACTTAGCAAATCCTTCTTGCGTGAGGTGCCCGCTTTCGCCGAGTTCCCTCCGGACCTAGCAGCCGTGATCCAGTCTTACGTGGGCATCGTCGACGGCGGATTACACATTGATGGCTCACAAGAGGCGCCGGTGGTGGAATCTCAGGTCGTTGCCGAGTGCGTCAAGATCCGCGAGAGTGGTGTCGGCGCCGTTGTGGTATCTGGTGTTTACTCACCTATAGACGAAGTCTTTGGGCAGGAGGAAAAGGTTCGCGACATCATTCTCCGTGAAGTCCCTGGCGTAGACGTTGTTTGCAGCAAGGAAGCTAGTGCGAGCATTGGCTTCATTGAGCGAGAGAATGCTGCCATCCTGAACGGCGCTATCCTGCGCTATGCAAGGAAGACTGTGAGTAGGTTTCGTCTTGCAATGAAGAGACTCAACCTATCTTGCCCTCTTTTCTTGACGCAAAACGATGGCACCATCCTCGACGCGGCGTCTGCGGCCAAGATCCCAATTCGGACGTTCTCGAGCGGTCCAACGAACTCGATGCGCGGCGCGGCATACCTCGCGGGTCTAGACACTGGCGGTGACAGCTCTGCTATCGTGGTCGACATTGGCGGGACTACATCTGACGTTGGCGTTCTGCTTCCGTCAGGTATGCCGCGACAAGCATCAGCATACGTTACCGTGGCCGGAGTAAGAGTCAACTACTCGATGCCTCATCTTCACTCCATCGGTCTCGGAGGAGGTTCCATCGTCAGAAACGTAGATGGCAAAGTCAAAGTTGGCCCAGAGTCTGTCGGACTCGAGCTGACCACACGCGCACTTGTCTTTGGCGGAGATGTTTGCACGACGACGGACATCGCAGTCGCAGCTGGCAAAGCAGTCGTGGGCACAACTGAGCACGCCAACAGCCTAGATTCTACCTTCGTAGAAGAGGCAATTCTCCGCATCAAAGCACTGCTGGAGGGTGCTGTTGATGTTATCAAGACTTCGCCCGACCCCGTCCCGGTACTCCTCGTCGGCGGAGGTGCCATTTTATCACCGGAAAGCCTGAAAGGTGCCTCCAAGCTCGTCCGACCGCCCTTCCACGATGTTGCCAACGCTGTCGGGGCTGCCATTGCACGAGTATGTGGCGCTGTTGACATCGTGCAGGGAACAACTCACCAGACAGAAGGGCAAGCCATCGAGAATGCGAAGAGGATGGCCGTCGAGCGCGCTATTGCTGCTGGTGCGATCCCGGAAAGCATCAAGATTGCCGAAATCGAGACGATGCCGCTACAATACGTCGCCAACCAGATCCGAACACTTGTCAAAGCAGTTGGCGACATTGACCTCCATGCCAAGTTGGAAGTGGTAGTCGAGGACGCAGGAGAAGAGGACGGCGAGGAGCAGGTTGAAGCGACCAAAGACTTGACCCGGGCTACCGTGGAAGAAGAAAAGATCGACCCAGCCAAGTACAAGCCGACCGTGACTCGGAATGCGAGCGGTGTTTCGGAATGGCATATCACTGAAACTGACTTGGAGTATCTTGCCGATGGCTGCTACGTGCTGGGATGTGCAGGTGGTGGGAGCCCGGCCGCGTCAAAGATCCAGCTTCGGAACATGCTCAGAGCCGGATACAAGATGCGTGTCATTGAGCCATCCTCGCTGAAGGATTCAGATGTCATCTACTGGGGGGGTAAGTAGACTGATCTCGTCAACGCATGGCGTCCCATTGATTGACTGACTGCGACTAGGCCACATGGGCTCGCCTGCTGTCTCCATCGAACGACTGCAGTCAATCGAGACGGTAGATGCGTTTAAAGGCTTGATGGAGTACCTTCGCCATGACAAGTTCGACGCTGTGATGGGTCTCGAAATTGGTGGTGCCAACGGCCTCGAACCTTTCCTCGTTGGCTCGTCCCGATTCTATGATAGCCCAATCATTGACGGCGACTGGATGGGCAGAGCGTACCCGACGTACTGGCAAACCACATTGGCCGTACATGCCCCGTTGGAGTTGGTACCGTGTGCCATCGACTCAGGTGACGGCAAAACAATCGTCATGACCAGAGCGCCCAACGACGAAATTGTTGACCGTGCTCTTCGCGCCTCCTGCTCTGAGATGGGCTCGCGTGTAGGCATGGCAGCCAAGCCGACGACAAGCGATAAGGTTAAGAAATTCGGTGTTCTGAATACCGTCTCTCTCGCATGGCGGATCGGGCGCTGTATTGCGCTCTGCCAAGCGACCAACACCATGAGCACGATCGCCGAGTCCATCATCAAGGAAGCCGGTGGTCTTGAGGCTGCCAAGGTCTTGTTCAGGGGCAAGATTATGAAGGTTGAGAGGCGCCTTTTCAAGGGCCATTCTTACGGTGAGGTGCATATCGCCGCCTTTGAGAGCGGCGATGACGACGAAGCTGCGAACAACAAGGAGAGGGTTGCTGCCGTCGCGCAAGGGGGCACGATGAAGATCCCTTTCAAGAACGAGAATATCCTGGCAGAGCACACTGATGAGGGCGACAAAACTAGCATAGTGGCTGCTGTGCCAGATCTGATCTTAATCTTGGACAACGAGTCGGGCCGGGCTCTCGGAGTGCCTGAGTTCAAGTACGGGTACAGAGTCACCGTGATTGGTATTACTTGCTCGCCGCGATGGACCGAGACTCAAGCTGGTCTAGACATTGGTGGACCGAAAGCGTTTGGGTACGACATCGACTACAAACCGCTAGGGAAATATGTAGAGCCTCGAAGTGTCCTGGAAGAGTACTCCGATTAGGTTCAGAACAGATGATAGGCATTGGAAATTTCGGGACCGTCTTTAGCAGACAAATAGAATTAGATTTGCAAAACTACGCTTGAACCCGCGCAGGAGGTAAATATTTGGACAAGACCTCTGACTAACAAAAGAAACGAATGACAATGAGCAGAGGTAAAAATGGGGTATAACATGAACCAAAATAAGACACAAGAAAAATAACACATCATCCTCTCATCAGTATGACTAAGATAAACCTTCACAAAAGAAACAACTCATCCTCTCAATCCTGGTCGGGGTTCGACTTGGCACTAGAAGGCTTCTCAAACGTAACCTCCTGAGTCACCACAGTCGTAGTCCGAATGTGTCCGCGGACGTGCTGCCCATCCATCACACTGTCCCTCTTGCTCTTCACTCGGGACATTTTGTCGAGGCTTTCGGGTGCTCCTGTGCTAACGCTGACGGTGTACTCAGCCGACGTCTCGGTCTCTTGGCCAGATAACTCAACTCCGTCTTGGCGATTCAATCCGTCTGTGCTGCTCATAGGTCGATGGAATCCCAGCCCGTGCATGAAACTAGCCCTGTTGTTGCCTTCGCTTGCTTGAGCATAAGGATTGCCGTATTTCGATGGCCTGCCACTGCTCCTGAACTGCAGTGAAGACGCGTTGAAGAGGCGTGGCAGCAGAGTAACGAAGATCGGTCGGAGGGTAGGAAGGCATGCCGCCAGAATACCGATAGCGACCTCGAGGAAAGACCATGTGGCGGCGTCCACGTTATCCCAGTAAGGGTCTTTGGTATCTGCAGCAACGCGGAGAGTTCGGATTCTGAGTGCAGAGATGATGCATGTACTGTTGAAAGACGATTTAGAATAATAACTATCAGGGGAGTGTGGATGAAAACTTACAAGAATCCGAGACAGAACACAACGAGTAACATTCGCTTCTGCTTGCGAGGGAGTTGCAGCGAGTTGATGACCGGAATCGGCATGCTGAAAATGGCAAAGTCGGCTACGAGGTTGACTCCGGCCATGGTGTACCAGATGGCAAGGAAGTCGATGCAGCGGCCTTCGATGGTCGAATCCCAGAAAGCGGCTACGGGGAGACACATCATAGGGAGAAGGAAGGATAGCATGGCGGTCCACGAGATCATGAAAGCAAGACCCCACAGCGTCAACTTCTGCATAATGTCGATGGCGAAGATACGGCGGTATTGTAATAAGATAGAGACCTTAACGAGGCAGGTCGCGATGTTGTACACGATGATCGAAGTATAGAAGGACTGATATTATTGTAAGTACAGGTCCTGAGTAAGGGTGTTTCCAATGGATCTTACCTTCATGTAAGGAACGTAGTCCTCTGGAGGAGGAACCCAAGAGTGAAATCCAAGACCCCATTTGCTTTCTCGAGAGTCATTAGTCGAGGTTCCGACTCAGGTGTTCTTTGAACTTACCGAGACCGATGGCAACAGCTGAACCAATGAGAAACATCTGAAAAGTATCGAAATGAGCCGCCAAATCCACGCCTCAGAAAGACGATGTTATTGCTCACCTGGGCAACCACCATCACCGAGTCGTCCAGCCCAAACGTTCGCAGCATCTTGACCCTAGTGTAAACCCTGAGACTAACCGCCGCAGTCGACAGAACTGATCCGACAGCCAGAATGGCAACTATCTCTCCAAATCGGGATTGGCCATCGAGGGCATGGTCGATGGTGCTGACGGAGGCCTGTTGCTGAGTCTCTTGTATCGCGTTGAGGTTTCTAACGAGGACGTTTGCCGCCGCCATGTCTACTAGACCTTCAGATGACGTGCGTAGGTGGCGTAATGCTAGCTGATTTGTGAAGAACCAAAAAGAAGAAACAAGCCTTCATCTGTGATTGAAGAACATAGGCCTTCAGTCATCCTTATTGTATTCTCTCACCTCGCCTGGGAAATTTGCCCACCTCAGATCGAAACCCCAGCAGCCACAGGCCGTGTTTTCACCTGCAGTGGTGCAAATTTCGAATTGTTGGGTCATCTCTGCGGACATGGATACTCCCACTCGGCTGAACGTCGTAATAGAGGCTGAGTGGGAAGAGAGCGCGCACTAGTCACTTAGTCGATGGCCCAAGATCTTCCGTGGGGTAGCATTGGTGCCCTCGAGGCAACTTTGACAGGGATCGGCCATGATGAAGCCGTGAGAAACCAATCCGGGGAAGGGAATGAGATTCCGCCAAGCGTCGCGATGCAAGGGCCAACCCCCCATGTATACGACCTCTATCCCGATTTCCAACAGACTCGACACGCAAGGTGGCAGGCCGACATGGCCGCAACTTCATGAGGAGGGGGAGGTGCTCCGGATGCACTCACTAGCCAATTGCGGCTGCAGTCTCGACTGGGTTACAGATCGCTAGATGCCTGTCTGAAGGATTGCTGCAGAACATAGGGCCCGAACTTGCCCCTGAATCCAGCAGGAATGCGTAGCGCGGTATGTGAAATGTACCAATCGGCGACCAGACTGCTTGTCACGAATCCTGCGTGTAGCCGAGTCTCGGAACTTTATTCGACGCAACCTTGAAGTGAAGAGCGGACTGTCGCCAGTTCGGGTGGCCTTTGCATGTTCGGATGAAGACTCCCGCAAGATCCGGTGGCTTGAGAAGGTGGACTTGGCCTCGTTTGTGTGTGGCCGCCGACTGAGCAGAATACTTTATCGACGCCGTTGAGTCGGCACCGGGAGCTGTCACAGATCGCGGCCGACCGTGCAACCATCAACGTCGGCACTAGCAACAGTGTGTATCATCGATCTCAAACCGACTTCTTCTTTCGCTGTGTTCATTTCCTGCGTGGAACCTTGGCGGGCGCCCGCCCAATGGTACGCTTTGAGTTGCGCCTTGGATCAAATGTCTGTGGGTTGGTCTCGTTTCTAGCGTCAACGGTCGCTCTTGGAGGCCTGCCTCACGCGCACGTCCTGGGCAGCTCTGAAACCGTAGCTCGGCGATGGCGCAGACACGCGAAGTCCACGTGGTATTTGGCAAGATTGATCAGCAAATGCAGAAACTTCAGGAGCTTCCTGAGGGTTGAGAAATTTCCGTACAGCTGTATCGGCGTATCAGCCATCATGTGTGAGTTTGTGATCTTGGCAGAGTTCAATAGTGAGCAATAACCCTTCGAGATCGCAATTCAAGCGCCGATCAACTGCAGTTTGAGACCAGACGACAGGCATCGTTCCTCCACGCCGGAAAGAACGGCTACTACGGAGGCGGGGGAGATCATTGTGCCAAGATCATTGGTAAGCCCTATCGAGACCAAAAGCCAGGTGGGATTTCGTCATTCAGTAGACACCGGTAGTCTAATGAAAATCGTTGAAATTATCGGGTGCAGGGTAGTGAATAAAGATTGACAGGGGAAGTTGCCGATGATCCAAGCCCTTTGTGAACTCAGGAAGTACGCATATGACTATGTGAGTACGATAGGTTACATCAGATTAGGCTAGATCAACAGATGAGCCAGCAGCATTAGCCTAGCTTTGTCCTGAAGGAGACGGCAATGCGTTCAGAACGCCTAATTGGTCTTCAAGACTCTTCAGTCAGTCCCAATAGGGAATGCGGCAACTTTCAGCAGTTCCATCCGACTGACGATCTCTTCTCGTTAGTCGTGAGACCTAGCGGCCATGCAAAAGTAAGAGACGATACTCCACAATCGAGGGCCTTTTGGGGGCCAAGGTTGTAGCTGGGGATGAATATTGACCAGGGATGGGCGAAGATATCCACAAATACCGCCCGAAACCATGCTGCAAATCGCAGATCACCACTCTGCCGATGTTTTGCTGATTGCCATCGCAAATTTTCAAAGACAGCCCCACGGGCCATGTGAGCATACCATTCAAGCTGGGGACTGCTTTACTTTGATCAGAACTCATGCAATTGAGACTGAAGAGTATCGATGATCCGGGAAGACCGCCGCTGACGAACTGGAAAACCTGGGGTCAAATGACTCAAAGGGTTGAATTTTTGGCCCTGGGTACAAATTCGAGCTGTGAAGATTGATGAAATCATTAAAGCCCGCGACACAGACCAGGTGGGCAGTAAACTAATCCTTAGGCTAGGCTAATGTAGGCATGGATAACAAACAAAACAAGATTCCAACCCATCTTATCTTCCTTAGTCAAAGGACATCTCTAGTTCCGATTTCACGAGAAGGCTTTCTCCCGAATACCTTATCCAAATCAGCCCCACTCGGGTCCGCCTCTTCCCGGCGTTGAGCGGTCGCGGACGGCGGTATGGGCCGGCAGTCACAATGACAACAGCAGGCAGGGAGACGGACGCAATCACGAATTCAAGTGGAAGAGCTTCGGAGAGAAATTCATTACGCCTTGATTAAACACAGCAAGCAGTACATGTCTTTCACAGTTTAGGAACACCTCCCGCCGTTCCCAAAGTCTTGGTGTGGCTCTTGTTCTGATCGATCCCCTCCTCCACCGCCTTGATCTGCAATGCCAGAATCTTGGAGTAGTACCGACAAATTGCGAGATTGCCGCCCATGAACCAGAAGCCAGGGTGCCCCGTCGGCCGCCACATGGTCCTGAACTCGCCCTCCTCATCCCACCCCCACACATCGCCGACACGATCGGCGAGCTCGTCGCCGAAGATGTTACGCGCCTCGGTGCGCATGTTCTGGTATCCCGTCGCGAAGATTATCTCGTCGCCCTGCAGCTCCGAGCCATCCGCGAAACGGAGGCCGTTAGGGAGAACCTCTGTGATTTCCTGCCCACTCTTAATCTTGATCTCGCCGTCGATGATGAGCTGGCTGCATCCGACGTCAATGTAGTAGCCACCGCCGCGTTGGAAGTACTTGACGAAGAAACCACCTCCGCTTGGTCCCATGTCCAGGTTGAAGCCGGCTTTTTGGAGGCCTGAGAGGAGCTCGGCGTCGTTGGCATTTTGTACTTCCGTGGTTCCGACTTGGAGCGATTTGAAGAGCTCGGCGGGCAAGCTCCACAGCCAGAGGTCGGCGTCGTCGACTGGAGGTGAGTCCTCGTCGTAGAGACCTTTCAGACCAATATCCGTAATTGAGCTTGAGGAGACGACAGAGGTTGAGCTGCGCTGTACCATGGTGACATCGTATCCTTGTTCATAGAAATCCTGTGCAATATCGTGGCCCGAGTTGCATGAACCGACGACGATGGCCTTCTTGCCCTTGGAATTGGGCCTCGCGCCCGGGAACTCGGAGCTGTGGCAGAGGCGGTCTCCCTTGAACTTGTCCATGCCCTTGATGCTAGGGAAGAACATCTTGCCAGAGTGACCCGTCGCCTGAATGACGTGGCGAGGGTGCAAAGTCCGAGTTTCCTTGGATCCGTCGGGCTTTTGCCTGTCGAGGGAGACGCTCCACTGCCTCTTGGAATCATCCCACGATGACTTTGTGAGTGTTGTTGACATCCAGACGTTGAGCTCGAGAAGGCTGGCATACGCCTCGAAGAAGTCTCCCATCTTATCCTTGGGCGTGAAAACGGGCCAGTGACTTGGGAAGTTGATATACGGTAGGTGATCGTACCAAACGGGGTCGTGGAGAACAAGTTGGTGGTATCGCTTGCGCCAAGAGTCACCGATGCGCTGATGCTTGTCCACAACAAGGGCGTTGACTTTGAGCATCTTCAGTCGAGCGGCAATCGTGAGACCAGCTTGGCCGGCGCCTAGATAGCTGTCAATATAGTCCGACGGAAAGCCGAGTGCTAGAGGTCAAAATGCTTACCGACAATCACTACCGTAGGCTCGCTGTCAACGTAGTTGACGCTATCGTCTCTCTTCTCCTTCCAATTCTTGCTTTCCCGCTTCTGGACGTGGTCAACACCCTTCTCTCGTCGGTGCCGAGTAGGCTCTTCGTGACCCGCGATTTCGCGCAAAGTCGTAAAGAATGTAAAGATCTCCCACTTATCACCAGATTCAACCATGCGCACGACACCCTCACCGGGTCCAACATCCGTTTTGACCTTGATGAAATATTGCAGGCATTGGACCTTGCCATGAGCATCGAGCGGCGCAAAGTGAGGTGCTCTGTAGGCAGTGGAAGTATCGATTTGCACCTCCTTTAGCCTGCAAGCCTCGCCGAGGAAGCTCTGGATCTTCTCCCTGCCCTTGAGGGTGCGGAGATCCCATGATAACGCTAGGTGGTCTCTCCAGTAGCCGTCAGCGACAAAGAGTTGTGCGAGCTTATTGTAGTCCTTGGAGTTCAGTGCCGCGTTAAAGCCGTTGATGATATCTGCCGCGGCCTTCCCCGCATCAACCGATGTTGAGCGAACGGATGGGGGATACTCTCGAGGCGGGAGGTTGACTGAGCCCGGCTCGATCCGTTCGCTTCGCGCAAAGCTGCCTGCCATGATTTCGAGGAATGTGGTGACTGGCTGAAGGTGGTGTTGTAGTATCTGGTGGTCTGCCTGCAAATGCGTTTGGCGAGGATTGATGTGGGAATGCCTTCAAACGAGGGTCACAAAGGAGACTTTATGCAGGACGAGAGATCTTCACCCCCAGTGACAGCTTCCCTTCCTCCGCACCGGAGGGCTGAGTCGTGACATCACCTGACAGCTTTCGACGCGACAACGCATTCTGAGGGGGTTCTCCGGGGATAGATCGGGCAAAGAAACGAAACTCTGTCGCACACACTCCACGAAGTAATGGCGTCTTGCTGTGCCGCATTAGCTCTCAACAGTTTTCCCATCCGTAGCGGTTTGTGGAGTTTGGAGGCGCCAAAGGGCGCACATTGTCTCTCAGTTGCAGACGATAGTGTGCAACCGGCTTCCTCGAATGTGGGGGAACGGGGCAACTGGGGGATTCGAGGGTGGTCCAGCGGGCAAATCATAGAGCTTCAGGATGGCTCTGCCCAGTTGGACGCGCTCTGCTTGGATGGATTAGCTTAAACTCTGCCATGATACGGGCTCTTTGGACCCGTCGGCGGCTCGAATTACCCCAGACTGAGGGGCGTTGACGCAGCTCCAAGTCAACTAAAACGGAGCTTCTCCGCACTTAAGGTCGCGGGGTTGGCAAGGGATTGTTGGTCTCCCAAGATCTAGAGACTATGTGAGGTTGCTTCAAGCTTTGGTAGAGACCCAAAGGTTTGGGCATTGGATGGATTGCATATTTCCATCTGAAAGGTGATGATCTGATCTACGTCTCTCTTGAAAGGCTCTACACATGCCTGAACCGTTCATCCCACGATGCTCAAGAGCCAGAAGGTCCTTGCTCCCGGCACCTTTTGGTTTGCCTCAGATCACAGTGTCGGTGGGGGTTGAGTGCGGGGAAAGGCGCGGGATCATGCATGAAAAATCCGGGGCAAAGGAAGCTAAGTCCGTAAAGCACATTTCCGCGTTGCGGCGTTGCGGTTCCGCATTGCCGCCCCGTTGCGGCTCCGGGTGGTGTTTTCCAAATCATCAACCGCTAGCTGTCTGGCGCCTTTTTAGATAAGAGGCTAAGAGGTAGTCTAGTCGACAGTTCCTCTCAGCTGCATAGTGGTTCAGCTGGGGGAATGCACCTGACGGCCTCTCGATGCAAGAGTGTCTGCAAGTTTCGAGATCTACGAGATCTGCATGTCGGGCCATCGGAAGGCAGGGCGACTCTATTCAGTGACATTCCTTCATAATAGCTCAGTGCTAAGTGGGGTTAAAGCCATTGCCATAGTTGTCGATAGGTTTCTCATCGATTCATTCTTCAAGTTCTCATTAACTGTGAAAACAGCTTTTTCATCACATCCATCAGGGAATATTCATATCAAACCTAGAGTAAGTATCCGATTCTCTCAAGCTAGAGTACAGGTGTCGCGAGAGCTTACGTATCTAGTTGACTCTTTAAAACATGTAGTAGTATTGTAACGCATGTAAGACAACGTAGTAGCGAGAATGACCAAAGAATCCCGCTCTGGAAAAACACTAAGTGCAACTCAATGAGGCAGGGCTGATCTACATCCAGATTTTTATGCATTTGCTCTTCGAGACGGATGTCATGCTCAGCGTATCGCTTCGTACCATCGGACGTAACACATACCGCCATGCCAATTACCCGACCTCTTCTGACCGGCTTTCCGACCACCCCATGCTGACCAGGTTCAGCCGCGCTCTCTGGAGCGGGCTCTTTGGGGCTTGCAACTGGGTAAGGCTTACTCCGTTTTGGATACCTCATCCGCCTCACATGCGGTGCTTCTCCGGGGATTCCAGTTGCTGGATCGATCAAAGCAGAAAAAGGCATAGGGGAATATTGGATGTCTTCAGGTCCACGCTGAATCCTCACTACCAACATAGTGGCCATGTGTCGTCCCGTCTCGTCACGTCGCATGATGCACGAACGCCTGGCAGGATCCTCCTGGAGGCGCCAAACAGGAATCATGATATCCCCAGGGACAAGAATGCGAGGGCCAAAGCCGTATTCACCCCGAGATCTGAATGAAAGGCTCAGGTCTTCCGGGAGGTCCCGTGGCTCTAGACTGAAGAAGACATTTTCTTCCATCATTGAGTAAATTTGGTCTATGAGCTTTGCCTGGTCGGAGGTGAGTTGATGTCGCTGTAGCTTGCCCAGATATTTGAGGGTATTTTGGATGATTTCTGCTCAGGCGGTGTCTTGGCGGGGTTGCGAAAGCGCAATATCGTCCCGAATAGCATCGCAATGGTCTCAATCTTCTCCGAGTCGCCTTCCGCGTATGAGAAGTTAGGCGGGAAGAACTTGCGCCAGAGAATGGCGAGTTCATGCAACGGAGAGAAGGACTCGGGGTACTCATTAGGTGCATCCGCGAACATGAAGTTGTCGACAGTACGGCCTCCGCGGCCACCCGAGGAATCGTACCAGCGGATGAATATTCGATCCTGCTTGAACAAAAACCGCGTGGTACGATCATCCGTCCAGTTTGGTGTTCCCACGGTGATCTCTTGCACAACCCACTCGTCTCCAATAGGGTTGACATGTGGCATGGCGAATGTGGAGGCGTGATCCAAGTCCATAACAACAGCAACTTCTGGAAACCCAGGCTTCTCGGGATAGTCAAAGGCATCGACATTGCTGCTCATATTGTAGAATGGTAGATTTCTACGCCGTTCTTTGGTCCAGTTCGGAACCCATGACGGGTAATAATCGTCAAATTCATCAAGCGGTCCGAACTCGGCCAAGTGAAGGAGCATCTGTAAAGCAGTCTTCTGACCACGCTGGAACATCGCCAGTGCGAGCCTTCGGTACAGAACTGACCAGTGTTGTCGAAGATCAAGGTAACTTTGCTGGTCCATGATTTGCTCATGATCCGGTATTAAACCGAATAAAGCAGCAATCCGATCCTCTGGCTCCCTACACTTGGCAGCGTGAAAATTCCAGAGTAGCTGGAGGATCGGCTTCCGCTCTTCGCTCAAACTCTTCATCATTAGAATCTGGTAGTGGTACTGGAACCCGTATAGCTGTTCGATACACTCCAGACGCCGAGCAACAGCGACAAACCAAGGCAAACCGAGAGAGGATGTTCCGCAGTGGACTTTGGCCTCTTTCGCTAAGCACGCCTCCTGGATGATCCAACGGCGTGAGAAGCAAGGCCGGGAGAGGAAGCGCTTGAGGTGAAGGATGTGATCAGCCCCAAGTTGGCTCTTAGTGATTTTCAATGTTGCTTCAGCCATTCTTTTCACTTGTTTTATGTCTGGGATCGTCTGCATCATGCGAATGGCAGAGAAGATTGCTGCTGTCTTGTCGTCTGGGTCACCGAGCCATATGTGGACTTCTTTCGCTCTTTTGTAGATCCGGCCCATGCGAGTAAGTTGTTGCGCTTTCTCGCCGGTATCTTGCTGATTGAGGCAAATGGCATCAATCCAAAGAGATCTGGTTGTATGGGGCTGTCGCAGAGCTCTCAAGAGTGAATCGACTGTTGGGCTGATGTCGAACGAAAATGACCCATCAATCAGCAACTGGCAGGACGGTGGCGCCTCTCCCCAAGTGTATGAGATGGCCTCAAAGTCCTTTTTCGTGCCGAAGTTCTTCATCTGCTCCGCTTTATCGTATTGAACTAAGGAACATTGGAGGGGAGACTGGGCATCCGCAGCTGCGTTAAGGACGACGATACGAATCGAGTCCAGGCTCCGCAAAGGCGAATACTGGTATGGAACGATTATATTCGAACCCATTTCGCATATGATAGAGCAGTAACGAGCATAAACTTTTGACGAGAGCTAAGGAGTTGGAATGATGTGTATGCGATGCTATCAGTACCGGCGGAGACCGATGCTTAGACTCAGACTTTATGGCAACTCTTAAAACATGCTGCGACTATAGCTAAACGTATAATTACATACATGTACATAGCAATTTGTGTGACAAGAACGAAGGTTTCACGAGATATGAAGGCGTTCGACGCTTCTCGCATGAACACTTGACCATCTTGCGTTACAGGAGGCATGTTGCAGTCTTGTGCAGAATTGCATGTTCATGTTAGTTCCCGCAGCCGCGTCAAAAAGAACTGAACGCATTCCAGGTATTTACAAACGATTGGAAGAGGTGATAGGAATTTCTTATGGTGTCACGAGCTAGAACAGAGCTCGGGGGTTACGAAGTGAGTTGTGAGTAACACGAAGTGCCTCCAAAACCAAGCCACGAAAAGGATTGGTTATCGGTCAGATGCTTGTACGCTTGTCGGAAGAAAATGTACGGAAAGTTACCTCACAGATTGAGACACTCTGCTCAGAGCATTACACAACGAGGATCATGTGCTCAATTGTGAGAGTGTTGATTGAGTCTTCAAGTATAGCCCCACGGTGGCTTGTAGACACCAGCATCGAGGGGTTTCACAAGCGTCAAGACGTAGGCTCAAGCTGGTACTAGTCAGTCCTTCGATACTTTTTATAAGTTTTACCCCAAGGTACAACGGGTCAAAATCATGACCTCTTGACTGACGTCCATAAAGATGAAGACTGTGAGAATGATGAGCTGCAGCGTGTGAACTCGAAAAGTCATTTGAAAAAATAGGGTAATCATTGGCGGCAGGTGGTTGCCTGCTGGGTTGTGTGACAAGACTTTTGACCATATCCTGTTGTACCATGGCCAATCCGTCTCACTCATTCTATTCCAAAGTTAAGTGTGGGCAGGTCACGGAAATTGAGAATGGCAAGTGCAGGTTTCATATGGAATGATTCTCATATTTCAAACATGAGGACGCCTCTGTACAAAGGATCGCCCGATATCTAATCGCATTTACATCCAGTGTCTTAAGTCATACGTATGTACAAGAATAATGTGTTGAGCGCTGCTAATACCAAGTGGTGATAGCATAGCTCAGTGGTTTATGTCCAAAAGACTTTTCCAACTTCTCTCTTTCTCTCTCTCTCTCAACTCTCTTTACTGATTTAGAAAGAGGCAGCACGGGCAAGCTTGCGGCGCATGGAGCGGACGCGGCGGCGAGCAGCAGACTTCTCGCAGTCGCCACCCTCACCAGCGGCAGCGGTGGGAGCAGCAGAGGGCTCAGCGGGGCTGGTGCTGTTGCCGCCGTTGTAGTCGGGGATGCCGGCAGAGGGAGCAGCGGAGGTGGAAGGGGTGGTAGGAGTAGTAGGGGTGGTGGGAGTGGTGGCACCATCGGAGCCAGTGCAGTCACCGTCGGAGGTCTGGCCGAGAAGGTTGGCAGTGTGGTCCTCGCATCCGGAGAAGGCAACGGGGCCACCGGGGACGGTGTAGTTCTGGGGGGCGGGGTAGTAGATGTTGATCAACAGACCGGGCTCCTCGCCGGTGTAGACGCCGGGGAACTTGACGACGGGCGAGGGGGTCTCGGTGGAGGTACCGGTGACGGAGATCTGAGCGCAAGCGATGTAGAACTGGGCACCACCCTTGGTGCCGGCGCCGTGGAGGCCAATGTGCTCAGCGCGCATCAGGTACTCGCCGGTGGGGACCTCCTTGGGGAGAGTGAAGGTGAAGTTGTGAATACCGGCGTTGTTGACGTAGGTGGCCCACTGGAGACCAGCCTCGGTGATGTTGGAGGTGGACAGCTCGTAGACCTTGAACCAGTCGCCGTCACCCTTGTAGGAGGCGACGCCGGAGGGAGCCTTGGAGAGGTAGACAGCGAGGGGACCGGGGTGGCCCATGTCGTTCTCGACGATGAAGCCGACCTCGTCACCGGCGTTGACGGCCTTGGTCTGGGTCTTTGCGAGGACGTCGTCGTCGTTGCCGCCGATGTTGCAGACGATGCCGTCGGAGGTGACGTCGGTGACAGGAGAGTTGGAGTTCTTGGCCTCGCGGACGTACTGGTAGCGCTCGGTCTGCTCACCGTTGACGATGAGGGTAGGGAAGACGTAGTGGGCCATAGCCTGGGGCACGACGGCCGCGGCAGCGAGGAGAGCGAAGGAGCGCATCTTGATTTCGTGTTGTGGGTTGGTTTTGGTTGGTTTTGGTTGGTGAAGACCGGTAGGTTGGAAAGATTGGACAGGAAGAAAATGAAGAGATTGATTTTCCACCAGGGAATGAATGAAAGTGAAGTTTCAAAAAGAAAGAAAGTGGTTTGTACAATGACAAAAGACACAGCGATGGTTGAGAACGAAGAGAGAATAGAGAAAAGATGAAAATGATGAGAAGAAATGGTTGTCTTATATCGAAGATATCTCACCACCCCTTGCGCACTAAGAGGATGGGAACGAAAGACTGTCAGCCGCCATGATCCATCATCCCACCCATATTACTGATGAGATTTTTCCCCACATCATGGCAGACTACCCTCATCTGGACAACAGTCCAGGCATCATGGGCGCGAAAAGGGGTGGTGAAAGAGCAAGGATGGCCAAAGGAGCTCGACCTCGTTGCCTCGCCCAACCAGGATCACACGATAGGAGTAGGCTTCAGTGACGATTTGGTCGAAGTGGCCTTCGTTTGAAACATTGGAGCAACATGTACGCGGGATCCATTTCCCACCAAACACCGTCGTCGTCGCCTGCGAGCACCCCTGGATTGGGGTCGCAACTAGAGTACGATTGACGACATTGACCCCTGGGCTGCTCACGAGCCGCCCACGTTGTCGAAATCTGTGGAAATACAGTCGCCAAGCTTGGCTCATGCGCCGATTCCCCTTCTGCTCCTGTTCATCTAAACTCACAGCTCGCTTGCAGCACATACCCTTGTAGGTGAACCTGGCCCGAGCTGGTCGAAGCCCCGAATCGGTCGCTTATAGATTGTTCTACATCCACAGTGGTCGCCCTTATTCGTCCTAGCCGCTGGCGGCTTTCTGTGCCTGCATGCCCGCAACGGCGTGAAAGGCTTGTCGGGGTTTGGCCGTTGGCGAACTTGGTGCTGTCAATTTCGGGCGACAAGCCCGGTTTGCCTGTCAATACCCGTTTATTGGTACTCTGTGCCCTCAGCTTGACAGTTCTGGATTCGGTTCACCCAGCGAATACTCGAAACTCTTTCATTTGGTCAGTCCCGCCCGTCCCGGAATTTAACGTCTTTACAAAGCCATTACAAAAACATTTGAATCCGCGTAAACAGCGTCATAGACAAGCGTTTCCCCAGAGTCAATATGCGTAACTTTCGTCTCAAGAGCGATCCCGCGAAAAAGGTTATGCCACTCTGAACTCTGTTCTGGCAGTTCTGGTTCCTGATCGACGCGGCCGTGGTGGGATTCACCTGAAACCTGGGTCCAGGGGCGCGCAGCGAGGAAGAAAAACTCCAGCTGGCGGCTATTCCCTGTCGCAGATCACTTTACACGGGACGAAAAGCCCCCCACCGAAAAGAAGAAAAGGAGGACGGCGCTTGGGTGCATTTTCAATTTTTTGGCGGCAGCTCCCAGTCGCAAAGCAGTCGTTAACAGAAACTCGGCATGTAAAGCCGAGTGAATGACTTGGATCAACCTGGGTTCTTGACTGAAGCTCTGCGGTTTCCCCCTCTCTTGCTGCGGTGTGATGGCCAAGGAGAGAGGCCAGGCCAGACTAGCATCAACCCCGACAAATGTTGTTATCACGGCTTACTAGTCGGACCCAGCGCTTCACAACTAAAGTGAAAATAAAGTGCGATCATTAAGTGCCGCTCTGCCGAGATATCATAACAGCACTCGCTAAGAACCAATTCAGCGAGTCGAGCGGCGCTGGTCCGGACGTTCCAGAGGCCAAATGCCAGTCGAATCAGGCATGCAACTCCGCCGAGATTTCTTAGTCAGACCAAAAAGAACCGCTTCCTCCGGTTATGCTTCTCCTGTTCCTCCTCTTGCCCAAGCCATTCTCCATCAAAAAGGGGGCCATGCCCGTCAGAGAACAATAAAGCCGGCTCCATAGTCGATTTATGTCTACCTAATATCGGGCTCCATGGCTGAGCCGTCCGGTGGGATTCCCTATTCGACCGAACCTGTCGACGCCCCCGAAATACTCGGATTCTGCTCCGTCTGCACACAAGATCGTCATTGTGAACGATTGCGCCCCGATATTTCGCAACAAATTCTTCGGCATCCACCGACACTGGTTTATTGGACCATTTCCACACTTCCTAGTCAATAACAGCGTTGACGGGACGAACCAAGTAATGATGATCGCAGCAACTCGACTCAGTCACCCAACCTAGCAATAGCATTCGGGTTCGCTCCCAGCGTGCCGTGCGTGCTTCCCGCGATGCGACCGTACGGAGAGGTGCCCGAGACTAAGCAGTGAGTTGGAATGACGATCCTACTATCAGCTCCGAGGGCGCGGTTTTGACTTGCGACGGTTGTCTCAACTTCATTGACGCCAACGATCGGCTCCCGGGCAGTGTAACCCGGCGGGTCTACTAGCCTGGTTGTCCCGCCGCCATGAGCCGAAGTTGGCGACTCGAGCGTCGACGTGAGTTCCCCATGAGACCGTACCAAGACCTGCGTTGTGTGAGAAAGCCCAGAAGGATCTCGTTGTCTGGCGTATATTCTTCTGCCAAGCGGACGAGTACCATCAGGTCGTGATGTCTAGCAGCGAGTTATCGCGAAAATCTTCAATCCGTCGGCTTCCCTAACTCGCCCAATCTATTTGATTAATCACGTAAGCCATGTGCTGCGACGCCCAGATCTTAGCTTGTCTCATTACTCTCGCTGACAACTCGTCCTCATTTACTACACATTAGGCGTTGTTAGCTTCTAGCCAAGAATCTGCTGTCTCACAGCGATGCTATTGAAATTGTTTTCAATCAATAGAGCAATTGCTCATAGATGAACTGGCAGGATGCCTGGCCTCGGCTATCTTGACAGCCCTTCGTGCAAGGGTGATCTTTCAGACAGCATACTTTCCTACTCTACTTCTACCTACGAGGCCGTCTTCGCCTTAGTTGAACTCTCCAAGTACCGTAAGGTATGTAAGCATGCACGTGGATAATTGCAACTACCGTCTCACTTGATAACCCAAAATGAAGTGAATCTATGACTTTTACTTTGTGCTGTCTATTTCTCCCCCAAACCAACCTGAGTGCACTATCATGCATGATCATGCCCTTCATGATCATCCCCATCCTCTGTCCAGTCTGGGAACCCATCATCAAACAAGTCCTGTAACTTGTCCCTCTTCTTCTCATCATCCCACTTCTTATTCCTCATCACCTTCTGCCACTTCCTCCACTCCTCGTCATTAAGCAAACACGCATCCAGCGCAGCCTCCAAACCCTTGATGTCAAGCTTCTCGCCGATGAAAACCATTTCCTGGCGACGATCACCCCACTCGCCGCCCTTCTTGATGTCGTGCGTGACTAGAGCGTCGACCTCACTATCACCGGTGAGGTAGTCACCAGGGTCAAGTGTGCAGAACCACGGGCGACCGCCGGTCATTGTAAGCATCGCACCCGCTTGAGACCAGTCTCCTGCCCTGTGCGGTCGCGTCGCGAGGAAGAACTCTCCTTTTGAGCGGAAGAGACGGTTGAAGAGGGGGTTGGCGGTCTTGTTGGCGAGGATGACTTCGTTGGACGGGGGCTCGAGGGGATCTTCCATGTCAGCATCCTCGTCTTCATCAGCTTCGTCTGCTTCTGACTTGTCATCTTCCCATTCCTCGTCTTCCTTGTCGTCAGCATCCTCGTCGCTCATGTTAGCGTCATCATCTTCATCCATAGCATCTTCGTCCTCGTCGCCTTCAGGCTCCTCCATTTGCAAAATGAACTTGTCGTAGAGGAGAGACCAGAGGCGTCTAGGATGAAATGGCCGTGTCCTTGTGTAGATGAAGTTGCGGACGTTGTACTCCTCCGTCTCTGGCTTTGGTGTGACTGCCTTGCGCCCGTTGACCTGTAGCATCGAGTATCAGCAAAGTTCATCATAAGATGTGTAGATACATGTAGCTTCGAATGAAGTCTCACCTCGCGGACCGTCAGGGCGTGCAGGTCTTGCAGCCAGCCAACACCGGACTGAGCGACCTTGAGGTCGAATGTGTTGGTGTTGACAATCTCGTTAACGTCAATTTTGCTGTAGCTGGATTCCAGGATCTTGGCTCGTGGATTGAGTTTCTTAATCAAATCCAACACACGGGCGCGATCGGTTTTGGAAACCTATGTATTCATAGTCAGACTCGTGTCATGGTATCTCTCGTGGGGCTGCTTACCATGTCGATCTTGTTGAGGACGATCACATCGGCAAACTCAATTTGGTCAACCATCAGGTCAGACACCGTCCGTTCGTCTTCCGGCACAACGTCATCTCGTCTCGAAGACAGCAGATCGCTAGTGTGGAAGTCGTTAAAGATTGTAAAGGCATCGATGACAGTGACAGTCGTATCCAGGCGAGCAAATTTGTCGACCCCGCCAGCATCAGCCCTAATAAGCAGCACTTGTCAGTACATGGAAGATCTCAGCCACCATATCAGAAAGGGTGTGGAGCTCACAGCCTCTTGAGCAACTTCATGGTATCCTCATCCAACCCTTCGGGTCCCTCGCCCATTGTAGCCATCTGCTCTGCCAGTCGGGCATCAAAGGTCTCCGCGACTTGCTCGGGCTCGCTGATACCACTACTCTCGATGATCACGTAGTCAAACTCGTGGAGCTCGGACAAGTTGACGAGCTCTTCCAGCAGATCCCCTCTGAGAGTACAGCAGATGCAGCCATTCTGTAGTGCGATGACTTTTTCTTCAGTCTTTGTAAGTCGATGGCTCTTCTTGATGAGGGATGCGTCCACGTTCACACTGTTCGGCTAGTCAGCACTGATATATGTGGCATAGGGCAGACAGAAACATGCGCTCCGATATCGTTGACAATAACCGCAATGCGAAGACCATGATCGCTCTTAAGGATGTGTTGTAAAAGTGTCGTTTTCCCGCTGCCCTGCAATCCAGTTGTTAGACACATGTCTCGATCGCTCGCATGTGTTGATCAGGACTTACCAGGAAGCCTGAGAGAAGGGTGACTGGTAGCGGTTTACCCTGAACTGGCTTTGTGACGTCGACGCCGGAGTCTTGGCGGACAAGCTTCGGAACCTCGTCAATGGACTTTGGTTGCGTAGTGGCTGGCACAACGACGGCACCCGTTCGGGGCTTCGTTGATGATGCTGAGAGTTTCTTGCCCATTGTAGATATCCGCGGCTTCCCTACGACTCTATAGAACTGGTAAAGATTGAAGATTGAAAAACTTGGAATTATCCTATCGGTCTTGAGCTACGAATTTTGGACATTTATATGAACTTTCCCAACATCTGGACAATTCCAAAGCCGCGTTATCTGATCGACTGCCATCAAGGTGTCCGACTAGCGCTAGATATCATTCCATCATTCCATCATCCAGTCTCTCTGAATCATCTCCTTGTGCTCTTCATTCTGTACGACATGCGTACGACGGGCCATCCGGGTTCTGACGATGCCCCCGGCGATACAACACGGGATTGGCTGGCTTGTCACCGGGGCCGTCATCATCATCGGCCGCCCTCTGATTGGCCGAAAAGACATCGACCGGGACCAGATCCCGGGGAACGCCTCGCCATATTAGGAAAAAAGAGTTAATGAAAGCATGGAAGATGGATCCAACGGCTGGCTCGGACCCTTGAGAACCTTGAGGGATACCTTTGTTGAGTTGATTGCGAAATGACGCTTCATCATTCGCTTGGTCCAGTTCAGACGAGCTATCCCCGGGTCGATGGTCGACGATGAGATCTTCCATGACCTGGGTAGGGCAAGGAGGAATAACTTAAGGGCTGAAACCCTTCGTTTCGGGTTCCTCGGCACAATCAGAGGACGAATTATGGAAGTTCTCTTCATGTTCTCAACCGTAAGGCAGATCTGCGATACTACCGTTGAGCGGCCGAGTACGTGTGGCTACTATGATGCTGATTGTAAATAGGCACTTAGGCAGGTGATATCCAGGTGAATGTGTCGCATACAGTCATTCGAATCCACCGCTTGTCATTATCTCAGGTTGATGCGCCCAAAATCTCACAAGTGCTGCCTCTTCGTGGCAGGCCGCTAGCTGTACTCGAAGCTATTAAGTCACCTTATCGAAGAAGTGAAGCAATGTCATTTAGCTTTTTACCACAATAGTCATCATTTGCGGCCGAAAAGCACCATATGAAACTCCATGCCAAGATATGTCCAGTCCGCAGTGCTGCACTCGGCCGATGCGTACTTAACAGACTGAGGGAGGACTTCTTTCCACAAAACACGACTTCCGTAGCCTCTTATCTTGCTAGTCTGTGCATCATCTACGGACGGCTGGGGTTCGAAAGCGACCGGTCCTGGAAGAAATGCGACTGGCTGATCATCCGTTGGGACCATGTGTAACCAGGGCGAGACACTGTGATGATCTTGGCTTTCGGAACGGCGATGTTCCTCGATCTCTTCCAACTCAATACGCACCTGGGTCCTGAGGAACGGGAAGAAACCAGAAAGTCAGATTATCAAGATACTCAGGAACTTGGACGATACAGTCATGTTGAAGCCTGCGTTCCGTTTTGTCCGGCTGCCGTTCATTGATTGAGGTACATAACTCATCTGGACATGGATCATAGTCGCTACCGGAGAGAAGAAATATGCCTCGCCTGCCCACACAGCCAAGAGCTCATCTTTCGTAGTTCTAGAGAGCAAGTCATATAGGGCATGATTTTGATGGACCGGAGGGTTACATAGCCGAAAGGATATTGGAGCCGAACAGCTAGTCGAACCGAACCTCGAGTCGAGTTGAATGCAGATCAAGCGCTCGGCGTGCAAGCGCCATAAGGACGGAGGGACTCCTCATGGTATTAATAGATAGCACGTCGCCTGCCAATGCCATTGACGTTCAAAATTGTAGACGTCGACGTCATTGTCAGGTGAGGAGCCGACAAAAATTGTTTGCCAGGTGCCCATGCATTCTCAGTTTCATCGTCGACCCCGTTTTGGATGAGGTTGAACCAGAGCTTACCCCGGATACTACCACGCGACACCCCTTCGACAGAGAGTTGGCCCATGTTCCAGGTCGGACATACTCCGCAAAGTGCTTTCTGTCACGGGTCCACGAGACCACGACCCAACGAATGTGTCGGTAAAAGTTGACTTGTTCGTTTGCAGGCAGGTTGAGCCAGATTCTGTCCTTGCGCCGATCACGACTGTTCCGTGGCCCAGCCGCTATGCGTGGTAAGGCATTGAAGCAAATTGGCTCGGGGCTCGCCAAAAGTTGCGCTGTTAGGCCAGGACGGGTTCATGCAGACGTCAGTTCTCGAGTTATGCGATAAAGAGCAGAACGCTGCAGCCAGCGTCAACATAATTTTGTCGCAGTATCAATCCTACGGCAAACGAACACGAAGTTGCACCGAGGGAAAGACAGGAGATGCAACAGCAGTCGCGGCCGCAATCAAGAAGGGACGGAAAATGTTTCCAGGCTCAGACAAGGCCCCCCAACCATGTTTCTAATTCTCTCCGTCCTCGAAGCGCCGGGGTGGAGTTTTTCGCGTGCAAACGTCAGAAACTATCACTCTTCAGCACCTCGCTCTGCCAACAAGTCTTCGTGCCTATCCATGGCTTGCACGCAGTCGCATTTTCGGTGGTTTCAGACACCAAAAAGAGGGCGCCTCCGGGCCAAGCCGCCAAGAAACGCGTCAAACACGACCGAGGGTTTTGGTGCGGCACGGCGGGCTCATCAGAGTGACAGCGGCCGGGGTCCGTCTGAAACCCTCCGAACATGGGTACCGGTGTGGTTCGCGGCTCGCCCTCTCAGAGGCTTCAGAGTCCCATTGCCAGTTGAGAACCTCCCCGCCGTCCGGGCCTCCTTGACCCCTTGGGTGTAACTGTGCGGTGCACTGAGGCTGGTGAGGAGGAGCTAGAACTGGGTAAACATGGCTGATGGTTCTAGCGGCTGCGCCAGAGTCATGTTAAGTCGCCTTGGGAGTCTGGGTTCCATCCGTGTGAGCGTCCCCTGGAGCGTTCCCTCGCGTGCGCTTGTCGCACCAAAGACCAGTGCCCACTATCCTTGAGTCCCTGAGCCGTCCGCAGCTTGTAAGAAAGGCACATCTCGAACCCCCCTTGCCCGTTCTTCTTGGAAGTGGTTTGATGTGGGAGACATTTTTACATGGATGTCTCCGAACTTATCCGTGGGGTTGGGCAAGATGATCGACACGGCGAGAATTGATAACATGAAGCAAATGCCGCCCACCCCGTCGTGACGTCTGCTTTGGCTTTTCTTGTTTCTGCTTCTGCTTTTGTTCAACATCTTGGGGATCCGTGACTCTGTTTCTCATGAGGCGCTTGCGTCATTTTTCCTTTCTTGTTGTTCTCTTTTAGATTTGCAGCTGTGCTGCCTTTTCTTCGCTCACTCGCTGGTCGATTTTATTCCGTTACTGGTTCGTAGATTAGACGCAGAAGACGCGTGGGCTAGCAGCAATGGACGCAACTGCGACTTGGTCCACTTTGAGGTACGGCATCAACTAAGCATTCACATCAGCCTTTCAGGTGAGGGACGCTAACCTGTGTAAACAGACAGCGGAGGAGAAGAACTGTGCCCAAATTCCCTGGCAGGCCTCGTCACAATCTGGCCCGTAGGCAAAGTCCGGCACCACCGCCCGCTAAGGAAGAGGAAGCCGAAGAAGCAGACGGGGAGCAAGAAGCCGGCGGCAAGCAGGAAGAAGAGGAGGAAGACGAAGAGGAGGCCAAGCCTAATCAACCCGCCAACCAGAGAAAGGAACAAGAGGAGGAGGAGGAAGAAGAAGAGGAGAAACCTTTAGGCGGCGCTGCAAAGCAGGCTGAGAGCGATTCAGAAGCCGGCGGCCAAGCCGGCGCAGCATCATCAGCAAGCGATTCCGACGCACCACAACCAGGTGCACCGCCAGGCCAGCAATCCGACTCAAGTAGCGATTCAGAACAAGAGCAGCCCCCGCCAGCAGTATCGCCGCCACCGGGAGCAGCACCGGCCCCTCCTCCGGGCATACAGCCGCCACCGGCCGCACCGTCTCTCCCACCCCCGGCAGCTCAAGGGTCCCCGATCCCATCGGCAGTCTTGAACCCGGCGTTGCCGGCAAGCCTACCGCCTGCAAGGGGCTTCATTACTCTTGTTCCCGGAGCGCCGCCACCCTCTAACCCACCGCCTCAAGAAGCTCCCGCGCAACAACCCGCCCCGGTCGCGACACCGTCGAATCCTCCTGCTCGCCAACCGCAGAACCCTCCGCTTGTCAGTCAGCCGCCTGCAACACCATCACCGCCTCCTCCTCCCGCCGCCGAAACCACTCCTTCTACGAATCTGCCACCACCGCCGGTTGAAAATGCGGCGTCCGGAACACCACAGCCGGAACTTCTCCCACCAAGCTCCCAAGTTGAGGCCTCAAACGCGCCATCGGCGTCAGCTGCGCCTGCTGATGGCACAGACCGTGGATTCGCCATCGGAGTCTCCTTCGCCGTTGTCGGTAAGTCATTGTAACCCCCGCGTTCTACCCCAACATTCTAATCAAAGATCACAGCCATCATTGGGTTGCTCATCGGCGCAGTAATCTTCGGCGTGAAGCGCTACAAGAGGAAGAAGAAGGTCGCCGCCGTAGCAACAAACATGACGCAAAACACACCACCAGGAGGTAACGGCTCGCTTCCACGAGAGTCCGCCATCCTCAGACAACCCAAGCGCAGCACCCGCGAGATGGAGCGCGCAATGGTCACAACCTTCAGACAAACAAAGATCGCGAACCGTACCACCAAGGAGATGGAAGAGCAGATGATGGAGCAATTCAAGACAGACAGAGCTTCCAGAGTGGACGCATCCTCCGCCAGGCCTCTACCGAATCCTTCAACAACGAACGCAGCTGCTGCGGTCCCGCCCCTTCCCAGCATGCCCAACAACAACGACCCCGTTGGAAATACTAGAAACATGCAAGCGGAGAGCTTTTACTACGAAAAGTCCATCAATGAGCCGACGGTCGTACCCGCGCCACTGAGGATCAGCACAGCGCAACGTCGGCCGCCGGCGGCGGTTTCGACGGCGAGGGTGCCGTACCCTGCTTCAACATATGATATGTATCAGGAAGTTGGACAGGGCCCGTACCGGGAGTCCATCAATATCGGATACCAGCCCAACAACAACAATAACGGCTATCGACCATATAATCCAGACAACTTTTATCAACCGCAGCCGGGTCAGCTCCCCCGAGCTGAGAGGGGACCTGATGGGCGGTTTTCACCCGAAATGGGGTACCGCGGTTGCTAAGTGCCCGGACTGAAGTATCGTAGCACGCCAATACGGTCACTACTGAGAGCACACGGCTACATTCTTCTCGAGCTGGGATCAACCCATGATAGATCGTACCAAGGATCGGATGATGGACCCTCCGAACCAGACCTTGCGAATCACACACGCTGTACTCAGGCATAGATGGGATGACTGCTGTCACTGATCTCATTTGTCTCGTCCATCACTTTTCCTTTTCCTTTCTTGTTGAATACCCAGGCGGAAGATTGTCGTCCACAATGTACTATATAAATATGCAATAATATCACGAACCATGATGATTGAAACCCTTACACAATCCCATCATTGTGTTCTTTTCGACAGCCGATCCGAGAAGTCCGCCACAGCCGATAGTGTCATAACCTGAGTCCTGATAATCTCTTCATTTCATTGGCACCCATCTCTAAGTGCCGTACTGAATTTATTTACCTTTAGACGCCCGGAGGATCCGCAATGCAGGTCAGACGCACGCCTCCTGAAACGAACATCGTGACAGACCCCGGCTATACCCCGAAATAGTCTCGTCAAAAGTTCCCAATCTTGGGATCCACACGAGAAGTTGCGTAAGGACGGAGTAGGAATTGGCGATGCCGCTGCCATCGGAGTGTGCTCATAGGTAGGTCGACACGGATGTCAGCCGCTTGTTCGAGATCTTCTCTCCTTTCGGTCGTGACGGAATCATAGCAAAGCGTAAAGAGCGATTCGAATGTGGGTCTGTAAACGAGGTAATTGCCATGCGCTCTAGAAAGATGGTGATTCGTGATTCTACCAACTATCCATGGCATCTTCCATAGCCCGTTAGATCTTCGTCGTCTTTAAAAAAGTCATCCTATCCGAAATGATTTTGATAACTGGGTCCTCTGGCTTCCGGTTCTTCAAGGCAAGATCTAACGGCGTCTTCCCGGAACTCGTTCTCGTGAGAAGACTGGCGTCAACCTTTCCTTCGTCAAGTAGCCATTGGACAGTCCGCAGTGTCACCCGATCGCGCACTGCAACATAGTGCAGTAGCGTTTCCCCCCGGTAATTCGCTGCGTTTGGATTGATTAACCCCGTATCATGTAGATATCGGGCCACCTCCAACTTGTTTCCATCGATGGCCGAGAAGAATGGGGTGTCTTCGGCCAAAGTTTGCGATTCTATGTCGACCTTTTGTGTCTCGACAAGGTATTTAACTATCTCAACCCGCCCCATTACCACTGCACTTCGTAAAACCGAACTTGGCCGCTCCGAAGCATCCAATTCAATATCGACCTTGCCTGTTTCGATCAGGAGCTTAAAAATATCGACGTTGCCGCAAAATGCGGCATGACGGAGAGCCGTGTTCCCCAAAAAGTCCTTGGCTCCAAGATGAACTCTATTCGTTCCTATCAGATCGCGGACAGCGGCTTTGTTTTCGCAGTTCACAGCGATTTGGAGTGGGAACATATGGCTCTTGTTGGGACCTGCTTTTTTGTTGAGTCTCAGCCCACCTTGCGCGAGGAGATACTTGAGAAACTCTTCGTCGCCTCCTAGGATGGCATAGAAAAGTGGCGAGTAACCGTAGCTATCCTCGAGGTTCAAATTAGTCTGCCGATCAAATTAGCATGCCTAATACTTTGGTATACCGAGCAGGAGTTCGCTGACTTTTTCAGTTCCTTCCAAAAGCTCAAAGATCCTGATCAGACCAAAATATGCTGCAAGATGTACTCCACGGACATCTCGAGGGGGCGGCCTCCAATAGAATAATTTGAAAGCAAACTTGCTCTTGTCCAGGAGTACATGGAATGATGAAGAGCGATTATATCCTCTGTCGGTAAGGAAGCTGAGTGTATCCTGGTCCGGGGGATGTATGTATTTCGCGTGATAACCCCAATTGCAAGCGGCGTAGTCGTATAGCGGATTTTCGCTGGTGACAAGTTCCTTGACCATTTCCGAGAATCGATACCCTCGAAATTGGGAGATCATGTGCTTTTCTTTCGTGTCCAGATGTAACCGCTCTAGATGTTCCTCAAACGTGAACTGAAATCTATCATAAGAAAGATACGCAACGCAAGATGTCGATAAGAGCCTCTGTGCTTCGGGCATCCATCGTCCCTTCGTCCTCTCGAAATATTCCTGGGTCGTGTAGTGGACCAAACGAATAATCTGACTCTCCTCATCAATCGTGACTAGACCAGCACATGCTGAGACAACATCCTCCAGCTCAGGAATGTTGTCTTCGTCTAGTTCAGTCGTTCCTCTCTCCACGGCGAGAGCGTGTTGCAGCTCCATGGTTTTGAGTGGTCGCCGAGCGCACACTATCCAAGAAAGCGCGTCTATTGCGAGTGACTTTTGGTCTTCGAGCTGTCGATCGATACGCTCCATGGCCTTTTCATACGCAACGTCATACGCCTCGGAACCGCTGGAAAGTTTGCAAAGTGCTTCTCTGACAGCTTTGGCTGAGCGTTTGCCTTGTAGTGAATCCAAATGAAATTGCGCCAATAAAAACCTTGTAGATCGGAATCAGTCAAGCGCAATTCCATAAGTTGGTAGGTGACTCGTGTTGCATACATTCCTTGGACAGCTTGAACGATAGTAGTCTTGATTTGGTCCTGCAGGTCTTCGTTCTTTCTCACCGCTAAGGGAAGCTTCGAGATTTGTCCATCCAAAAACTTCATCACATCTCCATCAACAGCCCGTATTTCGATGTGGGGTGTGCCGTCGAAGTAGCGCTCGACTTCTGGTATGTGCCTAGAAGTTGCAAAAATGTTGACACATGATGTTTCTTGCAAATTCAATATAGCTTCGAGTAACATATTTCGATTATCGTCGAGTTCATCCAGGGCGTCGATGACAATGTACACTCTGCTGAATTGGAGTACCACAGCTTTGAGACAATGTATTATGTCTTGTCTCGACGCCGAAGATATCTCGTATTCGTAGGTCTTCTCTACTATTCCGCACTCTGCTGGCGTCGTGCAATAAAGTTGCTTCAATATACTGGCAAGCAAGTCACGGGGCGTTTGCTCATCGTGTCGTCGGAAATTGCAAAACATGAAGCTAACCTCAACCAACGAGTTTCCCTCAAACCGGCGTTTTAAATGCTCGATGACGATCGACGAAAGCATGGTCTTCCCAGCACCTGGCATTCCGGGACAGAAAAGTGTTCTTCGATCTCCATGGACCCAGGCTTCGAACTCTGGGGATTCAAGAAGCCATTTTCCAGTTCCCTCTTGTCTCCTATCGAGGTTGTCAATCTGCTGCGCTGTGAAGTCGATCGACGTTATTCGATCCAAGATCCGCCTTCTGCTTTCGTCTAAATCTCTTCCGGCAAGAATCTTCTTCAAAGACTGGACTTCGAGGTTGGTTTTCACCGCAAGTGTAGTATTGTCGATCGAGATCATGCTGTTGATCACTTGGCATCGACGCTGAAGGTTCTCAATTGCCGACTGCGTCATTTCGCCAGAGAACATCGCCTTGAATCGTTGCCAGCCGAAGCGGCTTCCCTCAATCTGTTTCTGTAGGCCCTTGAGAACACGTGCGAGTTCTTCCTGACAAGCAGAGAGAAGGCTTTCATCGTCGGGACTGGAAAGTGTCGTAAGGTTAGACAGCACCGCAGAATGCTGTCCCTCGAAGGCTGCAATAAAGTCGGGGTTCTGGATCAGAAGGCTTGAAGTTTCCGAGAGTGTTTTGTACAGCCCATCCATCTCATTCTTGAATTTCTTGGCGTCTTCTGGAGCATCACGCCAGCTCAGGCCAAGTTTCGAGCACGTGGTGACGATCTGAGCCACCACGCTGATGATGCCGATGATCCCTGACGGATCCATATCGACAGCTTCGACGCAATCAGTGATGGTAGAAAGGAGTGGGAAATGGCTATGAAAAGTGGTTGGAAAAGGGTGATGTGGAATGAGGGGGAAACCAACGTTGAAAGCCATCGACCACAGGCTCTGGAATCCAAATCTCATTATAAATGGCGCAGGCTCAAAATCTGCCTACGCATGTAGTTCGTACATTTCACAGCTCCAACTAGCCAATCATTCCTGCTAAGACTCATCAAGTCGTATGGGGTCAGCTAGGTGTGGCCTTTTTGTTGGCCATCTGACCATTTCTGTCTGCCTGATTCGCCCTGGAAGCGCTCGCAGTCCAGGTAGCTACCCGATTGGTTGATATGCTTTCTGCCCTTGTGTAATTTGACTGATGCAGTGCTTTGGTTCGATCGTAGTAACTAAACTGATCACCTAAAGCTCGTTTCGCAGCTCTTCACACAACTACCACGCTGTGTGGCCCCCATCTACACGGACATCAGACCCGGTCATAAAACTGCTGGAATCGCTGAGCAGAAAGGTGATGGGACCTCTGTACTCATGCGCCTCACTCAATCTCATCAACATATTGCCGTTGGTCCATTCTCTCTCTATATCAGGATTGCTGAGTGGTTCTTCCGTCATTCGTGTACGGATGGACCCAGGCGAGATTGAGTTCACACGAATGAGTGGTATATCTGCGCGGCTGCCCCATTCAGCAGCAAGAGAACGAGCCATTTGAACAACCGCCGATTTTGAGGAATTGTACGCCACAGTATCAACACCCTGAAAGTTCGGTTAGAGTCTTCGTATGCTTTTGCCATCCCATCAACTTACCTTATTGCTCCCATGAGCACTCATGCTCGTAATAAGAACAATACTTCCAGCTGATCCTTGTCTCTGAATCTCCTGGGCCGCAGCTTGTGCGCAGATGAGCGTTCCAATGACGTTGATGTCCATGATACTTCTCGCAGTGTTGATCGGGAAGTCGATGGATGGCGCGTCACCTGAAATGCCTGCACAGGCGACTAAGCCTCTAAAGGGGAATCGTGTCTTCTTCATGGACTCCGCGAAGACAAACTTGACGTTTTCTGCGTCCGTGATATCGCACCTGTAGTACCATGCTTGTGTTCCGTGACTCTTGGACACGTTCAACACACGACCTAGTCAGGATAAATATTCAGCGTAGTCCAGAAGCCAACATGGTCCAGAAGTCTTTGCGTAAGCTTGCTCCAAGGCTCTTCGAGAGGGCTCTCTTGTCGGTCAATGCATATGACATCGCCGCCACTTTCAAGTACTGAGCGAGCAACTTCTAATCCCATGGAACCTCCTCCGCCGGTGACTACGGGTATTAGAATGTTTAGGTATATGAGGAAACATGGCTGTGCACACTCAATATAGTCCGCTCATCAAGCCTGAAGAGCTCGTTCACTGACATTTTCGGGTCACCCACTGATGGCTTGGCTTCTCTAACGCTCGACGACATCGTGATCCACGGAGAAAGACGACTGATGATTACTTGTCAAACTTGTGTTCGGCCGTGCAACAGGGGTTGTATCAATGTATTCGGGGAAATAATAGGCCAAATAAAGGTCTGCTAGAAGGTTGGTGCCTCGCCCTTATTAGTGTTGAGATCAGAAATGCGAGGATGATGATTTCCGGTTAGACTTCAGCAGAAGTCTGCTCCCCCGCATTTGCGTCCCGGTTGCCCGCAGTCTGCAGATTTACTTCCGTCGTATCATTCGACGCTTTAGCACGTTATTTTCTGCAAAATGCAACGGCCTTGATCAGTCACATGCATTCCATAGATGTGGATGTTGGCCATGCAACCAAATTCGAGCCTTGTTAATGAAGACCTCGGACGTAAATCAGTAATGCGTCAGGATGAGTTATCTTCAGCGCGCTTCCGAATATTATCCTATTCTCTGCTTTCTCCTTACCCACACCTCTTTATCTCTACTTTCTATATCTGGAACATCCTCTCCTATTGGTGTTGAACCTATTGATGCTGTGTCGCGCAACTGAACCTCCCAGATACCCAGCTTATATCGCGCGCGGTCTGCCATTCCAGAATGTAGATCAAACGACCATCCATGCTTCGGACATGTCAAACCTGCGCTCAAGACGATCCCGAAATCTTCGATGTCAAACGGTGTCCCATGTGAAAGCGGATACGAAGAATGCGGGCATTTCTGATGAAATTAGAACTTACTCTGATCACAAAAGCCCATGGTCATGGAACGAAAAGACTCACATGGTCGACGGCGTGAAACTTGCCCTTGAACTTGAAAACCAGTACTTGATCTTTCAGATCACCCTCAAGCTCAGCGTAACTGAGAACATCAGGGGCCAAGAGTATCTCTGTGCTCCGCGAAGGATCCGATTTCCGCACTTGAAAGACCTTGCAACCAGCTTTCAGATCTGTACCGCAGAAACGGAGATCTGATAGGTTGCTTTCATCGGTCCCGAGATCAGGGAATGACGAGTCGAGGCCTGCAAAGAACCACCCTGCTGAGGACCGCGACCGCCCTCCAAAGGCATTCATCCCTCGTCAATTCAGACAAGAGAGCTGATGGGCGTGAGTTCCGACTACGCTGATTGGTGCTTGTCGGGATCGCGAAATTAGCGGTGGTCCCGTGAACTTTGTCGTGGTCATCGCGTCAAGATTGATTCCTTTGATGATTTTCGAAAGGTCACGTGTTGATGCACGTGAGTGGAACCGTCATGTTCTAGTCCGCTGGAGTCTCGCAGTTGGCGATGCATCAAATTCAGGTGCTCTTCCAGAGGCAATCTCACTGTTTTGATTTCTCATTAGGTTGATTCTTACAGCAATGATATTTCTGTGTATGTTTTGATGGATCTCTTTCTTTCTTCATGTGCCCAAATCGACTGTGGATCCGTGAAAGAGAAGCAAATTGATTTTGTCTTCCCTGACCAAAGATCTAGATCTCATCTAGAGTCTGTAGTAGTCTCAGCAGAAGCGACAGAGGTATTACCTTGCCCAGAATTATTGGCATGAGTCTTCTGGCTTGAGTGCTTGGTTGCTTGGATCTATTGGGGATATGCTTAGCCAAGTTCGAGAGCCTGGCAGCTCGCCGAACCTACCATTTCCGGCGGCCCGGCCCTTTGCTGAAGAGTAAGCATATCCTCTTTCCACGTGGGTACAATATGTTTATTGAACTAAGATAAAGTCTAACAAGGCCTAGACTCATGGCAGTTTGTCAAGGTAACGTAATGAGGAAAGGAGAAGAGGTGTCTTGCTGGAGACAGCTGTGGCTGTATATCTAGACTCCTTCCGCTCAAGGGTAAGCCACCACATTAGAGCCTTCCAGATACCAGGGCACAGAGATTGGGTGCTTCTGGGGCGTTGAACAGTACCAGGAACGATGATGTGGGAATCTAAAGATCTCCATTGCGTGAATGCACCGTCTGATTAAATGGTCAATCGACAAGGACATAGTTGTTGTTAAATTGACTGGTCCTCACGTTCTGTTGAGATACATCCCTGCTTACTGTTTCTATCATGATCTAGCAACATGGGGGTGATAGACAAAGAGCGTCGAGCATACCTGTCCGGGACGGTGGTGTCTTGGCAATCTCGGCTCTGGTAAGCGATTACAACCCGACCCGAAAGCCGCCTCAAACGATTCCTCCAGTACCATGTACTTGGTCATGTAAGTAGAATATCCAACGTGGCTAGAACTGCATGCCACGTCTAGATTCAATATCATTGCCGCACACTTTCCTTTTGAGTTAACTCCCGCAACGCATGGCTCGCAACATGACGCGTTCTGGTGCTCGTTACCCGACTTCTCGGAGTTCTTGGCACGGGTACAGGTGCCATGGGCGAAAGGGCCGCTTTGTGTCGAAGCCTCAAGGCTTATCGTGGTATCCTCCCTTATGGGATCTGCGGTCGATTGAGTCCTTGACAGCAAAAGGGACATTGCTGATTCGTCGCTTTGCGAAGTACGAGTACGGGCCTAGCTAGATGCAAGTGAGACTAATATAGGTCCCAGACTCCCGGGACGTCGATCGGCCTGGCCGTTTAGCCCGGAATGTCTGACTGGTATCAGCAGAGACACATGGCATGGCGCCTAGCTACCACCTCCCTTGCCCGCGTTGAGATTCTTCATGGCTGAACGCGGCATAGTTTATGGCCGCGCCAGGACAGGGCGATCCCGCGCACCCCACATTCGGGATGTCAACCGTATGCCACGATGAAGGATGATGTGTCTTAACCCATTTTGTATAATGCAAAGCGAGATGCTAAAGAATCAAAGGGCTGTAAGGGCTGTTAAGTCCTGTCTAGAGCACTTTCACCCTCTGGATTAATCCTAACGTCCAAGATTAGATCCGATATCAAGGGCATATGTTTTGGAGGGCTCCACGTGTCTCATTTTATTCTCTTACGGCCGTCGTGCGCTTGGCTGGATGATCACAGACGCAAGCGGTAATTCCTTATTCAACCGCTCACGGAATGCCTCGATGCATAAGTACAACCTCCCGCGCCTTAAAATCTCAACGTCTTCTCCAAGCATCCGAGCTGTCTCATCTGGCATCCGCCCTCGATCCCTAGTGCCTTCGTCCTCAAACTCTCACATCGGCATCATGTCTTCGACTCATCTTCCGAACGGCTACAAGTCGTTCGGCCCGAAGGCCAACTGTACTCTCGAGGTATGCCCGCTGGAGGCCAGTCTCCTACGTTATCGCCCATCGGTGCCAGTCAACGGAACGTTCATCGGACTCTTTGCTCTGGCCATGATCATACATACAATCCAGGGTCTTCGATCCAAGAACTGGGGGTTCATGGCCAGCATGATTGGTGGATGTCTGCTCGAGATTGTTGGCTATGTTGGAAGACTGATTCTCAACGACAACCCCTTTTCATTTGGCGGGTTTCTTCTGCAGATTAGTAAGTCTCATCCACTTCCTGATGGCATGGCTCGGTCTAACCTCCTCTTGCTACAGTCTGCATTACTGTCGGTCCAGTCTTCTTCTGTGCTGCGATCTATGTTATGCTTTCCAAAGTGTAAGTCCAGCCCGCGAATACCAACAATTATCCAGTGACGAAGGATTCCGACTTACTTTGGGAACGCAGAATTATCCACCTCGATCGATCGATCTCCAGGTTCAACCCGAGATTATGCTACTTCGTCTTCATTCCGTGCGACATCGTATCCCTCATTCTACAAGCAACCGGTGGTGCTTTATCCAGCATTGCAAGTGACAAGGCGGCTGTGCAAAGGGGCGTCAATGTCTCGTTGGCCGGGCTCATCTTCCAAGTTGTCTGCCTAGTCGCCTTTTGTGCCCTCTTCGCGGACTACCTCATCATCTGCATGAGGACAAATGCTCGACAACGCATGACGAAAAACATGAAGATATTCCTGGCATTTCTCTTCATCTCTACCACCCTGATACTGGTACGATGCTCTTACCGTATTGAGGAACTGAAGGAGGGATACTTCAGCCCAATGTTTCGCGATCAACCTTTGTTCATTGGACTTGAATCTTCGTGAGTCTTTCTAAATCTGGGATATTACTCGATAGTCTCGCTAATTCGCGTCGTAGTGTCATGGTAGTTGCAGTATTCTGCCTGGTTATCGGGAATCCTGCGATTGGCTTCAGCACAACCGGAGAGAGAAAGGAATCGACCGCGTCAGAGGCATTCGATCACCTCCCATCGCGTCAGGATAGCATGCCCATGCAGATGAGCGGCAGGAAAGACACACTGACAGGCTCGATCAATGTATGAAACGAATGATGCCTACGAAGAGCGTCCGCTGTACTGTTTATTCACAAAGATACCAGAACTTTTAACTTTGCCCAGTTCTTTCTTGATTAGATCCATTTCAACATAGTTTCCTAAAGTACTTTTGTACCCTTTTGCGGTATGTTTCGGCATCCACCAGGTCATAGTGACTCTATTCTGGCGGGCTTTTGTTCATGTGATTTCCAGAGGTATAAATAGGTAACCTCTGTCGCTAGTGTTACTCAACCGAAAATGCATCGAGGAGGCGTTCCGTCATGGATGGTATTAGACGTTCATCTTCCTGCTCGGTGCACTGGACGCCGGGGTCTGTGGAGTTCCATCCCCATCTTGGCTCGTTGTCGGCGCGACGTCCACCACAGGGAGCCCACATCTTGTGCATGAGGGTTCATTCGCGGATTCGCAACCGCATCTTCCCGAGCTGGAAAACGATTAGCGCTGGGCTTTCTGCAGAGGTTTTGGCATGGCCCCCTTACAATCGCGTGATAGCCAGCGCATACCACAGCGCCATAAGAGTCAAGCCCACTGCGGTGGAAATGCCGAACCACATCAGAAAGACCGAGGTTTCGGGATCCATCTTGAATGATATAGTCTCGGTTGCTCGCTTTGATGATTGATTTTCTCATTTGGGAGGTCTTAAGATGATTTTGAGTGCGGCGCTGGTGTGCTCGTGTCTACAAACTTTTTCGTTCTGCTTCGATGGGTCGGGTGGCGGACCTTTAGAAGTTGAGCGTCACTGATCGTGGGAAACTACTTTTTATTAGACACAGGCTGCAGACTACAAGGTGCCACGAAAGTTCAAAGTTCAAGCCTCATGGCTGGCGACCCTGAGGACCTGCAGCCAACACTGATAGAACCCTTTTGATCGGCCGAAGTCTCGTAGTGAAGTTAAAGAAGCACAGCTGTGACTACCGCGTTACTGAACCACAAAGAAAGAATTTGATTCAGATCATTTCATGCCGCCAAACTCACGGAGAATGTTCAGCAAGACTCCCAACTTTTCTGGGAAGCGACTTTGTGAAGTACATTCATTCTGCGGAGCACTTTGACGGGCATTAGAGCTAGGAGCTCCCAGTAACCCCCCATTCGTCACTCAAGAGATCCGTCAAATGCAGCAGGTTAAAGACGTCATCATGTGTATCAATACGCATTCTTTACTAAAGCAATACTTGACATGTTTTATGACTCAGCATACTGGAGCTTTACACTGACTCCATCTCTGGGAGCCATAGTAAAGTGGATGTCTTTTCTCGGCTCGCCTTGTGGCCCTATCCATTCCATACTCTTGAACCTTTGAATGAGCCTGACCAAGAGATACGCAGATTCCGTGAGGGCGAATTGTTCTGAAGCAAGTTAGCATTCTACTCCAACAACGTAATCTATAATTGTCAGCGAGTATGGAGCAACTTACGTCCCAAGCAGATCCTTGGGCCACCACTGAACGGGATGTAGTTCCAGTCCAGTCGGACACCCTCCCACCGCTCCGGCTTGAACTCCATCGCATCCGCCCAGACATCCGAGCGCCGATGTAGCAGATACGGTACAAAGGTGACCGTCTGTCCCTTCTTGACCACGATAGGCGACAACCCATCGGCTCCGCCACCTCTCGGCAAGACCGTATCCCGTGCCGCATACCGGCTGTTAAGAGGCACAACATTGTACACTCTCAACGTCTCCCGTAGCACGAATTGAAGATATTTTGACGACTTGAGCTTCGCAAAGTCGATGCCCTCAGGCTTCTCAGAGTACTCCCCAAACTCCGCCACCACCTCAGCCCGAAGCTTCTCAAACACGGCCGGGTTCCGCGCAAGTATCATCAACACCCACGAAAGCAGCGTCGCCGTGGTATCCCGACCCGCCATCAGCAAGCCGAGGATCTGGTCCCGCAGCTCCCCGCGGTCCCGCGTCTGCTCTACGAGGGTATCCAGCAAGCTGAACTTGTCCGCCGACGGTTTCGCGCGCTTGAGAGCCAGCTGGACGTAGTGGTCGACGTATCGGCGGATGAAGTCAATAGACTTGTTGCCCACGCTGCTGGGTGCTAACCAGTACAGCCCCTGCAGCCGAGCGCGCATGGCGATGTACATTTGCGCCTCGTGGAAGGCCGAGGCAAACGACATGTCGCTTCCTGCCTGGTCGGCTGCCATAGCCGTCATCGCACTTGTCGATGACGACGTCTTGCCCAGAGCAGCGGCCGTTTGTGAGTCGACGGTTTCGCCGAAGAGGAAGCCGGTTGCCGTGTCGAGTGTGAAGCGGAAGATCAAGGGCATGATATCGACAGAAATGGCACCGTCGCTTGTCTGTTTTCCAACGAGAGGGAGAGCCCGGAACAGAGCTTGCACGGCACGCTCCGTACCCTCGAGGTCGTTGATGTTCTCCCGCGAGAACTGAGGTCGGAATAACGATCTCGAGTGCTCCCAGAAGGGGCCGTCGTGGGTGAAGATGTTGTCACCCTCCAGCGGCTTGAACTGGGCAATTCTGCGCGGGCCGAGCTCAAAGTCGCGGAACTTTGTCGCGAGGATGGCCTGTATGTTGACTGGGTCGATGGTGTTCACTTCGGCTGGGCCGAAGAAGCCCGTGGTGCTGAAGGTGTCGCCGCACCTTTTGAACTTTTGGGCAATGACATCGTCGAGAATGTCGCCGCCGCTGCGCACCACCTTGAGGGTGCGCCAGACATAGTCGATGCCGAAGGGTAGTTTCGAGGAGTAGTGCTTAGGAAAGGTTGCACCGTTTGCCTTGGCAAAGAGAAGAAGGCGGCGACGGGCAAGAAAAGTTGAGACAATGTAGTAGATCACGAACGCCGGAAGCGCGAATAGCACTATTGGCGAGGAGAGCAGCGCCATGATGGAAAGTTGTCTGGCGCCCAATGTCGTCAGATGCAGATTTTGAACAAATCTGTCACACACCGTACCAACGAGCCGGACCCCCAACGAGATATATATCCCTCTCACGATGCCTGTCAAAATGGCGGCAAGGATTGGCACTAGACTAGTCGTGCAAGGAAGAGGTGGGTTTAACCCCCGTTATCGACCATGATCGCTGTCGCACTGGCCTCCACTAGAACCCCAGCTCTCTGAAGTTTCCGAACTGACGAATCGTAGCACTTGCTACTGCGATTACCCGGCGCGGAGATCGTGGGCAATAAGAAGTCCGTCTCTACCCCCATTGTTATACAACTCAGGTATGCTTTCGTTCTCGTTTTCGCGTTTCACAAGTCGTAGTACTGATGGAGACACATGAATGCCAAGGGAGGAATAATCGTTGACCTTGTGTTTGTGTTGTATCGGCCGACGACAACCTGGACAAACTTCATCTACAGGAAAAGCATATGCCCCACCAAATGCTGTTTGCCTGACTTATCATAGTTGAAGTTCATAGCTTAGGTCCCCGAAGTGATATCATGCCTCGGTCGGCAAAGCTCAATTTTGTGACAACCTTTCGGCGCCGGGATCTGAGCTGCTGGCGCGTGTCTTGGTTCGGACTCCAAAGGCCTAGAGCTCGGACTGCGTGGGGTAGCGGTCTAGATTTATGGAACCCCCACAAAGTAGGTTCGTGATGTTGATTCATCATGGTCCACACGAGATGCAAAACATGACTCGATGTTGATAGAGATGTCCGTCTGCTGAGGTTGCGTCTATCTGCACCTGAACCAATGTCTTGGATTAATGGTTCTTTCACGTCGAGACGAAATAAGGTTCTGACCATCAAGTCCGAGGAAGGGTAGCATTTAGCGGTGTAGCATCGCTTCAGAGTTCGCGCCCTAGGAACGACCGACGCTCTACGACTCCGAGCAAAACTACTCTTGTATTTTTTGTGAACTGCAATAATCAAATATTCATTCGCCGCATCATGCGTGAAGACTTCGAATTCATGTGCCAGCATAAGAGAGACTCCTACGCACAGCGTGTGGCTTGCTGTTTACCTCTTTTCAATTGCGTCTGTCGGTCATTCCCTTGATATGCCGAACTTGCGGCTAAGCAGTTGAATCTCTGTGTGTCATGGTTATCAAATCATCGCATAGAAATTCGGCCACCACATGGCTCTCGTGCCGGTGGTATTAATACCGTCATCTCATATAAGCGGCACGCTGACAGATGAGGAGCTGATGGCATAGACTGTCAAGACCGGCAATTATGATTGGAGCCTATACCCATCTAATTACACTGCCTAGCTGAGTTGTTCTACGCAGTACAGGACAACTGGTATGTATACCATGAGAGTTGATAATTTTGAACTTCGCCGTTTAATACTGGTCGTTAACATCGTGGCCACTGGCGAGGAAGGAAGCGAAGAGCAAGCACCAATTGCAAGGACTGAACACCGCCACGAATAACGTTCCATTTCAATGGGAACTCTGGCGCTCTAACCGTGTCTCAACTTTAGATACATGCGATAGAAGCAGCTCCGTTTTGTGCGCGCAGCACAAGTACAACACCCCACACACTATCGTCGAAGCCGACCAACTGGTATCTCACCACCTATTGTATTATTCTCCTCTTCATGTAGCCGTAACCCCCTCGCTTTTGCTTGGTGCTAACTTGGTGGCTGGGAACGGAATTGCTTGTCGAAATCTGCCAAAGTCTGAGCTATTCTATTTTGATGATAGGCCTTGCTTGCTTCCGCGCTGGTACCGTTATTGTGGATGTGATGCATGTTACTGTGTCTAGAAGATTTTGTGTAGTCGACAATTCGTTCCTTGGAGAGGGTGTGGTTCATGTCCGTGTTTGACCGCGCCTCGATGGGTTCGGCAAAGATACTCCTAAGGCCATCACTGTCAGCTGACCACGACCAACTGTTCCTCCACTGAAACCTTTCCCCCAACTAGAATGGGATGAGGTACCCGTTACGGATAGTTTCCTTGGAATTCATTTTGCATAGATTGCTGCCCGCCTTGGCGACTAGCTGTCTTCGACTGAGCAAAATCGCTGCAGGAATTGAAGTAAAGGCAGTTGGGACAAGGTGCTGGAGTCTTGGTGTGCTTGGTATCACAAGGGGAATTATTGCGCCGATGGCCTTCTGAGTGCTGTAAAAACATTATGGCATCAATACGTTGGATGATTCAATTCTATTTTATACTGTTGTGCCTGGCGAACCAGGCATACTCAACCAATGAGTATCATATAGCCTGCCATACTTGCTTCTGTCAAGGGATTCCGTGTCCAGACGAATAGCTTGCATCCTTTGGCAACCCTCTGGCCTGAAGCTGAGAGACTCCTGCTTGCTTCTCTGGCGAATTGTCTAGGCGTAACTCAACAAGGCGTCGACATGCAGTCTGTAGATACCATGGGTGGGTAGCAGTCGTGAAGAATCGAGTGGTGGGGTGGTCCCAACCAAGCCGATGACTTTCTCCCCCGCTAAAAAAGTGACCTCGATAGAAGCATTTCACAACGTCAGACTACATGAAGTGCAAATAAAGCCTACCTGGACGGTTTCCAGTGTGTACTCGGTTAGCGCAGCATGCATCGCCGTAGGTTCATTCCTATCTAATGTCGACATAAATATGAGGGGTATTGATCCACTATCAGTGAATGTCGTAATGAAGATATGTTGTTGTCAATGACTATCATGCTCTATGCACTAGCACGATCCAGTGCATGCTTCTCATTGAAGACACAACCTAATATGATCTCGCGAAATTAACGGTACAAAGAGACGCTGAGTATGTCAGTCCGAAATACGATAATGATGTGTGAAATAGAGAGAGAGGAGAGACAGAGAGGAAACTTTGGGTCCGGGTCCCCCGTTGATGAACGGGCTCCGGCATCGTGCTATTGATCTCCTCCGGCCGGAGCGGCGAACTTCCGGCTTCGGCAGCCGAGTGCTCGGGGCTGGCCAAACAACTCATTTGGCTTGTTTGAACTTCTCCGAATACCCAGGTAATCAACCGTACTGGATTTCGAAGTGACTGTGCAAAATTCGAAAGCAATGACACTCGTCATTAATTCCATTCCGTTGACGCCGCACAGCAAGAACGAATGAATATCGCATATCTAGCTTACGTGAAGATATCGAGGTGTGTAGAGCCACGCCTAGTTGACTCGGCACTGGAGTTGAAAGCCTTGCTTTGGGAAGGATTCATTCGAGGATACGGGGTTAAGCCGGCAATGCTCCCTCGGAAGGCTCTGAAGCAATGCTGATTCGCTGGCTCGCCTACCCGGCTGCTTTCTGCCCCGAGAGCATGCCGAATCTCGGTGTCGGTAAGCGGGCACAGGTGCAGATAGAGGTTGTCGACGTGGCCCAATCGAAACCCCGATGAGAATCAGCTGATATGCGTCACCGATTCTGCCTGAAAATAGCGTGAGGCATCCAATGCGCAGATGGGCGCCTCGTGAGGGGTTGGGGCGCCTCATTCTCGCCTGATTTCAGGCATCTTTGGGTCGCAAAATGGTCCCAATGTTCGCGGTTGCCTGGCTGTCGTGATGTGGTTCGCGGATATCGGTGTCGGTTGCCGAGCCTGTCTCCTTTGCGGCTGATGGGGCCAAGAGCGGCTATCTGTGATTCTTCGGCACCGTAGGTCGTGCTCTTAAGACGACTTTGTTGAGGATTGTGCCGTGTCTGTCGCGCGTATGATATGACGATCGGAGTCTAATCCCACAACCATGGACAAATTCGTGTGAAGGAGTCGAGCGGGAGATATTGAGCAGAGACTTTACTCGATAGTGACTTGAGTAAGGAGTCATTCTCGGCATCGAGTCGTAGAGGATCGGGTCGAGAGCGATTGAAAGCGTCCGGTGGAAGTAAAATCGTCGCTCTGATGCGTAGAGAGCTGGAAACTGGATGGAAGTAACATCGAATGGAAGTTGGGGGATGAAGAGGGAACCGATATAAAACCTTGGAGTATTCGACAGAGTTAATCGAATTCACCCAGCTCAAGGAATTAAAAAGAATTGAGACATTCCCGAGCAAGGGGTAACGCATCTTATATGGATCTTTCGGCCGTACAGTTTTGGGGGCCAAGAATAAACCTGCAGACTTGGGGGCCAAAAGGCTGCGTGTGCGCGGGAGGAGGGAGGAGGGGGGGGCCCAACGATTTTGCTCTGTCATGGACATAGCGGATCGGCTGACGGCGAACACACCCAGCACACCCTTTTCTCCAGATCCCTGCCTGCAACATTTCTCACCCAATCATCGAGGTGATGATATAGTCACAACATGGAGTCGGTCAAAGTGCCGTACTATTTCCACACCCATGGATATCAGGCATTCCTCAAAGGATATCCAAGTTAGGCGAACTAATCAGGATACGCTGTGGGCGATCATGAAAGGCATCCTATACAGCTGAACTTGAAGCCCAGAGAAGTGGGTATTTCGTAGAACCGATGCTGAGGTCTGCGCACGCGGGTTGTTTGACCGATTGGGTCCTGTTCGGGACAGCGAAGTTGCAGTTTGGGGCTGTACGGAAGAATCAAGCAGCGTTTGGGGGCGGTGTGGGAGGACAAGGCGAGAGAGAAAATGTGAGTGCACCGCGAACGTCGTCCAAGGGTTCACGGCGAGCTTGAGTCTCCACGGCGTAGACTCTCCTTGATGAGTTTGAGTCTTCAACTCGAAGAGAGATACAGACTCACAGAGTATCCGTACGAAAGACGTACTCTTGTCCATTGGGTGGAGGGGCCTGACACGGAGTGTCCAATGTAAGAGACGTCCGACGGTGAGCCTTTTCTTTTGAAGAACGAGAGGTGTCTGTTATAGCCTCAAGTTCCTGGCATCTTTGCTGCTGTTAGAACTAAAGACTAGCGCGCAACTGAGGCGTTCATTATGCGATGCTCAGATTCCATCCTCTTATTTCATCTACTGTAGCTTCTTTTGTCAAATCTTGTGACACTGACTCTAGACTGGCCCTTAATCAATCGCGACCAAAGTTACCGACCGAGGTTATTGACAACACTGCCAACCATGACAGCGACCTCCCGGTCCCAATTACCTTCCCCTCTCCCCTTGCCCTTCAATGCACTCGGCATCTGGCATCCTCTAACGACACACTCCCTCACAGCATCCCCAACGCTCGCCCTATTGGACCTCAGTGTACGCGCAGACACCCCACCCCGATTCACAATCTCCTGGACCCTCGTGCCCAGGTTTCCAGCCATCGTCCGCCAGAAGTAACTCGGTAGACTTCCCGTCTCAAGGTATGCCAGGAGAGGCTGCAACATATTGGTCTGTTTCTGCGGCGCCGACACAAGCGGATGCGCTGGCAGCTTAGTCGATTCGAGAACGAGCTCCAGAGCGACAATGTTTTGACACCGCGCTGAGATCTCAGCAAGAGTACGTTCGAGTGAGGGAAGCTGGCCTAGCGACCGCGAGAGCGAGGCGATGGATGACTGTAACGCCGAGCGGAAGTATGTCTCTAGACTTTGCAGGAGTAGCTGCGGCGTCCATCGTTCCGTCTTTTGCGTCGGTGCCGGGGAGAGCAGGAAGAGTGTGACCATAGCCGATACGGTCCTGGCCTTGACTTCCTCGCCCTGCGCAAAGGTAGCCGAGTTGGGAATTGCAAAGTCGCGAATGATCTTTTCTGCCGTCTCCTTGACAGACCGCTCAACCGGTGTAATTATAGACTCCCGAAGAGTGCGAATCGCATCGACCTTGCCTAGACCGTGACCCTCTTCCCCAGGCGCTGTGTTGTCAAGCACCTCTCGTAGCGACAAGATGGTATGCGAACATCGTACCAGTGCGCGGTGGTCCTCTTTCTTTCCAGCAGCAGCGGCCGCAGCACTGACGCTAGATCCCGCTATCTCAGCGTGCTGGACCTCAAGCTGTCTCCCAAGCTGCAGACAGCGTCCCACGGAGCGACCAAGCTTCAGCGTCTCCCAAAGCCGTGTAGCAACTTGTCGCACCTCCTCAGCCTCTGCATGCTTATCAATGACCTCCTTCTCGAGCTGCTTATAGCTGTCGTTTAGGTTCTTGATCTGGGCGTCGAGCTCCGAGATGATGCGCTTGCTGGATGTCGTCTGCTCTTTCGTGTACTGCAGGAGAGGAGCAGCCGACTTTGTCGTCAGGACATCGATGTGTGAGTCAATTTCTTGAGTATCGAAGAGGACGCGGGAGAGAGGGGTCGAGAGATCGAGGGGCGCATCGTTGGGGTTGTTGGTTGCGAGGACGAGGGTGTTTGCGAAGGAGGAGGGGCTAAATTCGGGGTCGAGGAAGGCTTCGTAGTCGATGTAGGAGGGATCCTCTTCTTCGCGGGCGGTCATGATGGGCGGGTATGGGCCATTGACTGTCGTGGAGTCAATGTGTGTTGGTGGATTGGTGCTGTCCTTGTCGGGGTTGGGCGTGGGAGCTTGGAGGGGATAGCTCTTGGAATTGTTGATTGCGATGCCCAAGCTCCAGCTGTCCTGTCTGGGTCGAGGGGCGGTACGTCCTGCAGCATTGAGGCCTGCCTTATGTAAGTCAACCTCATCAGCCACACCAAGCTCTAGCCACACCAACTTGGATATCAGCCGCCCCGCAATTTGTTTCTTCCAGCCACAAGTTTAAACTCGCCATTTTCTCTCACTGCGTAAACTCACCGATGACGCTGTGTAGCTATACGCGGATAGCTTCGGTCGATCAAAAAGCATATTCTTCCAGATCAGATCATACACCAACTGCCATCATTTTGCTTGTGGCAGAAGCATTCACTGGATACCTGTGTACCCTCGAGTAATCATTCCCTCAAAATCTCATGATTTAACCATTTGCACTGCTCACTCGCCTGTTGACTCAAGGTCCCGGAGCTTCGGTATCTCCACTGACGATCCCAAAAGAGGGAAAAACAAAAAAACACAAATCCGCCGCTCCCGGCCATTCCGTCTGGCTCCTCTCGGTTTCCCATCTCTTCCCGCCGCCGCCCGAACTCTTCCCCATTCCCACACCAAGCACCACTGCAGTCTGGCACCACTTTCGGCACCCAGTAATCCAGTGGAGAAGCAGTCTGTCATCAATGATCTGCGGGAAGCGGGTACCGTAGCGTCCCATTCCCGGCACCTCAATCACCAGCCTACTGCGCAGTAGCCTGTATGTAGGTGGTTCGTCACTGGTTGTTGGTCACCAAGGTAGCGTGCCAATGCGCTGACTACTCGAACGAAAAAACGCGCCTAACTGGAAAAAAATCCCCTCCTCCATCTCCGCCTTTCCGGGCGTTCCATGAACCATATTGTCATAATACATCATTTCTCGCCAATTCCTCTTCTTCTCTCTCACTCTTCCCACCTCTCTCCCGCCAACCTCCCTCGACGCAATGCCCTCCCTAACTTAATCACTGTCGCCAATCTCTCGCCGAGAGCACGCACACTCAATCGATCAATCCCTCCCGCGAACGACCGAAACCAAACATTGGACGACGGCCGATCGACGGAAACAATAACACCGGCCACAGGCCCCGCTCCCGAGCGACACCTCCGGACGACCCGGACCAAAACATCTCGACACCACCCCGTCCGATCATAACCTCGAGATAAGAACCCGATCAGACGACGACGGCGACGACATCCAAACTACCGCCCACCATGCTCCATTCCCGCGCCCTCCTCGCCTACCCCCATGGCGCAAACGACTCCGACACAATCCTCGGCGGCGTCCACTTCAACCTCACCGTCCTCCGCTTCTGGAACTACACCCTCTACACAAACGGCACAGTCTCCAACGGCTCGAACTGCTACGTCACAGAACAGCCCTACACGCCAGTCTACCTCCTCCCCAATGGCACTTTCCAAAACTCAACATGGTGCTACGACCCCGTAAACCCAATCGGCAAGCGCGCCGGCGTCGGCGTAGGCTTCGGCGTCGTCTACGCCTTTGCCCTCATGTTTGTCCTCGCGAACCTGAACCGCCACGGACGGCACTACCTCCCGACGACGAAGCGGTTCTATCCCATTGGACGTCGGTGGCAGTGGTACTATGCGATTCTGGTCTGCGTTGCGGCGTTCATCAGTCTGTTTACCAATATTGACGTCGATCGCTTCTACGTCATTGGTTTGCCGATTATCATCAACAGCTTCTTCTGGTACCTCATGCAAATGTTCACCATTGCGCTCGTATGGGAGGCCGTCCGCCACTGGGGAAGCTGGAGCGAGAGACAGGCCATCGACCCGGACCCCTTCTCCCTGCGCGAGGGTGATCGCCGAAGCAAGCTCGAGTTCTGGATGCCATTGTGGTTCTACCTATGGCTCTGGCTGGTATGTCCCCTCATCTCGCCGTCAAACTCACTGAAGAATATTACGATCTTAACGAGTCGTATACAGAACTTCTTCCTCATCATCCCCCGCAACTGGGGTGAAATCGAAAAACAACGCTCCCCAGACCAAACGGCCGCCCGCGCCGCGCCCTCCGCAACAGACGCCCGCTTCAAAGCAGCAACCTTCTGCCTCGTAGTCTGCTTCCTCACCATCCTCGCCTCCCTCCGCCACTCCATAAAACACTACTACCCCCGCAACCGCGGCCCCCTCAACAAATTCGCCGGCCTCCTCCGCTACACCCCCTGGCGCTTCCTCCTCATCCTGCCCCTAACAGCCTGCCTCATCGCCTACCAGGGCCTCGTCTCCTGGAACTTTGCCTACTCTGTATTGAACGCAAAAGCAAGCCTGGCGGCCGTCTACGCGGGAGGGTATGGTCCTGCTCTTTTGATCTTGTACACCCAAATCGCATACGGCTTCACCTCCCCCAACGAAGACAAGGAACTCATCCGCCAGCGCCGTGAGCGCGGGACGCAAATCGATCGCGAGATGGGATACGTGCCCAAACCGGCCTGGTGGCGCCGCGCAAAGAACAACGATCACTTGGTAAGCCAGATGAGCATGCGCGAGCGCATCGCCCGCAACGTCCGCGAACTAGGCGGCGGACGCGCCACAGGCCGCGGGATAGATGAGACCCTCGAAGCGCGCGCGGCAGAGCAGGAGCAGCAGCAAGCGACCGCGGAACGAGAGATTGAAATGGGCAGTTTCAACGGTCGTTCATCGAGACCGAATTCCATGCATGGGTCCTTACGACCTGGCTTTGACGCAACGGATCCGTCAACGTTTACTTCGTATACCGGGAAATCAGACCGCCGGAGAAATGAGAGGGCGATGAACGCCGCTGCGGAACTTCTATTCCCCGGCGCCGGACCTCGTGTCGACCGTTCCGCGGAACTGATGCAGGATGGCCCGCCGCCGCCGTCATACACCGACGCTCAGAGCGGTAGCGGAGGTCTCGGCGCGGGACGGGGACGGACGCCGGACAGCGGGTCAACTGCTCATGGGCCGGGGGAGAGGAGTCACAGCGCGAGTACCGCCGTGTCCATGACGCAGCAGCCGCAGCAAGTGAAGAGTATGTTGGATATTTGATTGGGAGACGCCCACATAGGATGGGATATTGGAAATTATAAACGTCACGAGGTATGATGATTAGTCAAGAGAATGTATTTAGTGTATATCTGTCACCGGCGTTTCGAAGGTCTAGTATCTGGTATGTAGAGTCCAGTTATATCTAGACCAGCGCCCAGGTATTGTTCAAAAATATAATGCTAAAATTATTGTCAACATCATGTTCATAGATTTGGTTCTCGTAGTATGGTTCTCGGCGTCTCTATGGCACAGTCATGGAAGGCACCTTGCATGTCCTTCTTGATTTCGGAGAGGAAGCTCGTCGAGAAACCCTCGCACACCTCGTACCTGGGACGCAGCATACAGACAGCTATTGCTTGACCAGCGTCGACTTCAATGATGAAAACATAATGGCCGGGCCTCTCTCCACATGTCTCATGGACGACGCTCAGTGTGTGGTGCTCATTCCCTTCTTATCGAAAACAGAATGAATCTTCATCGCGAGTTCCCTGGAATTACGCATGGCATACAAGGCTCATGGAGGAGGACTTACCCAGTGGGCAGTGACTTGCCAAAGGACAATGCTTCATAGGAAGTCTTGCCACTTGGCTGTCGAAGTACCATATATCGACGGTCATGTAGCAACGTGCCCTGTACCTCATCACACATATGGCCAGACCGCACTTCGCTCTCCCGTTCCCTTCTCGGGGACCTACAGCAGTCACCCTCTGCATGTCGGCTTGTCGCATCCTGTCCCACCTGACAGGTCGTCTCCCCGGATCTGTCCCATCACAATGTTATCGTGAACCTACGCCAACTCCGACATGCCTCACATCGTGAACTTGAGGTACCAGTCTCGTATCAACAGCAGCGCCAGCGAGGACCTCGTCAGCTCGGGGCGAGCATCTCGGTCTCCGACTTGGAATAGCCATCCCAGCCACAGCGCCCCTACCAGGACACCACATCTTCGGACGAGATGTGCGCGCTGCTCAACGTGGAATGGATGGCCTCATCAGTGGTCGGATCAAGCTGCTGAGTAAAGCAGCTCCCGGCGGTGAGGAAAGCCGTCACGTCGTCCGTCAAGAGCGTGCGTGTGCTCGGACGAGTCAAAAAAGCTTCGATTCGAACGACGAATATTCCACGTCCTCTTTTGCCACCCCGCGGGAAGTGTGCACCCTGATGTAAGTCTCTCTACTCAGCGACAGCATGTGAACTGAGCAGGCCTAGAATCAGGGTACCAAAGCCTTGTACCCGGCCGCATGTGAAGTTTGAGTCCATGACTCGTCAGCCGCCATCCCATCAAGAGTTCGAATTTGAACACCATCCATCTGTCACCCGATTGGAGGTCAAAGCAACGGCAGAGGTCGTTCATCCAATGACAGCAGCCAGATAACCCAGGAACAGATCTCAGTCGATGCGGAGAAGAATAAGAAAACCAACGACGTAGCTAGCCGCAGAGGGGGTGGGAGGGGGCCGTGAGACCAGGAACCAGGAGCCATGAGCGAGAAAAAGCAACGAGACTGGGTATTGGCGATGCAGGCGGCTTTGTGCCTCATGCCTGGAAAAGATCTGGCTGGCGTAAGGCGACTATTGCTTCTCTCATAGACTCATAGTCTAATACCTCACGGAAAGATAAGGTAAGATGCAGGTCGGCGGCCCCCCTCGGTCCCGACCAACTACCTCACCCGGGCGATGGACGCACTAGGGGCGTACCGGAGGTTTATGCCTGGTCATAGTCATGGAATGGATCGGTCGGTTGGTCGGTCGGCGGGTGAAGGATGACTGCATGGACTGTTAGCTGGAGCGGAGGGCAAAACCGCCCACTCACACATTAATGTCAGTCCTCATCGGCAGCATTGGCATGTGTGTTCGAAACGAAACATGTCAGCCAGCGCAACCACGGCCGCCCCTCAGCGCATGCGTTGGCTGCATGTCACAACAAGGGACTTTCCACGAAATGCGCAGGTGGCCGATTGATGGAGACGACAATCTCGCGGATTCTCGTGGGTAAGAGGCACCGGTCAACAAGATCTGTTGAGCAAGACTGCAGTGCTTCCAAGGAGGGGGGAATACTCTAGCTGCTCCGACCAGATAGGTAAACTGCTCTACGGATAGCAGTGTCTTCGGATGCGAGCCCATGCACGTCTGCATGTTGTGCGCCGCACTGGGGACAGCTCGCAGGCTACTGCGTGCGCATGCATGGCGCTATTCATGCGTCTCGTTGTACACTTTTAGCCCAGCTTGCCAGCGACGGTCTTCCAACATCGATACGGAGAGAAAACGGTGCGTGGCGTGAGCCGGTCGGCCGTAAGTCGTTGTATTCGAGAGCAACTCGAGACTCGAGGGATGTCTGCGCGGGACAGAGAGGCTTCATCCATCGTCGGAGGCCGCGTTGGTGCAGTTGCTTAGACACCGAGGTAAACCCTTGTAAAAGAGCGGTGAGAGTGACACTACGCCGGTGACAAAAGACAGGTTTTGTTGGAATGGGGCCCGAAGCGCCTTGACTCTTGACCAGACACGCCAGAATGAGGGAAAAAAAAAAGACCGCCCTCAGGGATGGGCCTAGCTTGATAAACGAACAAGCCTAGGCGGCGGGCAGCGTAACTCGCAACCTCTAGATCTGCGTGAGGCGAACGATGGTCGATGTCGGATGGATGGCATCTTCTGCGGCTCATGGAGAACATTGTCGTCTCTCGCTCGTCGCTGGTCTCGCCTATCGTCCTGACCGACAAGACGGTGTGAACTACCCATGTCCCGTCCTTACATCCAGTCAATCCAGTGCAAGGACCAGTATCGATTGCCTTTCCATCTCACATCGCGATTGCAAGTGGGCATTTAGCAACCCACGCGGTGCAGTTGACACGAAGCATCGACAGGTGTAGTGGGGATGAATCAGCTGTGGAGCAGACATTCGAGCATGTACTAATCGCCGGTAGCTGCGAGCGTAAACGCTGATTCAAGATATAACGCTGCATGGCGTTCGTTGGGCAAGTCTTAGTGAAGCATACACTCCCTACTGCGGCGAGGAACAATTATTTGCACAGACTCTTCACAGGTGGCCTGTTCTAGTTGCGCTTGCCAAGAAGATGCATGAGACAGGTGACCTTGGACCAGTTTGATCGCGAACCAGTACAATTGAAAACCCCACGGCTGTCGCGATGTCTGCAGGGGTTGAAGCTTCAGCCGTGCAAGCCCGCCGATGCGATTATGGAATTCTTGAGTGTCGTTCCCAAAGACTCTCGTCTGGTGCCTGGAGCACAATGTGGCGTAGAATGTCGCACAAAGTTGATTCAGCCCATGGCTACGGCAGCTCCCTTGCCTGGATCACAGGTTCGGCCATGTCTTAGACCTTGGGCGGTGAGATCCAAGCGAGCGGTCACTTTGATAGACTTTTCGGGACAGACGTAGCTGGTCGCGTCTAACTGGCAGAAAGTACCCCTGAACCACGAGATGCTTTCGGGAGAAATGGTACCCAAGTGGCTGTGACGAAAAGCCTCGCTTATTGAGCCTTTCCCCATGGCTTCCGGTGTTCGACACATTCGGCAGGCAAGTCATGGAGCAGCAGCTTTGTCTCGACTGCCCGCGGGTCGGACTGCCGATCTTCTTAGCGTTATAATGAGGCTCTGTAGAGCAACTCGAGATCCAGGCGTATTCTAAGGGACTGTAGCGATTCGAGATGATGGGTGCGCTGAAGCTGTACAGATATGCAAACAACCACTGACTAGAGAGGCACACCGAGAATCCGAGCTGCATGAGCAGGGTCGCAGTCGAGAACGGATATGCAGATTGTCCCAGTCGGGCCAAAGCACAACACCCGCAGCAGCGTGAGAGCATTGCGGGTGCCAATGCCAATTCCAGGTACGGTTCGAGACTTCGAGTATAGCGACCTGCATATGGCTGCAGGCTTCCACGCGCGTCTCCCAAAACGGCATCCCGTCTACTGCGTATCCGTAGGTAGTCACAGCGATCCTCCGGGCAGCCCATCCCACCCTCCCTCGACGATTCGCATGCATCAGCGCCTACTGCTGTCTTCTGCACTTTGTTTGAAACGAGCCAAGATATGTCCTCGTGAGGGGGGCTGCGAGGTGTGAGTGGAAGACAGGTCAGATTGCTGAGCGCTCTCGTCATCCCTCATTATCAACCCGTCAACCTATAGTCTAGAGTGGCTCATCCTGTGTTGGATGCGGAGGGATGGCTGCGATGGTTGACCAAATAACGCCGCGGGACAAAGAATATCTTACCATGTACTCTGCTTCTGTAGAACCTGATGACAACGGCACAAGGAGAAGCCTTGCTCGAGGGCCAGTTGCAAACTCTTGATGGCGCCAGTGACCCATCGCTCGATGCATTCCAACCACAGCGCTTCTAAGCTTGCGTCCTTGGAAGAACGGGCGGGATCTCGCCCTGAGTTTTGATCAGCGATCCGATGCTTGCGCGCTCATTGTTTCCGCTGACAAGCAGTAGTAGCTAGGCGCTAGGCCGCCTGTGTACCGGCATCTTCCCAGCACACCGTTGACACGCGAAGCCAAGGGGCGGGGATTCCGATGCATTGTTTCATCCGCGCAGAGTCTAAAATTCCTCATTCTCCGAGCAAGGAGGACGGGCTGCCAGGTGCCAGGATCATTTGGTGGGGGGTGCCACGCAGTAGCCGACCTAAGCTGGGCAGTTCAGATTGACGCAGATACTTCGTTCATGGCCGTTGCTCTGGGCCAACTGGGAGACGAGGTCGAAATCACCTGATCGCTGGGACCACGCAGTCACTGGGCCTTTCCTCAGTTATTTGACACCGACGAAAATCGAAAACCAACTTCGTGCTATACGACAGTTTATCGTGGCTGTGAGCTGATGCGGTGATTGACGGCGTAGCGCAGCGCAGATAAGCAGACGCAACGTTGTAAGAGTCATCTATGTAATTTTGCATTGTCGGCGCGCTTGGTGAAGAGGACGGCAGACGGAAAGTGAGCGGTATACCTGGGAACGATGGAGGGGCGCCGAGTTATCGAGCATTGATGGGCGCTGTGGGATTCTCCAAAGTGATCCAAACAAACCAACCAACAATGGGCAAAATGGTGTGGGATTTCCGGTCAGCTTCTCGACTTTGAAAGAAAACGGTCAAAGCTGATCTACCTGTCCGGCGAGGACGACGATCTAGCCCTTAAAACGATGGGGGCGACGACTTGAGGGCGGCTTGGTAAAGAATTCTTAAGCGTCGCGCATGATGACATAGGGTCTTGGTGATCTTCAGCAGCGACGGTGGAGCGGCCTGGCGAGGAATTCTGCGATCTGGTAGTGAAGATCGGCGGGCATCCTTGCCCTCCACGCCCTCTGGCCAGCGAGCGGCGCCAGCCTTACTCTAGAAGGTAGGGCATAAGAATCAGCGTTGCGGTGTCCCTGCGGCCATCACCCAGCAGTCCAGGACCGGGGCTGGGTGGCCAGCCCCCCCGCGTTCGGTCAAGTGCGGGGCAGTAACGTAGGGCATCGGCAGGTTTCCTTCTATCCCGGGCGTGTTGTGGTACGTTCTGTAAATGCAGGCATGCAGGCACGAAGGGTGCTGAAGCACATCGTGGAGAATGCGGCTGGAGGTTGTGCGTGCGTATCGCAGACGGGCGACTTCTCTGTTCTGGCTGGCTGATAAGAAAACAGCAGGCCGGCAGGTGAATGCAGCTTGGCGACGAACGAGAGGTCGGAGTTTGCGAGAGACCGGAACATGACTGCTAGGGAGACGTTCATGTATGGATGATGAGAGGTGGCGATGAGGGCGACTGAATCAGTCCCGGCCCGCAGGGCGAAGATAATGTCGGTGATTGACTGCCGCACACACGTTTAGCGCAGAACGGCGACTTGGTAAGCTGGTGGCATATTCGAGACCGAAACATTTGGATTCGAGTTTACCGTTGACTGCAACTGTCGGATCGATTGTTGTACCGTGGCAGTGGCAAGCTGAATGTGGTTTTGACGAGGTGGGGGAGAAGCTGGATAACGACCGGCTTTCATCTGCCGGACTGTGACTCCCGCTCGGAGATCGCGAATGCGATTGGGCTGGAGGGACAATATCTCGCAACGAGTGATTCATTTGGAAAGAGCCAAGAGGAGTTTTTCAGCAGTGTTTCCTTGGCGCGTATGCAGTTTGTGCCGACGTTGCTGGCATCGTTCCAAGGATGAATAAGGATTCGGCGTGGAATCCCGATTGACGATGGCTTCTTCGATAATCGAACTCGGGTAGACGTCTCGAGACTAGATTCAGGCCCAGGGGTAGGCAGCTCCCACCGTGGTTACGAGATGGTTGTCACGGGACGAGTACGGATCCTATCGAGCGGTGGTGGTGAGATGTGACGGCAGTGACTTTGTGTTTTTGATGGTGTTCGTCCAGGGTTGGACCTGGGTCACACCGAGCTTGACTGTGGCCGGGCAAGGGAGGGCCGCCCTTGATGGCTGATGTCGAGAACGATTGCCTGGTCTCGGTCTCTCAGACGAGGGGCTCGCTACAAAATCACAGAAAGTATTGTGTGGCGATGCACCATTTTCGCTGTGATGCCAACATGATTGGCGAGAGTAGAAAAGCCCGTCACTCCCGTCCTTCTCCTAGCCGGGCGGTCTGGTCTGGTGGTGGTGGTGTCCATCCAAGGGAAGGGCCCGATGAGAGGGTTGTGAGGGTGTGCCAACAGAGCAAAAGTACGCGAGTGTGGGTGGGCTGGTGGGTTGGCGTGCGTCTGGCGTGCGGTATCCCTTGAGCCAAGACGAAGCCGCGAAGGAAGTTGTCGGAGGTAAGATACCTAGTCAGAGATCAAAGACTATTGGTAAGAATTCGCGGAGAACGTAGTGCGGATAGAGCTGGAGGAATTCGATGCGTCTCAGGATGTTGGTCCGGCTGGAATGGAAGAATTGCTGCCGAGACGTAGCTGAGGTTGAGAGAAGATGGTGGTGGTGGTTGATGGAGGGTGGTGACAGACGGCAGATGCGGAATGGACGTTGGCAGTTGGCAAATGGCAGATGGGTACGGAGGTACGGCGGGCGGTACGGAGGTACGGAGACGAGGACACAACCTCATGGAAGGAGACAACGTGGGCAACGGCCGGGCATGCGGAATTCTCGGCTGTCAGTCTGAGACGAAAAGGGAGAGTCCAAACCGCTGGAGAACTTGGATGACCTGATAGCCTGACAGGTATCCATACCTTCCCTTGGAATAAGGTACATTATGGCACCGTACCTTACCTAAGGCAGGAGATGCAGCATGGAAACGGAATTGACCTAAATGAGGTAGAGAAAGATGCAGCACCTTGATGAGTAACAATTTACGTCGGGCAAGAAAGAAACACCAGCAGCGGAAACGACGATGACGGCTCTTTCCCGGTGCTGAGTGACCGTGCCTGGTCCTTCCTCTCCATTCTTCAGACTCGTGGGGTCCGGCCCCACTCGGTGTTAGCATCGCCTGCCCGTTCCTGTACCTGATCTGCCATGTCACCTTCCCGTCGTTTCTGCTTTCCAAGGTACCTTACTTTTTGGAAAGGTGAGGCAGGCATAAGCTCAGAATGCCCCGTCTCTTGCTCCTCCTTCCATGACCGGGACCTTCTTCGACAATCGATCGCCGACAGGACATGGACGAGGGTACATGTGAAGAAGGCGAGGCAGGACCGAAAGGAACGTATCAATGCCGTAAAAGGAGTTTCGTAGGATATTGAGAAAGGGCACTTTGGCTTAGGCAAGGCAAGGCAAGGCAGGTCCAAGAAATAAGGTAGTGAAGTAAGGTAGACACGTGTGATGCGGCACAACGGCACGAATAAGGTGCACATTCTCGCCCGGTAACATGGCTTGACCAGACACGTTTAATCAATATGCTTCCCATGGCTTGTGTCTATCATCATGCGACCCACGGTTCGGCAAGATACTACCTTATACAGTCGTCGACATGACATGACACGGAACACTTGTTATCTGCAACTGTATCCGTGTGCCTCACCTTAGCTGCTGCTGCTTGCGAAACGGAAGCGACGGAAGGGAGGAGACGCAACAAGGTCTGATGGGCCGGGGCTGAGAACTGGCACATGCCTGGTTGTCGTCTCCGGCACGCCGTGCTGTCCCGGTCTCCCGTGGAGAAAATCACCCGTCTTGGTCCGTGTCGTCGTTCGCGGCTCGTTTATCTGGGAAGAGGGGTTCCGCTCTACCACTACACCTGTTACCTTGACGTGGTTGACCAAGTGGTTTGCTTGTCGTACGGATACTTGTCGAGACACATAGCGACGCACATATATCCTCGATCAAGCATTGTAAGCATTGTGAGCCTTGTAGAAGGCATAGGTATATGGAAGGCGCATATCGGTACCAAGGCATGTCTGTCTCTGGTAAGAAACCTTAGCACATTGTAGCTTCCAGGTCCACCTCAGGTTGAAGACGGAACGGCGGCGCCTCGATTGCGGGGTGGATTCTCGCTTGGCGGGTGACGGGTGACGGACTGAGCGCACAGGCCCCGTCAGGTCTTTCCCCTCTTGGCCATGGCTTTTTATAGAAAGGAAGGCCCCTGCCCTGGGCTCTGGGAAGCCTGGAGGGACGTTGACAGGGCCACGGCCAGGGACAGGCACGGGAGACGGGGGTGGAAGGAAAAAAATTGAGAGTTGAAGGTCACAGGCGGCAGACGCCAACACCTGGTCCCCACTTTGAGGTGCCTGGGCTAAGGCGGCGCTAGGCTGTTAGTGGTGGGTTAAGAGTCGAGGAAGCGAAGCTGCGAAGAAGTTGAGATGCTTACCTGAGAGGGAAGAAAAAAAAGAGAAGGCGGCCACTCAGGGCGCACCCAACCCCTCGCATGATGCAGCAGGGAAAAAAAAAAAAGAGGGGCGGGGTGATGGAGGGGGAGGGGGAGGGGGAGGGGCACAGTCCTTGTACCTTTTTCACGAAAGACATAGCCAAGGGGTACATGCGACACATCATCCCGCCTTCCAAAGGGGACTTGTGAGTTTGCGACCGCCGATAGACAATGGACTCAGTCAAGTAAGCGCAACGGAATTGGTGGATGGATTTTCAAGTCCGGTCAGGCAGGGAAGGCACGTATTGTTCCCAAGCTCCTTCTCCTGCCTGCCTCCTGCGTTGACCATCTGCACCGACCACTCGTTTTTTTCTCTCTCTCTAATGTACCTTACTGTGAGGACGGGAAGGGACCTTGAAGCCAGGGCCAGGCACCGCACCTTCTCCGAGTCCCAACGTGCGGCGCGCGGCTTGCGGCTTGCCTTCTTCAGGAACATCGTGTTGGACCCGTCTTGGTGCATCAGCTAAGGCACGGAAGTAAGGCAGGTCAGGTCGGGTAAACCGTAAAGTGCCTCAGGTACAGCAAGTGGCTGCCTCAAGTAAACCACCTTTTCGTCTTGTCCCTGACTGCTTTCTTCGAGATGTAACGGAGAAAAGTACGGGAACCTTATACCTACTACATTATACGTATTGGTGAGATACTCTACGGAGTAACTACGTAAGGTATTGTGGAAGGCGCGGATGGATCGAGGCTGCATGTCATTGCCAGAGTCATCCCTCCCTGTTTGTTGCTGCCGTGCCGTCCGTACCTGACCTGGACCTGACCAAACTGACTTTTCACTGACCCAAGTGACCTCGCCCCTGCCCACTTGAACATCGTAAGTTTGGTCGTGCCTTCCTGAGTTCCCTTCCTGTCGTCAGCCCGCGCAAAGTTCGGGCTGTGCCTTCCATTTGTCGCATCACCGGGCCTTGGCTTGTACCTTATCGCCTTATCCGCTTATCCTTATCGCCGCCCCTCCGTCGCCGCCGGTCATTTACGTAGTAAGGTAGTTCCATTGCCCAAGCCTCATCCCTCCACCTCCACCGTGGAAAGCCACACAGGCACAGCACATCATCTCTTCCAGACTCGACCCTCTCTCTACTTGAGGGATCCTTGGATACTTACGTTGCCTTACCTTAATTGCTCTCTCCATCCATCGACATATCGAGTCATCCATTATTACCAGCTTACTGCTGGAAGAAATACTCAGTCAGCCAACACGTTGACGGCGTCGAGCCGAGCCCCCAATCCCCAACCGCCGGCACGCACACTTTCAATCAATATCACCAACCCCATCCATCCATCAACTTGACGCTCTTACACGGATACCCATGACATCTCGCCAAGTGACACTTTTCAGCTTCGGTCACCAACCTCCCACCGCTCGTTGTCGCATCCACATCTCTCAAGACCACTTTCTACGGTTGCCTTCCATACACGACACTATTACCGATACAGCACCACCCTAGTCGGATACCTACCTACACCAAGCAGCCGTGCCTCGGAGGCCAAGCATTCACGCATCCACGCACCCGCCCATCGTGGCACCGAATGCATCCTGCCGTTTATCCCTTTTGCGTCCGTATCCGTCCAACTTTGTCCCCGCCTACTCTACCGCCTACCCCTGCGTAGGGTAGCAGCACAGCGCATCGGCAAGGAAAACGCCGCCAAAGTTCAAAGGTCCAGCTGCCAGCAGCACAGGCAGGGCAAGGTTCTCGACGGCACCGTACCTTGCTGTACGCATACACTACAGTGCAATCCACAGGACGGGAACACACTGCCTGGCGTATCAACCACCGTTAGGACGTAGTAGCTGCACCAGCACCAGCACCAGGACTGGCATCACCAACAACGGCGGCATCTAAACTACAACCACGGTGTACAGCGGCGCATCGCAACCTCGGGCCAGGTCCTTCACCTCACACACAGACTGGCTTGGCCGCCGTCCTTTTTGACTTTGACCTCGTCAACCTCGCATTTCGCAACTCGCACCCGTCAACAAACCCCCTCCGAGTTCCCGACCTGACCACCAATCCCCTGCCGTGCCTCGACCTTTCATCCTTTGTTCCTGGCAAACCCTCGAACCCACGGACAATCTTTCCAAGACCAGCATTCGCATTGCACCCCCCGTCTCTGCCTGTGTGCCTGCACTCGATCAAGCCAGCCCGCCAGCCAGCTATAATCGGTACCTTACGTCTGGCCCGCCGCCCTGTCTGGCACTGGCCACGCCGTCACAGCAACTCCGCCAACCAACCTCCCCGTGTGCCCCTCGCCGTGGTGGTGGCCCGGCGCTGGAGTCACCACGTTCTCCTCCCTCTCGCAGACGCCTTGCCGCTTCTCGTCCACCGCTACCTTAGGCTTAGCAACTTGGGCTGACCGTCGCCTACACCTCGCTCGACACTGTCCTCCGTTTCTCACGCGCCCGTCAGAGACCTTAATCAACTGCCACTTTCCTCGAGGCTTTTTCCCGCCCGCAGACGGATGAGCAAGCCACCTTTCCCACCGTTCCGGCCACTCTCGCCTTCCGTCCGTCGCCAGTCCGTCAAAGTCCTGGACCTGGACCTCGACCTCGACCTTGACCCCCCTCCCAACCGCCCGGCTGACTGGGATCTCACACCAAGCCGTCTGACTTTCATGTACCCCTTGTACCTCCCGCCAATCGACTCCACCAATACCACTACCGCCGCCAGGTCCTGGTTCTGACCCTGACCCTGGCGTCCGGCCCTGGCCCTGGACCTGGCCTGCCTTGGGTCCACCAACTCTTTCTCGTACACGAGTACCGCCAGCGCTTCCGTGTGCTGTGACCATCATCAACTACTTACGAATCCTCCCTCGCCATCACTGCAAGCCATATCATTTATCCCTTTTTCTCCCTCTTTCTATGATTCTCAACGGGTTTGGTACACAGAGAATCGCCAGGCCTTTGACATATATACAGTACCGCCAAAGAAGACTCTTTTGTGCCCTTCAACCCGCTCCAAGAATCAGGACCAACACGGCCTGCTCTAAAACGCTCGGTACTTGAGCTGATATTCGGTCCATACATATACTGCAAGTCTGCAACCTACGAAATCGTCGACCAAAACGCGAGGCACCCAGCTTGCAAACCCGTCAACTCGGATCTTGATTGGCATTGGACCGGACTACATTGGCTCTGCGATAGCCCACAGACACTCCCACCCAAATTCGCCGACTTGGTGCGCCGGATCCCCCAAGACGCACACGACGCACACCCCCAAGAGGAGGCTGGTTGGTTGGCTCCTCCAACCCATCTTAGACAAACTCCGCCCAGCTCTCGACACTACCTGTCGCTAGACTCGAACGAACGCAAGCAGGCGTAAAGCCGGAGGCAGGGGGAAGAAAAGTCAGCGAGGAACCACTGAGAACCACTTTACTGCAGCCAGCAGGGTCAGATCAGGGCACGTCTGTCATCATCGACCATTCATCGCCACACTCCCCTGGCAGGTCCTTTTCTAGAGCCGCCTGCCCCTCGCCTTACTGTCTCCGTACCAACTTGTCTCTCTCCTCTTCGTCCTCCACTCTGCTCCGTTATACTACGAAATACGCAGTCGGTATCCGTCCTCAACCGCGCTACCGCTACCAAACCGGCCTTGCACCTTGTTCCAGCAGACCACCCCACTCTCATCCAGGCCCGGGGGGATAGATCATCGACGTCGGTCGCACTTCCATCGGCGCTCTACGATTCTCATCTCTCTACACACATCCGGCCCACGACACCTTTGTCGCCCTTTCAAAGCCCGTTGCTGCCGCCACCACCACTATCATCACCTCCTCCTCCACGCATACCTGGAACGGAGAGACATCCAAGAGTTCGAACCCAGACAGCAACTTCTCGGATGACTTGATTCAGATTCGGGACATTTTTTCTTCTTTCTTCTTCCCTTTTACCCCTCTCATTCCGCCCTTCCCCCGCCCTTCTTCAGCCCGCTCTCCTCCCGGCTCAAATCATACTCAAATACCACCTTCCGCAGCCCGCACTCCCCGCACCTGTGCTGCTTTTGTGCTCGACTCGGCCTCGCGAGCCTGCGTCCGCACTTCCTCCTCCACAGCGAAGAGGATTTTCCCAGGCTGTCCTCCCCGACGCCCGCTTATCCTGAATCACAGCACAGTTTGAAGATGGCCGCTGCATTTAGACCAGTAAATTCGCCTTTGCCTGGTGCCGATGTAAAAATGGACGACAAGATGATGACGACGTCACCAACCACCCCGAAGCCAAGCACTGCACCGCTCCCGCGGACACCACAGGCCATGGCCGAGGACGTGAAGACGCCCACGAAAGCAACTTTCAGCAGCAGTAGCAGCGGCACCGCCGGTCTGGCATCCCAGAAGCCTTTGCCAAGTTCGCCATTTCCTCAGGCTGTCCAGGTTCCCGAGAGTGCCGAGAAGGTCAAGACCCCGACAAGAGCAAACTCACAACACTCAAGGAGATCAAGGGACTCGGAGGATGTGGACATGGACGAGTCCGATGGCGAAGGTGAAGAGGGATCTGATGACGACAGCGTTAATGCCGATGGCACCAGATCCAACAAGAAGAAGAAGTCGCAGCGATTTTATTGCACGGATTACCCGCCCTGCAACTTGAGTTTTACTCGAAGCGAACATTTGGCCAGGCACATTCGGTAGGCCCTCTGACGTCCCCAAAGACGGTGATCGTTTGCTAATCGTCCCAGGAAACACACCGGCGAGAGACCATTCCAGTGTCACTGTTCGCGCCGTTTCTCCCGTCTCGATAACCTGCGACAACACGCACAGACGGTGCACGTCAACGAGGACATCCCCATAGATTCCTTGGCAGCGACTGGTGCTAGATTCCAGAGGCAGATGCGCACTGAGCGTGTGCGTCAGCAGGGCGGCAGGGCTCGCGCTTCAACAGCTGGCAGCGCGCCTGGTCCCGTCAGGGGTCACTCCAAGTCACTGTCGACATCTAGCATCGCCAGCGTGGGCTCCATCGGCTCAGCCTTTGGACCTCGAGACGACATTCGACGACGCCCGCCGCCTCTCGTCATGGCAAGCGACCCCCGCTCCCGCCTGTCACTCGAATCGTACCGAAGTGCCGGAGACGGTCCGTACGGCTATCGCCCTGTCTCGCCAACTGACTACAGCACGCCGACGTCAGCGACCTTCTCTACTGGTCAAAGCAGCCCACGATGGGGTTCGGCAATCGCTTCTCCCACCACCACGCACTCCCGGTCTCACAGCATGTACTCTTCTGGCTCACGAACTCCGGGCCGGCGACTCAGCGTGCCGTCCGGCGTCAACCCTTTCCAGTCACCGCACGGCGCACCGGTCAACAGAATTGTCTATGGCAATGGCCCCGTCAACACTTCCAACATGGGAGCCTTCTCCCCCGCCCCCAGCAGCCATCTGGCATCCCCGACAACGCCGACATCCGCATGGTCTGGAAGGAGGGACTCGACCTCGTCTAACGCAGACGAGGCTTGGCGTAGGCGAACTTGGCATCCTGATACAAGGACCTTCAACACCAACACCAGCCACCTCAGCAACGTACTCACTCCCGGTCAAATTCAGCCGAATCCCGCGCCGCCCATCGTCAATGCTCCCAATCCTCAGCAGACGCTTCGGTTGCCTGGCATTGAATCCTTTGATCCCCTGCCATCAAGACAGGTGTCGCCTCCCAAACGGATCCCGTCGCCGATGATGGTCGATGCCGAGGGTACTCACCGCCGCCCCATGCACCCCGGCACCGAAGCTGTCGCTGATGAACGGCGGAACGTGGCTCAATGGGACATGAGCTTGCACCGCGGCCTGACAAGATTGGACATTGCTTCTAACACGACACCTCCGCGCGATAGCGCTGGTGCGTGGGCAAACGAAGTGAACCAGGCAGTGCAGGCACAAGCAGAGCAGGTACGCTTGAACCCGCCGACCGTGAGGTTCGAGGTCGACCCGCCTTCGTATGCCAACTCGGGCGCATTCACCCGCAACCACCAGCACACGATGTCGGCGCCGTCTTTTGCACACAGAGACACCAAACGCCACGGATGGTATCATGGTCCCATGGGAAGCAACGTCCATGGACCTCGCCCGGAAGCGCCTAGCCAAGATCCTCGTGGACCCCACGTTAACCGTATGGTCCATCCCAACATGGGTCACTTTGCTGGATTTCCCGGACGACAGCCTGAGCCGCAGCAAGCCCAGCAGCAACAGCCTGGCAACCCTGACCCTCTGAGACGGTTGGAGGCATTGGTGGCCGTTGCCACGAGCGAGGGAACCACTGCCACCGCGTACTAAGACTCTTTGGTGGACCCTCAACCCACTTCCTACAACATGCCCGCCATGTGCCGAGAGGCAATGGTACATATACGCAACACGACTGACGAATTTCCTTTTTCCTTCCCTGGAATCCATGTCGGCAGAGCTTTCAGTCTCTACACGACATACAGTCGCTTTCTTATCATGATATCCCGTTTTCTATGAATTTGGTGGGCAACTGCATTTTATCTATGGCAGGCGTTGATACATAGCGTTGAATTTATTTTCCTGTCTGTCTGGGTGTCACCACCCTCATCTCAGCTCATCTGGATTACGGTCGACTTTTCCACTTTCTCTTTCTTATCATCTTTCTTTTTCATTTTGATATCCTGCTTCGAAGTTGACGGTTTCCTTTTCAGTTTGCCACCTGGTTTGGTTTACCATTGACGGTTTTTTTCCTTTTCTGGCAGCGATTTCGCAAGTAGAATTTCCCATCTTTGTTTTTTGATTCCCCGTAACGCTTGCTCACGATCAATGAGATACCCACTCATTCCGGGATGATGGATTCAGTGGTGGATAGTAATGTGTCGCTCTCTGAGCGGTTGAGACAGACGGACAGTCGGCCTGCACGCATGTATATGGAAGCAGGCCAAGGAATGGAGGCAAAGGTCGGCGGATATGTGTGTTGACGAGATACCCAAGCTTGGTAACGACCGGCGGCTTTGCTTTATGGGAAGCCTGGTCGATGCTCACAAAGTTGGAAGCGATGGCTCAAGGCCATCACCAAGGATCGGGCGGTATACATGTGTCTGTAGGCGTACAACCGGAAGGAATAACGACGCACATGCTCTCAATGATTATCTTATCTGGAAACTGTTCTCTCTCTCCTGGTGAATGATGTGGTCTAAGAATTTGCTTGTGATGAGGGGAAGCGTGCTAAAGTAGGGCGATGGATGGCCAGCCTTTCATGCATGATGATGTGGTTCATGTAAGCGGTGCTGCAGCTTGTTTGTCAGGCGGCAGCCAATAAAGCAAGTTCAGTGACGACGATCAAGAGATTGAGAGACGCGGGGGGCAAGATTTGATGGATTTGCGCCGAGTTCAAACTTTCATTAGGGGAATAATGACTGACAATCTTCTGAAGATGCCCGTGTACGGGGTACGGATATGTGCAGCCCGGCTCCTTCAGGGGAATGCCGATCATGTCTGCCGAGTTTTTCTTCAGCGGTCAGGCCGTTGGGAGGTGGATCTGAGGGACCGGGGCTGGAAGAATGCCGGTCACGGTCGGTATAAACCCAATTCCACTTCCCTGCTTGACGGGTGGTGGATTCTAACATACTGGAGATATTTCCTGGTTACTCTTGTGTCTTTAGCATTCGGGGTTTTGGACGGGTCCGGGAGTCCGTTGGGGGTATCATTGGCACGTTGGATGAGGAGTGTGACTGAAACTCTGGATGTATTTTGTGCTTTTCATCTAGAGGTGTTATATGAATACCAGGTGACTAACAGGTGTAAGACCAAATGTTGGAAACTCGTCGACTGCAAGTTTTGTTTTTTGAGTAGGGTTTCCGAGGTCGCCAGTGAGACCTGATCTAGGCCATGAACTCCTTTGCTTTGAAGAATTTCATCTGATGGTTTGTTTCGAGGATAGGTTCGGGAGTCGGGCGGAGCGGTAATTGGTACCTAGTTCTTCCTAGTCTGAGCACGGTAACAACGCGGGGCAGAGGAGGAGGAGGAGGAGGAGGAGGAGGAGGAGGGCGGGGAAAATATGAGGAACTTGGGAAACTGGAGAATGGAGAATGGAGTTGTTTGTTAGCTTGACACTTTGGTATCCACAATGTTGCAAGAGACGAACGGGGCCGAGGGATGGGGGATGAATATTTATTACCGATTTGCCTGGTGTTGTCCTCAGTTTCCGTTTTTTGTTAAGAAGCACAGAGACTGGTCTACCCTCTCTTTGTAGACCTCTTCATCTCTTTTCCGACAATAAGACTGATACATTCTGAGCACATCATGTTCTCTAAACCACCAAGTCCTCCGGGCCTCTTTGGGACGACACTCCTCGCCCTCGCCGTCCTCATAACCTCAACCTCCGCATCAGCATCCACATCAGCAAAATGCGACCCTTCAACATTCACATTTCCCGTCATCCCAGGCCTCCAACACATCAAAACAACAGCCGTCCAAATCCACAACTACACCTCTTTCCCAAACCGACTCTCCGAGGCCTCTCTCGCGACAACATCCGCCTCCGCCACCGGTATCCCGCCCTTCTGCAACGTCACGGTATCATACATACACCCAGGCCATGATGACCTGGTCAATGTACACGTCTGGCTTCCCCTCGAGAGGAGCGCGTGGAATGAGCGGTTCATGGGGTTAGGTGGCGGCGGGTTCGTCGTCGGGGAGGTAGACGGCGATGGACCGAGCGCCGCAATCCAAGAAGGCTATGTCGCTGCCGTTACCGACGGCGGACACCTCGCGAGTTCGCCGCCTGATGTATGGGCTTTACGAAGCACGGGGAACATTGATTGGCCGTTGTTGGTCAACTTTGGATACAGAAGTCTTCACGAGCTCGCTGTCGTGGGTAAGGCGGTGCTGAGGGCGTATTATGACGCCGAGGAGAGGTATAGCTACTTCAAGGGATGTTCGACGGGTGGACGGCAGGGGCTGGCGGTTGCGCAGCGGTATCCGGGGGACTTTGACGGGGTGTTGAGTGTTTGTCCGGCCGTGGAGTTCCCTGCTATGGTGACATCGTTGTATTTTCCGCAGTTGGTTATGCGGTGGAGGGGGTACTGGCCTTCTGGGTGTGAGCTGGGGGAGATTGTGAAGGCTGGTGTTGAGGCGTGTGATTTGAGTGATGGGAGGAGGGATGGTGTTATTGGACGGTTGGGGGAGTGTGGGTTTGATGTGGGGACGGCGGAGGGGAGGGAGTTTGTGTGCGAGGATGGGAGGAAGGGGAGGGTTTCGAGGGAGGCGGTTGAGGTTGTTGAGGAGGTTGTGAGGGGGGTGCTGGATGAGGAGGGGAGAGAGATGTTTCCGAGTTATGTGCCTGGGACACAGTTTGCTGGGTTGCTTGCTATGATGAACAGTGTCTGCGAGGACGGGACGGATCGAACAAGGTGTGCAGGTGTGCCGTTCTCCGTGACGGATGAATGGATCCGGCTGTTCATCGAGAAGGATCCGGCGTTTGACCCGACGTCGATGTCGAGGGAGACTTTCCGGGATATTTTCCGGCGTGGCGTGGAGGAGTACGATTCCGTCATTGGGACGCCTATCCCGGATATGAGAAGATTCAGGGAGCGCGGGGGGAAGGTACTCATGTGGCATGGCATGGCGGACCAGGCTATCTCGATCAAGGTCGGAAGGGGACTGTATGAGAAGGCCAAGGGGATCGAGGCGAAGCGGGGGTTCGAGATTGAGGCGTTTTGGAGGTATTTTGAGGTTCCTGGGGTGAATCACTGCGTTTCGATGTATGGAGCGCCGTTTCCCTGGAGTGCGTTGGAGAAGTTGAGGGCGTGGGTTGAGAAGGGTGTTGCGCCAGAGCAGTTGGATGCGAGGGGGTTCAAGATTGGAGAGGATGGGAGGGTTATTGTCGATGAGGAGGTTAGGAGGATTTGTCTTTATCCCGAGGAAGGGGTTTGGAATGGGAAGAAGTGGGTTTGTGTTAAGCCTGGCCAGAAGGTTGATGTGTTGAAGGAAAAGGAGGAGCTTTGAGTCAGGGGTTGTGGGATGCTTGCTTGAAGGCATTTAACAACGTAATGACACCCATTGGTTGTTCATAATCCGGCCATAAAATTTATACATGATATATACACACAGAAGTCTACTCCGCCTCACTTCCATCTTCTGAAAGGATGCGCCTCAGTATTAAACACAAACTCGTCCAGACTCACTAACCCAGGCTCACTAAAGATGAGATAGAAGTACTTCAACGTCTCCCCCATCCAAAACGACTCCATCGAGTCCGACTGCGGAGGCTTTCCGTCGGCTGTGACATCCCACACCGCCGTGTTCGCCAGCTCCGTGCTCGTGGCATTGTCAATGGACGAAAACATGTCCCACGCGGAGTCTAACAAGCTTGCATCGGCCGTGGTGCGGTACATGATGAAAACGCTCTCGATTGCTTCTGGCCGGAGAATGTAGCGCCGGTCCGGAACGGCGGAGAATCCTGGAACAAGGCGGTCCTTCTTGATGATTTCGTCTGCTGTGAGGACCTCGTCATCATCCTTTCCCTCTGCCCGTTCGAGGACGTGCTTCTTGTAGAGGGCTTCATCCCATTTGCATTCTTGCTTGGAGGGGCAGGGTACCATGTAAAACGTCTCCGGCATGATGCCGTGCGGAAAGGACTTGTAAGCATACACGCACCCGTCGACGAGTTTCCTTGCCACAGCTACTTCATCAGGGTGGTTAAACAGCTTCCCACCAAGGGCAAGAAGCCCGCCCATGAAGCAGACAAGGTGCTGGCCCTGCGGCTCCTGCTCAATAGTACGTACGCCGTTGGATTCGCGCGAGTGTGCCTGCCCCGCGATGAGGATATCTTCGTTGGTTGGCGTCATGGGCCGGAAGAGGTTATGCTCGATGGCGGGGTTCACGGCGGCTTCGTACATGGACTTGTACATTCCGCTGCGTCCGCCAACGAGGGCGGACATTTTGGGGAGGTATTCGTAGAGGGAATCGGCCATGGCGCCGAGGGTGAAGTCCTCTCCCTGGTTGAAGACTTCGTCTTTGGGGTTCACGACGAGGGGCCAGAGACCCGGGATATTGGTTTTGTTTTGCTGCCGTTCGAAGATTTTCATGATGCGTTGGGTCGCATCCCAGAACTTGGGGTCGCCTGTTAGTATTGAGAGGCGTGTGAATTCCATTGACAGGCTTCCTATCTCCGCTACCAGGGCACCGTTACCGACGTCCTGGGCGTCACCGCGCGCGGCTTCGCCTACTTTCCAGCGGGTGATGGGCATGCGGTTCGGCGTGTCAAAGGCCTTGTAGAGCATCTCGCCGACCTCGGCAGCCTTGCGGAGGAGGCGGACGTCGCCTGACAGGTCAAAAGCTGAGAGGAAGCCGCCCAGATACCGGATAGTCGTCTCAAAGACGTTGATGTCTTCGAGGTCAGTGTGCGTAAAGTCGATCGTCACCGCAGCGGTGACGGCCTCGTCGAAGTCGGACTTCATGTCCATGATCCAGAGGGTATCGAGGGAGTCCACGAGGGTCGCGGCCCAGCCTCCAAACGTGTTGCGCCGGCCGCCTGATACGGGTGTCAGTTCGTCTGAGAGCCAGGCGTGTCTCCGGTACGACGACCAGGCTTTTTGAAAGGCCTTTTTGACGGTCTGTTGGCGTTCCTCGCGAACGCGGCGTTGGGTGCTCGTTTCGGGCGGGAAGTGGGCTTGGACTTGGGGGAAGCGGACGGAGGGGACGGCGGGGAGCTGGCGGAGAGGCTCCGGGGCCGGGTGGTGGACTTTGACGGTCCGCCAGAAGTATGTTTCGTCTTGTTCTGTCATCCATTCTATCGGTTTTGGCGGGATGGCCGATGATGAAGAGGATGTTGGGAACGTCGGTAGACCGCCGTCATTGTGCCATAGGAGAAGGAGGAGGAGAGAGACGGGGAGGCCTAGGAGGACGATGCCTGGCATTTTTCGCCTTGCCAGGAGCATCTTCTCTTTGTGTGGTTTTGGGAGTATTTAGGCTTGTCACTCTCCGGTCAGGATACACACGTGTCAAACGTGAATATCGCGTCGTGGAAAGTGAGAAACGGGAAACGCGCGAAGGAAGGCGAAAGAGAGAGAAAGAGAGTGAGAAACCAAGACTGTTGCCGTTTTCTCTGCTTCGCGCCTAGGATCTGGCGGTCGTTTACGTATTTTGGACTACGGCCCGGCCGGATTTCTGTCCTTATCAACCCCCGTCTGTGAGTTGTTGGTGGGTAACTTGCAATGGGCCTCAGGGGTTGCGGGCTTGTTTGCTCGTTTATCTCCCTCTTCTTTATTTTTGTTGTTCCCCCGTTTGCTGTGCCGCCTGAGGAGGCAGAGGTAGAAGAGGGGGGCGGGAAGTCGGGCGCTTAAGAATTTTGGGTTGCTGCGCGGGCGACGCCCCTGGGCAGTCGTTCTCAATGCGTATGCATGTGAGGTCTGTTGGTTTGCGCACTGGTTGTGATCCTTGTCGTTCACATCTTGGCGGTTGATCGCAACCAGTTTGAAGCGGAAGAGTGGATGGTCTGAGGGCTCAGAGAGGGACGCAAAGCAGACGCATCTCCCGCGCAGCTCTGTGTGCATGCAATCCGTACGGTATGGTGCGTTTAAGCGATCAAGGTCGCGCAGTAACTCTTGTGATTCGGCTATATGACCACTTTGGCTCGTTGCAGCGTCGACTTTTGTCTGTTGGATCAGGGATCATGGGTAGCTCGGTCTGGGCATGGCGAGTGCCGTTGCGCCATTTGGCACGCCTTGCTTCAACTGCGGGCCTCCGGTCTTGATGGCCGGAGAGGAGAGTCAAATCCAAGTGAGTGGGATGATGACTCCATGTCGAGTCGAGCCAGGTTCGAGAGGTACAGTACCCGGGCCTCACGGCGTGAGAAGCCTCAATGGCCCACGATAAAAGGTTGAATGGCGACCACATCAGAGACCCCTCGAGGCTAATTGCTGCACAGTAGTGACGCGCGCTCAAAGCGCCCAGTCTATCTTCGCTCAATATGCAGCTTAACGCCGGGCAAAAGCATCTAAGTGGTCGTACCGTTGCGTCGGAACGGAAAGCCCGCTTGTGGCTTTGTGTCATTGGTTGAGTTTCTTACTAGCTTCGTTATATAGACATGGGGGTTTGTCTTGGCTATCCTATCACAGCAGATGAGACTGTCGGCTTTTCATGCTGGGACCTGAACCAACGGACGGGTCTACATATTGGAGAGACACTGTGTCGGCAGGTGGCAGAAGGACTGTGCCAAAGAGTGTACGATGCCTCCGACCATCGAGGCTGTTTTAGAGTTGACCAGATTCTGTTGCAGGAGGCTGAAAAGGGTTGGGCGTACCGGCCTGTTGTGGTTTGATGTGAGTGTCTGAGGCAGGCGGCGCAACCCGTGGAGTTGGAGTTGCGGTGGGAGTTGTGGCAAGTAAGAAAGAGTTGATAACTTGCTGGTGCCTCTCTGCAACCCTCTTGTCACATTCCAGGTGTTCGCCTGCCTCTCCCTTGGGAAAGTTTCTCTATTGTGCAGTGCCTTCCAGGAACATCAAATCGTCAAGTTCAGTCTGGAACCTGGAGTTCCGGGTTGACAAGAGCAACAGCATCATGGCATCTTTTCTGTTCTTATTTCTCCTTATCCTCAACGTTCTCCCCCATGTGGCACGAGTGAGGGCCGCCTGCTACTACCCAGACGGCAGCATCGCCCCCAACGATACACCATGCCAGGACCTCACGGCCGAGTCGACGTGCTGCGGACAGGGCTACGCGTGCCTCTCCAACGGTATGTGCCAGGCGACGGGGAAAGAGTTGTCCAAAGACGGAGCCACAGAACTCGTGAGGGGCGCGTGTACTGACCGATCCTGGCGGAGTTCGAGTTGTCCTCTGTTCTGCATCAACCCGGAGACGGATAACGTGGCGGGTGGGATCGGGATTGCAAAGTGTGACGGGACGGTGGAGGAGTTGTACTATTGTATCAACTCGGTTATGAATACGGTCAACTGCACCGCCAAAAAGAATGTCTTATTCTTCCAGCGTAAGCCATCTGTCTTTGTCTACCACCTGTACCTCGTACTCTTCAACTCGGCGCAATTCTTTGGGTAAAGTTCTGACCAATTCATCATCGCAGAATCACCCACTGCCATCACAACAGTTGGCGTGGCAGCTACACCAACTCCATCATCATCGTCAATAACATCATTGTTAATAGCAACAACCGCTATCATCGCCTCTTCTGCAAACCCTTCAAGCGCACCAAACCCGAGCTCGGTAGCCCTAAGCAGCGCAACTCGAAGTCCACAAAGTAGCCCTACAAGTAATCCCGAACCCAGCCCCAATGCGGAGACGGAAGTAACAAATGACAAGACTGTCATAATCGGCGCAGCTGTCGGTGCTTCCATAGGCGGTCTTGCGCTTGGGGTCCTGGCGGCCTGGCTGTTCATCTGCCTCCGTCGACGGAAGCGCCGCGCCCGAGAGGAGGCCGCTGCCAACGCCCAGGCACAAGTGGAACATTATACACCAGGGCCGCCGCATGCCAAATACGTCAGTCCGCCTGTGTTTGATCAGGTTTACGAGGCGCCCAATGAGTGGAAACCTCCGTTGGTTTCGGATCATTTTGCTCCTCAAGAGCTGCCGGCGTGGCAACCGGAGCCTCGGAGAAGCTGAAATGCCATAAATCGAGGGTATGACTTTTCTATATCTTCACCTTATGATAGCATGTAATGATACCCCAGTCGGCTTTGGCTACTAGGGAGATAGAAGCGCGTCTTAGCATGGTCGGTGGCATATTCTATTTCACGAGTTGAGCGTGTTGGAGGTCTGGATGATTCTAATTTTGTCGTGTTTATGTACTTTTATAACTATAATCAATACAAACAAGAAAAGGTCCTATGACTAAAGTAGGAGGGTATCAATAGCATTCTTCCGCTCAGTACCAAAGAGCCTTGTTCCAGAACTTGGCCTGGGCATTCGCCAGGTCGTCCTCCTCAAGGTAAAAGGTGGTGTTGAAGACGAGCTGGGTGCCGGCAGCAGAGCTGTTGCCGTACTGGGGCCACTCGATCTTGTCCTCGGGCCACATGGTGTTGGGGTTGCCGGTCAGGACGAAGGACATGAGGTACTTCTGCATCATGACGGCGACGGTGGCGTTGACGGAGGTAGAGCCACCGCCGGGTCCGCCGGCACCGCCGGAGGGGGGGCCACCAGCGCTGGAGGAAGCAGTCGCCGAAGCGGCGACGGAGGTCGCGGTCGAGTTTGAGGCGGTGGAGTTGGATGTGGCGGTGCCTGTGCTGGAGGTGGAGTCGGAGAGAGAGTAGGTGCTGTACCCTGTTTGATGTGTTAGGTGATATGTAACACGTAGAATGAGAGGGGAAATAAGCTTACAGTAGTAGCTCTGGTCAGTGCCATGAGTGGCTTGGTCAAGGGCAACCATGGCGTTCCAGGTCTGGTTGTTCATGGCGTGGGTCAGGGCCAGGTTGTGGGCAGTCAGATCAAAGTGCTGCTTCATGTCGGAGAAGCGCAGACCAGGGGAGGTGTAGTCATCCTCGGGGTAAAGTGACAGAATCTCGTCAACAACGGCATCGTTGATGGCGGGAAAAAAGATGCGGAGGTAAGCAGCAACATCCTCAGTGGTGTTCACGCCGTCGTAGGCCTGGCCGTTAGCCTCGTGCTGCTCGTGAGTGATGACGACGGGGCCGGAGAAGTTGAAGCGGCGCTGGTAGAACTGGGCCTCGTAGGTGTCGGCGATGATGTCGCCGTCGACGCGGGGCTGGAATTGGTAGTCATATGCGTCCTGGACCGTGGTGGCGGCCGTGTTGAGGGTGTCGAAGTCGATGGAGCGCATGCACTCGAGGCTGCCGCCGGAGCAGCCGGCCTCGGTGGAGACGTTTTGCCAAAAGGCTTCGGCGTGCTGGTGGCCGGCGCCGGGAACAAAGCCGGGAGACATGACGTATGCGCGGTTGTAGAGCTGCTCGGCGTGGCCGGCGAAGCGCTTCACGGGGGTCAGCTTAGATGCCTGGTGATGAGTTCAAGACGAGTACTTACAGTCATCTGGAAGAGGGTCTGGGAGCCACCAGCAGAGAAACCCACGGCGGTGACATCGTCGGGGTTACCTCCAAAGTTACTAATATACTTCTTGGTCCACTCGAAAGCGGCCGTGACGTCCCAGATTGCGGTGTTGGAGGTACCACCCTCGTGCAAGAAGGTAGGGCCGTTGGCGAGGCCAGTCATACCGAGACGGTAGTTGTACGCGACGTAGACGAAGTCGGTGGAAAGGTCAAAGAGACCCTCAGGGGTGTTCTCGGACTTGCTTCCGCCAGTGAAGCCACCGCCGTAGGTCCACACCATGACGGGGAGATTTTTGCCCGCAGCATCGGCGGGCGCCCAAACATCGACGTAAAGGCAGTCCTCAGCGGAGCTACAGGCGACATCGGCCGAGGCCAGGTCACCGGTGTTGACTTCCGTCTCGACGGGAGGCGCTTGCGGCTTGGCCCATCGGAGATCGCTGGTGGGAACGGCGGCGTAGCGAATGTTCTGGTACTTGTAGTAGCCGACGGACTCGTTGCCGGCTGTGGCGACGACGGTGCAGTAGTCGAGAGTTACGGACGGGAGGGATCCGGGGCCGGAGGTTGCTGTGGGCGCCGGGGCGGTGGTCTGGGCCGCGGCCGAAGCTGCCATCAGCAGGCAGGTGTTTGTGAACTTCATCTTGTTTTCGAGCTTTGAAGCGAAGGTGAGTAGCGATCGGGAGGTGTTGTTGGTTTGCGATGCTCCTCAAAAGCCTTTCCGCTTCAGGGCCAATATCGTGGGCTGTTTATATAGAAGCAAGCGTCCAACTGCAACTCCCTTTCTCAATCGAACTTTTCACCAAGACGGTGATCGCCGTGCTAGCCGGTGAGAAGGACGCGTCCTCCGAACCGGGTGACGTTGTTCACCTCTGAGCCTCATTTGCAAATCGTCATGCCAGCCCCTCGGGAAACCCAACATTAAGGGTCATTTCGACAAACAAGCGTCGTGGGGAAAATCTTTGGGTCTCCGAGGTTTGTTTTTAGAAGGTTAAACAAATGCACAATTGGCCGATTTGGCTCGCAACAGCCCCACCGAGAGGGCCTTATTAGTGGGATGAACTCTTAGTGTGGCTCATGTTCATGAATCGTCTGCGCGGCTTCGCCATCCCATGGCTTTAGCGCAAGGAACTTGCCGTCCCCTTTACCTCGATTTTGACTTTTTTGAGTCCACACGTCTAAACGCGTCCTCGGCGACCTTTCCTTTTCCCCAGGGTCAGGATTCGAGAAGGGTTTTTAGTCCTTGGGGGCGGCGAAGGTTGAAGCTTGACGCGCCGATCTTCAGCCCAGCCAAGCCAGGCGGAGTGTGGGAGGTGGGGTTGAAGCGAGGAGACGGCCCGGAACTAATATCGAGATCATCTCTGATCCCATCAGTGATCATACTCTACCCACTTCCCGAGTTGCGATGAAAAACATGGATCTGATAACTGGGTATCAATCTTCGGATCTCCCGACAAAAGTGCTCATATCTTGATGGTTTAGGGAGGTCTTACCCAGTCACCCTTCGCTCCTTTTTATTCCTCGATAGATTGAACCGGTCGTCAAGATGCATAATTGCTGACAGTGGCCAATCGCGAAAGCGAAACTAAGATTCTTCCAGCTTCTAGTCTTAGCCTTGGCCTTCAGAATCCTCAAAGTCGATACACCATCTAGCTCAAGATATCATTCCTGCCCAGTAGCTTCTCAATGACTGGCTCATTGAAACCACGATCCCTCTCAACCATTAGCCAATTTTCATCAACTCATGTTAAGACAATCTCTTTAGCGACCACAACCACGAAGTCTAGCCACATCCGTTTCGCCACATATTCCATGGATATCAGGCAACTGGGACATGGCTTCTGACTGATCACAATCTCTGCCTTGGTGAGCGTCTCCATGTGCTGGTAGTGGAACAAGATACCAAGCCTGATCTGTCTGTCGCGATCATCCTCGTTCTCAATAAACAGCTGATGTTTATGCGCGACGAAGCAAAGCAACTGAGCTATAACGTGACTGGCGTGGTACAAGCCCCTCGCGGAGCCAGGGTCTAACTCGTGTTCCTCGAAGGTGAACCCGATTCTCTTCGCAAAGCTCAGCGTCTTATGAGCCCAGTAATTGGAGTCCAGTCTGCTATAGTCGTCGCCACCCAACGGGGACTGGTAGCCACCACCGGTCCAACCGCCAACAGCAACGACTGGCTCAAAGGGCCTGCCTCGGAGAAGAACCCCTATCGTCTGATTCTGTCGCGCGATTGGGATGCCTCGTTTCGGATTTATCAAGAGAGCAGTCTTCGCGACTAACGATTTGACAAACCGGGGTTGGAACGAATTGGCGAGTTCGGACTTGGCGACTTGGGCTTGTAAAGGAGGCGCAACTCCGAGAAGTGCCCTTATATGTCTTCGACGACTCTTTGATTCGAATGGTTTCTCCGCGTAGTCGACATGTCGATACTACCTCTCCTCGTCGTTTCTGTCATTCTCCTCGGCAAAGTCTGCAGCGACTCTCCCATCTCGGTCTTTCTGTGACGCACTCGCGCCGGCACCGAGGAGTATCCCGACTAATTCGACCCGAGTCCAGAGGGCAGCCTCCATCAGGGGTGTACGGCCTCGGTATCCCCCGCATTGACGTCTGCGCCTAATCGTAAGAGCTCCTGAACATTTGTGCGATTGTCATGAGCTACCTCCAAAGAGAGCCTCGAAGAGCCTAGAGTTCCCTCAATGCGTAGGTCGTGGTTGAAGTGAGGGCAAGTCGCGTAGTCGTGAACACACCCCCAACGATCCCCCTTTCCATTTGCTCCTGTCTTAAACTTGAGCGAGTCTCTTGTCAGGGCGGAGCTCATGCGGCTTTCTTCTCCATCATTTCCGGAAGGAAAAGCATGGTCTTTGATGCTGATATTCTCAAAGTGATCTCTCGGGCTGCTACGGTGATTTAAATGGTTGGGCTGAGGCAGAGCATTGAGTTCGGACTTCCTGAAGCCAACCGTTATAAAGTACTCAAATTGTGAGTCTTCATTCTTTTCGGAAGTAGATGTCCTGATCTCCCAAGATAGCCTTTCTACAGCATCGTGCTTCTCAAAAGGAAAGATGAGCCTATATGTGTAGCCGGCGGTATGGCATGGTGCGACAAAGAACCACATCGCCGCAGGCTCTAACCCTCGGAAAGTGTATGGACTATTCGATCTACGCTGAAGTTCTCTCTCATCACCGCTCGGAAAGAAGCTGATTGGATGCTCATGAGGTTGCTCGCAGAGAGGGCATTCAGCGAGTGCTCGTGCCGTATCCCATCGTAAGACTCTTGCAATGGCCCGAGAGCCGTTTAGTCGTTGGAACTTTGAAGCCAACGATGATGATGGAATCGTCGAATCTTGTGTAGTCGAGGCCATTTCAAGGAGTGATGATTTGCGTTTGTGCGGGCTGAGGGCTGAACAATGACGTGCACCGCGAGAATTACGGGAAGAGGGAATGAAAGACTGGAGATCCAGAAATCTCAATTCTCAAGCCTGTTTCAATCTCGATGACATGTTTCAATGTCCGAGTAACGGTTTTGGGCTGAGTCAAATATTGAAGCTTCGTAAACGATTAATCCGACATTGGGACCAATCAAACATGATGGTTAACCTCGCACTATGACGGCGAGCTTACTTCTCATCATGGTCTTTCCCCGTACTCCGTAATAGATTTTGAGTTTTTGAGACCTGTGTCAAGTGCTTATCAGCAATGAAATGGGAAGTTTGTAATTGATGACTTCTTTAACCTTGGACAGTGACTCGGGCTAGTTGTTCGTCATACCGAATACGAGCATCCAGAACACAGCTATTGCTATGATTTAATATGGCCACTCAACATAGTCTCATTACGTTATCATTATCAGGAGTATGCACAATAGTATCATTGAAGATTCAAGAATCAGGGCCCAATGTTATAGCGTCATAGTGGAGAAGTTGCGAAGTCTCAATGAAGCCTGAAGCATCTTCTGAATGGAAACTCTAGGGTCTCTATGGAGCAGAGAGACAATTGAGAATCGAGGTCACAAGTGACTATCCCTATAACTGGTCCCAAGCATCGTTTACTGCGAGCCTCCTTCAATCTGGGTTATGGCTAATGATGTATCCAGCGCTTCTGCTTAATACAGTCCCATTCCGAGGTTTATTTGCCACTGAAGATTTAAGTCTCGCCATTCACAGTAACTACAAGAAGGCTAGTGAGGTGAGAGATAGGTTGGAGAGACTTCTCGACCACTGGAATTATCTCAGTCTTAGATGTTTCTACTGTGCGTGATGCGGCTAGCGAACATATCCCCATGTCTAATATACTGACAGATATGTCGTTTCGAAAACAAAAGATAATAGAATGTATCCTAGAGACTTACATATCGCTCCAAGATCAAAAGGGAGTCCTCGAAGGGGAATTCTTCAAATTCAACAACGAGGAAACATCCTCCTCACTAGACTATCGCTGGTATCGGGAATGGATGGATGTGATCATCCATAGACAGTTACGAGGTTGGCGACAGTTGATATACACGTCAGCGGGGCACCACTTTTCGGCTGGTTCAAAGCTCTATAATCTGGTATTGAACTGCAAGTTTTGGTATGTGAAAGAAACGAGAAGCGGGCGAAGCCCATGGATTCCTCCGAGATGGGAATAGGTGGCGGAAGAGCCGTTTCCAACGGCCCCGACCACTTTCCATGTGGACCCTTTTCTGTCGATATTCCAACAACGACAATGGACACAAGTCGCCTCGTATTGGTCTGCCTGTGATGCGTAGACGTTACTAAGTGTGACATTGCAGTTGCTATGGTCTGCTCGTATCAAATCATTGAGGGATGGTCTTGTTCTAAATATTGATGATACGCGATTGAACCCAAACCCATTTGACTCCAGTCTCAGGCGCCTCCGTCTTTGAAGTTCACATCATGTTCATGCGATGTTGACGATCAGAAGTTAGGCACAAGTAGCTCGTTGCTAGCGTACCTTACTTTCGGGATCCGCTTCTCGCCCTTCAGGGCGTTCTAGCCCGCGGAAACGCTAACTTCGCGCTCACACGAAGTGTCTCCCATAACCATGGTGGAGGTGTTCAAATAGTGCCTGACCCATCCTTCCTGAAATGGCCCTCTATGGACCCTCCAAACTTCACGACAAGCCACGAATTCACGCACCTCACATAAGGCAGCTGCCAAACCCCCTCGTCCTGGAAATACTTTTTCGAATTTTCATTTCTGCCCAATCTTTCTGTCGCAAGCAGAAATCCAAGACTCAGTGTGGGGACTGGCGACTCCCTTGGCTCACAAGGGCTAGTCTAGCTTCCATGTCTTAGTATCAAAATGGCAAAGTCAGCTCGACAAGGGTCAGGATGCCGGAATACCGGAAATATCTAGCCAGATAGATTAAAAATGGTAGAGCTAATGATAACGATTCCAAGGCTAATTACCCCACAAAATGAAGAAAAACTGCCACAAAATGAGACCGGTGTCTCACCCGAGCTTCAACGGCTTTCTGACTCGGACCAACGACAGGCCACTGACCAGCAAACTGACGCATCCACGCATTATTTAGCCCCCATTACCCATTACTACAACCGTACAACTCCCTCACAGCGAAATTGTCTCTTCTCTTCTACTTCCTTCGATATTATCCACATTTCTCAAGGAACATTCACCTCGACTAGCAGATGAAGAATCCCTCTACAGCCAAGAGAATGAAGACCAGGAACATCTTGGTAACTGAGAGAGACGAAGCTGCTTGAGATCCAGTCGAGGCCGAGACCTGAACAGGCGTCTGGGATTGCACACTTTGACTCGTCTGCGAAGGGGCGTTTGCTGAGGTGTTTCCAGTGATTGTCGACAAAGAACTATCTGTCTGCAGTGGGGCACTTCCACTCTGAGAAGTCAGCGTGATGGGAATCACGGTTGTGATGGTGATTGGCTCTACACCGCCGACCTCAGTGGATGCTGTTTCCAGAGGCGATGAACTCTGGCCGCGAGTTTCGGAGCCCTGAGAGGCAGAGCTGGCAGCATTGGCATTGAAGCTTCCAGATTTGGTTGATGCAGACGGCGACGACGGTGCAGGTTGCTCTCCCACCCCTGACTGTGGGACTTCAGGCGTAGCGGAGGAGGTAGGGAGGATCGCACTCGGGGTAGAAAGCCCGAGAGTAACGATGAAGGTTTCTTTGGGCAAGGCGGTGTTGTTGCTCCACGGGGAGGCTCCATGAGGCGTCTCGGAAATCCCAGGGGCAGACGCCGGGGGAGAGCCGGGAGAGCCGGTAGGGATTGCCGTATGAGAGGCATCTGAGCTTGAACTCTCGGTGTAGGTACTGACAGTAACTGTCTGCACTGGAGAGACAACAGTGACGGTGATAGGCACAGCAGAGCTGACGATCGCGCCACAACCATCGTCTCTAGGGCCAAGATGAGGGGCCGCAAGGGCAAATCCAACAAACAAGGACAAGAGCTGCGGCTGCATTTTGATGTGAAGCAAGGAGGGCAATCAAAGAGATAGAATTTCGGCAAAGGAATGAAGAGACAATGTAAGGTAGGTTGTTGAGACTTGGGACTGATGAATCTGAATGGCCTCAGAATGTGTTTGGATATGACAGTCTATATAGGCTGCCATACGTGATCATTGTTGTTTTCCCTTATCAACAGCCCAAAGCGGACAACTTCTTTAGCAATCAAAAATTGTCTGTATCCGGCTCTCGATGGTTCTGCAGCCAACGGGACCTAGCCGACGATATCTTGTGATGTTTCTTTGCACTTTGACTCCATTCCGACTGCGTAAGATTTGACGGACTGGGAAAGGTCAACGTTTGCAATTGACAGCAATCCTAGAACTTTCGAGCGGGGAATGGCCTGAGAGATCCGACTCAAAACTCTTTTGTCCATATAGAGACCTCAACGTAGATGGGATGAAGTGAATATTGTGACATCGCGTCAGAGGTGAGGTATTATTTTGGAGCTCAAGCGCCGCAAGTGGTGTTCTAGACCGTTTTCAAACAGAAATGAGGATCTTCGTCTTGGACCCTTCTCTTCGTAGCTGGATGTCGAATGATTGGTGTTCTTGGTGGTGGAGTGATGCTCAGCCGGGATGATGCTAGGGAGGACGGAGCAATCCTTGTGTCTCTCAATTTCAGCTTCGATGTTGGCCCACAACATACTCGCCCGTCGGCAACTACGGCCGGTACTGGACAACGTACCGCGCTGTTATTGGATATTGGAAAAACATCGACCCAAGAGGGAAAGTGTGAGATATGACACCGAGGGCTGAGAATAAGACGTCAAGCTGTAGAAGTCGAGATCATGCTGTTTTCATCATTTAGAAGCGCGTCTAGACTCAGAGCATGCACGTTCTTGGTCCCTGGTTTGCAAGGGCGGGGTTCCCGTATCACTCGTACGATGTGTAGAATTCTGTAGATTCCTATTCTCTAGCCGAGATGCTCTGAATAGTTTGCTTGGCTACAGTGGCAGCTGAGTGTAGTTCTCCGCATGCGTTCCAGTTCAATCATTTTCGACGTTACGGCTTGACAAGACGGAATGCAACGGATAAGAAAGACTGAGTAAGTTCTATTCAGTATCAGCTACACGGTTGCATGATTGCTGTCTTGATATTCACATATAAACTACATGAAATCTTCGAGCTGATTGAGAATAATACCATCGCTATCTTCTCTTTTGCATCTTGTCATTCACTTGAACCCCTTCAATTTCAGCAAACACTTTCTTCACCTCTTTTCCTGCAATGCGCGCCTCACGGAAAACAGCGCTTGCCACTGCCCTGGCTTCGGCTCTGGCCCCGGAGCTTGCGTCGGCTACCTCTAGCTGCCTGGCTCCCACTGGAGACCCAGTGACTGTCCAGGCCTACGTAATGGTCAAGCAGATCCCTGTTCATCTTAGCGCCGATATTTGTTCCAACACGACGTTGAGTGTTGCCGGCACTGTCTTGTCCATCACCAACGCTCCGACTTTCCTTGTGTCGGACTTTGTGGTCACCAGTACCATTACTCACACCTCTACTGTGTAAGCCTATTCATGGTCTTCCCCTATCATTACTTCCTTGGACCATACTAACGCTTGGTTTGCCTCAGAAACTATGTCTCTACATTCGATGGTCCCTACGCTACACTTACTGCTCATGGCGGCCCTGATTCTGAGCCTACCACCATCGTCATCCCCCCTAAGGCTGGCGATGAGGTCGGAACAAAGATCATCTGTACTCCTGCGGCCACGGACAATGATGCCTTCTCTGGGCCCTACACGACTATTACTGCAGGTCAGTGGTCTGGTCAGGGCACCAAGACCCTGACTTTGGCCCCGGCTGGGGGTGATCCGACAGGCACCGTCATTGTTTTCGGTCCCGAGTCATCTGGACAGGTTGGCGCTCTGGGTGTCTTTACGGGGCCCTACACCACGCTCACCGAGGCCTGGGCGGGAAGCACCGCAACGACTGTCACTCTTCCACCCCGTGGTACCGATAAGACAGGCACTCAGATTGTTCTAAGCCCTACTGCCGCACCGGCTCTCTTCACCGGGCCTTACACGACGATCACGGGGACCTGGACTGGACTCCAGCCAACAACCTTGTCTCTAGCGCCTGAGGGAAGTGACCCAACTGGAACTGCCATTGTCTTCTTGCCGACATCCGCGGGCTTGAGCTCCTTCACTGGCCCTTACACCACCGTGACCGGAGCCTGGACTGGCGCAGTTCCTACGACCGCCTACCTCCCACCTCAGGGTACCGATCAAGTCGGAACTGAAATTGTGTTGACGCCTACCTCCTCCCCAACAACTACCCCCTTCACCGGGCCATACACAACCATCTTTGGTCCCTGGACTGGAACAGTTCCAACCACTGCCATCCTCGCGCCTCAAGGAACCGACCAGGTCGGAACTCAAATCGTCTTGACACCCACTTCTGTGACTGGCTCCTTCACTGGGCCATACACGACTCTGACTGGCCCCTGGACCGGGACTATTCCCACCACGGTGACCCTAGCTCCGGCTGGAACAGACGCCACCGGAACTCAAATTGTTCTCGTTCCCACAACCGCTGCTACATCTTTCACTGGTCCTTACACAACTCTGACTGGACCATGGACTGGTACTATTCCGACTACAGTTACGCTTGCTCCGTCTGGAACCGATGCCACTGGAACCCAGCTCGTGCTTCTTCCCAACACCGCTGAGACTCCCTTCACGGGCCCTTACACAACTATCAGCGGTCCTTGGACTGGCACTGTCGCCTCCACGCTTTCCATCGCTCCTACTGGCACTGCTACTGTTGGAACCGTCATCATCTTCACTCCAGCTGACCCTACGACTTCTGCAAGTGCCAGTTCTGGAGCTTCAAGCACAACTCCGTCTCCGTCGTCAGCTACCTCATCTGACCCAGCCACGAACTCCAGTGAGACGTCCACTTCTGCGAGCTCAACCTCTGTCATAGAAACCACTACCTCTACGGACCCGAGCAGTTCCTCGCAAACTTCTTCGAGCGTTACTTCTAGCTCCTCAGAGTCCTCTACCGCCCCCTCTCCGTCTTCTGAATCGTCAAGCTCAACCTCTACCGACCCTAGCAGTTCCATCTCGTCTTCATCTACCACTTCGACTGAGCCTGCTACATCTTCATCTTCCTCAAGCACAAGCTCTGAGGCCTCAAGCGCAACTCCTTCTTCATCTAGCTCATCAACCGAGTCCTCCTCGAGCGCGACTTCGTCCTCATCTAGCTCGTCAAGCTCATCCTCGTCCTCGTCTAGCTCGTCATCTGAGTCTTCCTCTAGCACGCTGACGGGAACTCCAACAACCACAACCTCGCAGAGCTCCACAGTTTCTGCATGCGTCGTGACGGCAACAAGCACCTTAGAATACTGCAACGTTGCCTTGCCCGGAGCCTGTGCCTCACTCTCCACCACCAGCGGTCTCGCTCTCGTGCCGGTTGTGGCATCTTGCACCGTGGCCCTTGGTCCATATGCAGTAGGGAACGTTGCGACATGTCTTGCAACCAACGTGGGTCTCACTACCGCTGGCTCGGACATCGCAAGCTGCATTCTCACCGCTCTCGAAGGGCGTTGTATTTCCACCCTGCCGACAGCGTGTACTGATCTGGCGTCGTCCAACGGTCTGGCTCTCGTCGCAGATGTGGCCCAGTGTACCATTGCCCTTGGTCCCTTCGCCGCTGGTAGTGCCGCGACCTGTCTTGCAACGGGAACCATCACGGCATCTACTACGGGCACGAGCATCATTCAGTGTCTCGAAATTGCCTTTGGCCTCCAATCTGGCGTGGTCACAATCACCAACTCTGCCTACTGCCCGACTGCCACTGCGGCCCCTACGCCTTCAGTCTGCGCCACGGTCCCTGAGCCTTGCCAGAGTCTCGCCTCTGTCAACGGCATCGCCCTTATTGCGGCAATTCCGGTGTGTACGGCAGCTCTTGGCGCTTACGGCGTTGGAAACGCGGCAACCTGTCTTGCTACCGATGTCATTGGCCCTCTGAGTGTTGGACAGGACATTGTGACCTGCCTGACGACTGCTCTCAGTACGCAATGTATCTCGACTTTGCCCGAGCCTTGTCTCGCCTTGGCAGGTGATACTGCAGCGGAGCTGGTCGTCGATCTGCCGTTGTGCACAGCTGCCCTTGGTCCATTCGCTGTTGGAGCTGCACTTACTTGCTTGTCCTCGACTGCTACCAACGGAGACTCGGTCGTCGCCTGTCTCAATACCGCTTTGTTTCAGACTTAAGTTTGAATCTGTGATAATTCGAATGACTAAGAATTGAGTATGGGGTTCCCAAGACTACATGTGGTGTAACATCAGGCTAGTGCTTGGAGTTAGGCTTGCAAAGAGACTGAGACTTCTTTATCAAGCGTGTATCTCATACTGGAGAGGGTTACGAAACGAATGGATGTGAGGCGATTATGTTGTGGCCGCGTTTACTTCTTAGCACAGTTGTTTGTTGCTCTTAACTATTCTAATGATATTCTCTTACAATCTTCCATGATCTACGACGTACGGGCAAGATGCATGTAGTTATCACTCGGTTTGGATCAGAAAAAGTGCTTTCCTGGCAGCGTGAGTACTACGAAACATTCCTTCGGGGCTGGAAGCTTTCCTTTAGGTTAAGTTGAGGAAGAAATTAGATGGAATTTGTCTTTATCAAAGTTTTTCAGTCCAAAGTTGGATGTCTTGGATACCGTCGCAGTGTTCTAATCTCTTCTCATGATGATAGATTATCCGTCTCGCGAAAGAGCCGAAGTGACAGTTCCTTCCGCCAAACCGACGATGTTGAAGGTGTGCTCATCAAATTGCGATGCTCCACTCGATGCCCTTGCGAAGAGTCCCATCATTGTCGTGTCCTCCAAATGCTTGCCACGTGTCCAGGCACATGTCGATAGACTGCTCGCTGCTGGTGTTTTGATCTGCTACAACAGCCTTTCGAGTGACACCTTTGTGCGTCAGTGTGATGACTTTGCCACAGAGCCTGTTCTTCTGCGCTTGACCGTGCGGCTCGAATATGCCGGAAGCATCGCGACTAGTGGTAGGTTGCGGTCGACCGAGTTGGCAAAGTAAGTACTGAGACCACAGGCGCCAGACTTCCAGAAAACATTGCGGCAGGCAGTTGCGTCCCCGAACATGAAGATCGAGCCCTTCGTGTGAGAGCCTGAGATTGCCTCGCCGGCGACAGCCTGAGACGCACCCAAGACAAGAAGAAGACTCGGGAGCAATGAAGAGAGCATCTTGCAAGAATTGTGTATAGATAGTCGACCTTGACTTTTGATCCAAGATATATAGCGAAGTCAGAGGTGGTATTTCTGTGGCTGAAAGGACTGATGGAGAAAGTTTGTTGGAAAAGATTCACGTAAACTGGGAGTAAGGCTTGATTATAAGTAATCTGTTGAGATACTCGGCTGAAGACATGCCAAGCTTTCAACTGTGCTTTTCGATTCGAGAGCGATGAGTAATCCTGTTTTGCACTGCCAGCTACCGTTGATAGAGGTCTGGTGATCGTGTACTGACTCTCGATGAACTAAGGCTTGATTTCGGCATGGCCTACTTCTCGTGTCCTCAACTAGTTTGCGTCGCAACCCATAGGATCAAATGCCCGCAAGACCGCTGGCTAGCCATCCGGTATCCCACATGTACCTTCCTTTTTTGTCCATGAAGCTGGGATTACTGACGTTGTCATTCAAGGTTGGCTCCAAGTCTTTACTAGTCAGTCGCTCAACTGCCATCTCAAGCCCTCAAAGCTTTTGACAGTACCCACTCCCACAACGACTATAGTATAGGTAAACTACGCCACTGTGCGTGCATGCATCAGCTGGTTGATACGCGTTAGTTGCGACTCGTGAAATTTAAAAACTATTGAATGCATAGAACGATCGGGTGTTAAAGTCCCCGAAGCTACCACTTCCGCTACTACGGAATTTGAGGGTTTGTCAGACCGTATGGGATAATTGACAATTGATGCAGTCCCGGCTGTCTTACATCCGTTCAATCGTTTTCAACCTGTCTTTTCAGGCTAGTGAAACAGACTAGGTAAGCAAGGACAATCGGCCCGCCAAAGAGCGATCCTTGGTTGTGGAACAAATCTCGAGCAAGTCTCAATCTGGCTGCCTAGACATCCCGGCCGGGAACATGAACAAGATTTCCTCTTCCGTCCAAGTTGAACTTCTATTACTTGGAAAGTCATCATTCCGGATCGACAGAGGAGTCAGTTGGTCCTTTGCAAAGGACTGGTTACAACCAACGAGAATTGTTTCCTGCATCACTTGGTTTCCACATGGTCATTTGACATCACACGTTTCAATGTACGACTCGGGCGCTATTCGTCTCGTAGATTTCATGGTTAGAAATTTTAATCCAACCCTTAGACGGCGCATAGCTCTGCTCATTGGTCAATTAATTCAGCGTGAGAATAGACAATGGCATCTGGAAATGCCGGAAGTCTTCTTTTCGTCGTCGTTCTATACATGTGAAGGACTGAGATCTGCAGCCTATTGTTCCAAGTGAACGTTACCCTGGGATAGCGACAAAAGAGAGGTCTTTTAATAAAAACATATTCCAAGCTAGGCTGATCATGGCGTGGCTTACACGACTCAGGGGCTCGGGAACTTGGATTAGAGTGCTCTCGGCCGAAGTCCAGTGCAGGAAATAGTATTATAAGAAACGAAACTTCATCGCTGTTCGATCAAACAATCTGTTCACCAGCTTCAAAACACTCCATTCATTAAAGTCTCGCCAACCTTCTGTTACCACCATGTTCCACAATTTCGCCTACGCGTGTGCCTTCGCCACGCTGCTAGCTGTACCTGCGACGGCAAGAGACGTTCCAGCTAACGTTGAGGCCTTTTACGACCAATTTCGTGGCCGGCAGCAATGCTCCAACACCCTCAAGACCGGCTTTCATAGCAAGGAGGGCGGCAAAGGAGGTGAGTCGACCGAGAAATGCCCCAAGCCGATAGAATGCCCAGCGACCCTAACACGAGCAAATTGTCTGCATCACAGATTACAGCTATTGTGGCGACTACTTGAGCAATTACAATGTAGTCTACATCCAGGGTTCGGGAGGTCGCCTCACGAACATGGACATTGATTGCGATGGTACACAGACTCATGGAGACGGCCGATGCGGTTCTTCGACCGACACGCAGTCGCAAACGTCTTTCAAGTCCGAAATTCAAGATTACCAGGCTGGGATCAAGGACCTGAACGCCTATGTTCACCCTTACGTTGTTTTTGGCAACGATGGATCCAAGCCCGGCTGGCCTACCTTCGACCCGAAGAAGCACGGCATTGAGCCCCTGAGCATCATGGCCGTTGTCTGCAACAACCAAGTTGTGAGTTTATCCCCTATACCCTTCGTTATTGAGTTTGCCTTTATTGTTGGTGCAGCTTCTAAAACTTGGAATCCGTAGATCTATGGCGTCTGGGGTGACACTAACGGCGATGATGGCAGCCAAGCCATGGTCGGTGAAGCCTCGATTTCTCTTGCCACGGCCTGTTTTGGAACTGGCATGAATGGCAATGCTGGACATGACCAAACAGATGTACTCTACATTGCGTTCCCGGGCAAAGACGCCGTTCCTGGCGCTCAGGGTGCCAAGTGGGCCGCAGGCTCCTACGATGAGTTTGAAGGCAGTATCTCGGCCCTCGGCAATCGTCTTCTCAAGAGGATCCGAGCTTGAACCTCAGGTTCGCCTTAACACTGGTAAAATCCACCAGATAGCCATAGGCACATGCAGCATGATGCAACTTTAGTTGTACCAATACAATCAAAGAAGGATGCGCATTCTCTCCGCCTTGATGGAAACTCTGGGAGAGGATCTGGATATCTTGACCATACCCCTGAATAATGGCAATTGATCCTTGGACATGTGAATCCGTCGAAATTGCATAGTTCCCTGGGACAGGCTCGCGCCCAGCCCTCCTCACAGCTCCAAAAAACTCGTCTCGCGCTTTGGAATCCTATGCGTTCGAAGCACAATCATCCAAGGCCGCCATGCGTCACCAATTCCGTTTGAATCATAGTATTCATTGATAGATAGCTGCCTCCTTTCTTGGATGCCTCTCATACGCTTCTGGCTTGCTGTCGCGGTGACGCATCATTCTGAATGCGGCTTATACCCCGGATCATCGCTGTATGTGGGGTGAATGTCATCGCGCTATTTCGACTATTGGACCCTGAAGTTGAAACAAAAGTATGTACAGACAAAGGGAGGAGAGGCTTGCAGCATACCGTTCCTTCGATGGCTTGAGATAGGTAGTTCAGAACAAAAGTCCCTGCTCCGGACAAGCGCGGGCGGCTATCACAAACAAGTGGTGATCAGACAGCATACTCCATTGAGACCAATAGCCGCAACTGTCAACTGGTTCTAGAACCGACTGTCATATAACATGGTCGTATGCAGCGATGATCTATCGGGCCGAAAGAGACGGTTCCTCACATATGATGTCATTTAGGCACCGAGATTTCGAAAGGGGTGATGCCATTGTCGAAATGAGGGGCGTTGGGAGGCAGTTGCTCATCTTGCGGAACTAGTGATGATGAAGAGGGTATAGTAATCACCGTATACCGGCTGCCTAAGCAGGATGCATCGAATTATTTTCCGTTTTAGCCAGCACTCAAGTCTCTCCATATCCATTCAAGGTACGTTATTGCCCTATAACATGGATAATGTCGGGTAGGTTGTTTCCCGAGGAAATAAAATGAATTAAGACGGCCTTTGGTTCTATCGTGGGAGAAAACGTCAAAGTGCCAGGTTCTAGGGCAACTTACCGTGTCCTGAGTCATTCTCGACACACCACTTATAATCCCTTAGCATTCAACAGTCTACCGTTGATATTTCAACGTAACGTTTGATGGGGCTAGCGACATACTCCTGATGCGGCGTATCTAGGTGAGCCTCGGGAGAATCTTGGATGGTGATTTCCTGGAATGCCCTGTTATGCTCGTGGATAAGAAAGCTGCATCAATGATGAAACCCACTTTGGGCATCGTCCACCTTTTGTAAACTTCCAGTGATTGTTGTGACTTGCTTCGCTTGAACATACAGGCATGACTCCACGTACGCATCTTTTGAAGTCTATGGAGGTCCTGAATGCTGGTACCATGGAGCAGCAATAGATCTTCTTCTTATTTAATGCTCATCAAACTGATCCTGATCCCATGAAATAGTGTCGCTTGATTTCGCGACGTAGAGTCGGTCTTTGAATCAAAGTAGATGTTGAAGAGATGCTTGAGACTTGCAACAGAAGATACGTGTGCACCGGCGGCCATTTTAAGAAACTGTTTCCTGATCTAACTTCGGATAAAACCTGTGGATCAATGATGCGATCAGTACTGAGACCTCGATGAGGCTTACTGCCCGGGGAGTCTGACGTAAACTTTGCGCGAGATTAGGGTTATTTCTCCGCGGCGACCTTAAACTGACCGCAGCCGACAAAGTATCTGAGTATACCTGGTAGCAGCCATCTGAGAAGTGCGCCACTATATTCGCCATTTCCGTGGCCTTTTTATGGCCACCCAGTGTCTATATCTACCTGGGTTCATTCAGTCCATGACACAGTTTCTATGTCGCCGTCTTTGGCTTCGCTGATAGACTCGTTGGAATGATCCAACGAATGAAGTTGTTACATTCACACGTCAGCACACTCTCAGAGGTTTGCGCGGCTTGCGGCAAGGGTGCCGTGGCTCCGACGCTCTCGCTCAGGCGCTCATGATCCAAGGTAGACTAAGAAAACTGATGGATGCTAGAAGAAAGCCTTCAGGACGAAAGCATTGAGGGGACATCATCCGTACATTGCGCCGCCATTGGCCAATTCCTGACGTTTTCATGAGGCACAAGATTTGTCACTGTCTTGCACATACACACCGCCCATTCCCCGAGTCCTAAGGTAGTCCTCATGACGCGTGGGCCTGGGCTAGATCTCAGCCTAGACTCACTAGGTTCATGCAGATGCCAAGTACCAAGGGCCATTGTACTTGCGCAATGCCTGTCTGCCGGCGCATTTCAAAACCGTGGCGCGTCTTGGGGGTTGCATTCCGCCGCATTGGCTGAGGCTCAATGAGTATTGAGGCGTTCTTGGCAGAAGCCAAGACTAAGTAATTGGCAGCCACATACAATTGCTTGGATGTTCTACCAAGGCCCTAAGGAACTCTTGGTTTTCATTTGAGCCTCATCAAGGCAAACACAACTTCAGAGACACTTTTATCAAGGACATCACGAAGATGTTCCTTTAGGAAAGTCTTCAATTTTGCTTTTTCGATTGAACGTATCGTGAACAATGGGGAGCACGCACCACCGACTGGCGGAGGAACAATACACCACGGACAAGTTCGAATATCCACTCCGGACGAATCCCGCCCGGCGGCCTAGCGAAACACCGCGGACGGCGTTGACTCGCGCCTTCGCTTTCGCGCTCCCCCCACCTTCATGGGCCGATAAGTGCGGCGTTTCTCGGAGGTGGGTAGCGGGAGCAAGCAAGGTGATGGGCCCCAAAGAATTACATCTATGCAGGTAGAGTAAGGTCTCGGTATGCATCCCGAGTCCATATACCGTCGGGCTGGCTGACTGATACACCCTCTTTCAAAACTGAATCAAGCATTCTGCGCGAAGTGTGTAGGAGAAGTGTGTCGATACTCTGCCGAAGTCCCGGATCTCTGTATGCTTGCATGATGCAAGAGGCTCTCGAGTCTTCGGCCCTTTTGCTCGCTTTGCCTTCGACCTCGACGTTTCGTCCTTTGTGATAGCTCTGTGCAGCGACGAAAAATGAAAGGTGTCAGGTGCCTCTGGGGCGTGTTATCTTCGCGTTGATATGTCTGATGATGAGTGCATGCCAAGAGGTGTCGCCAAGGTCTCAAAAGATGAGACCAGGGGACCAAACGACTCAGGACCGCCCAGTTCCCACGTCAACTGAGCACCATATTTCATCTGAATGGGATCATCAGCGTTTGCGATTCTGGGGTTTTGCGGAGATGAAGAAAGCTTGGCAGAAACGTTTTATCCAATGTATTGGCACTACCAATGAGACTTGAGGTGATGAATATGCCTCGAAAGTCGTAATCCGCTCATTCTCCTCGCAAATACGCGGAGAGCCCCTCCAGGTCCAACAAGGCGGGAGCTCCGAAGGCTCCGACAATCCACTTCGCACCCCACGAACATACTGATGAATACCGTCGTTCCAAGTGGTTGAGATGCCTCAATGAGGAAGCCTTCGACTCGTCAGATATATCCGGGGGAAGTGGACTAGGGGTCGATGTAAACGGCTAGAGTGGACGAGTTGTCCAGGGTGCATCCTCCTTCTCCCCCCAAAGAACTGTCGGCCTGGCCCCACGTCTCCGCACCCTCCTCTCCTCTCCACGTTGGACACGGAAGGCATTGGATACCTCCGCACTCTCCCACAAACGGCTCCATCATGGAGTTATCTAAGCGCTTCGTGGGGCCATAGATCTGTGTTGTGGCTAAAAGGCCACTCGTCTCTCCTTACACTCATGGAAAAAGACCGAGAGAAGAAGGACACCTCGCATCTTGTTTCCTTTCTTCTTCTTGTTTCCCCTTGCTCACTCTATCCGTTCGTAACGGCGTGTGTGTGCGTATTCTTTGCGGGAAAGCTGCAGGAATCATGGGTTCCAAGAAGTACTTTGGCCTCACGGGCAACGCCCTCAACAATCTGAGAATTGCCCTCATCATCGCGCCCAGCTTCATTCTTTACGGGTACAACATTGGTGTCGTCGGTGGTCTGCTGACGGAGGAAGACTGGGTCAAAACGTTCCCCGAAATTGACACCGTCAACACAACTGGTGCCCAGAAATCGGCAAACTCGACACTCCAAGGCTTCATCGTCGCCACCTTCACCATCGGCGCAACTATCGGCTCACTATCTTGCTCCTGGACCGGCGATATCTATGGCCGTCGAAACATCATTTTCGTTTCCGCCGTCATGACTCTCATTGGCGAAATTCTCATGGCAGCTGCTTTTGGTCTCCCCCAATTCGTCGTTGGCCGTGTTCTCACCGGCCTTGGCATTGGACAGCTTAGTTCCATCGTCCCGGTCTGGCAGTCCGAGACTTCTGCTGCTGCCAACCGCGGCCGACAAGTGGTCATTTCCGGTGTGTTCATGTGCGTAGGTTACATGCTCGAATCATGGATCGATCTCGGCTTCTTCCAGTTCCACTCTGGCCCCATTACGTGGCGCCCGCCTCTGGCCATCGCCGTATTCTTCTCCATCATTCTCATGGCCTCGATCTACTTCTTCCCGGAATCACCAAGATGGCTCGTCATGAAGGGCAAGTCAGAGCAAGCTCGCGCTGTGATTTCGGTGTTGAAGTCGCTGCCGGCAGATTCGATGGAGGTCCAGGCCGAGCTTTCCGGAATCGAGTATTCCCTCGAAGAAACAAAGGGCACACAGGTTTCCCTGAAGGATGTTCTGAAGATGGGCGAAGACAAGCTTTTGTATCGCTTCTGCCTGTGCATGTCACTTCAATTCTTCCAACAGATGGCGTACGTTATTCCGAATTCCACCCATTCCCATTGGCAATAAGATGACTAACTCTGCGTTCAATAGTGGTTCCAATCTCGTCAGCGTGTATGCACCGATCCTTTTCCAACAAGGCCTCGGTCTCTCTAGCCAGTACTCTCGCATTCTCAGCGGCGGAACCCTGACGTGGAAATTCCTCGCCTCCTTCATCGCCTTCTTCACGATCGACCGATTCGGACGACGCGCTGCATTCATCGTCAGTGGCACAGGAATGTCTCTCTGTATGATTGCACTCGCTATCGCAACATCATTCGGGACCGACAATTACCCTGCTCAGATCGCAGCCGCCTTCTTCATCTTCCTCTACAATACATGGATCCCAATCGGCCTCATGGGAGCGAACTACCTCTACTGCACAGAGGTTGCACCGCTGCGTCTGCGTATGGCGATGAGCTCCATCTCGACGGCGAACCACTGGTTATTCAACTTCCTCGTCATCATGGTTACGCCGGTTGCTCTCAATACCATTGGATGGCGCTACTATATCGTCTATGCCGTGATTGCGGCCGCTATGCCGGTGACAGTGTACTTCTTCTTCCCTGAGACGACGGGGCGAAATCTCGAGGAGATTGACTTGCTATTCCGCGAGTCGGCTTCGTGGATGGCTACGGTGAAGTATGCCAAAACAAGACCGATTGCCATGCCGCAGGAGTTCAACTCCGAAAAGGGCGAAAAGGCAGACCACTTAGAGGGAGCTTGAAGTCGCTTTGAATGTACATATAGATTGTCGTCAAAGGATTGGCTGACAGGAGGCAACACTTCCAGCGACGTTAGCGGGGGGCCTTCATGATCGCCCTCAAGGACCCACGTCAATGACCCGGGATACGTTGCAGAGCCAATTCCAATACAGATTTTTCCCCATTGTCTCCTTGAAGTCCCAAAATGCGTCAAGACCTACGCTCCTAACGTTCATCCGCGTGTCGTTTCGGAGTACCTTCTCTATCTTTCAGACTAGTAGAAAGCATAGGTAGACGTGTCTGGTGTTTCTCTCATTCTACATGTTTCAATCTTTTTGATAGGCCTGTGTAAGCGAAAGAAGAATGCTCCGATCAATGGGGAAGTTGTTATTACTCTGACAAGGACGTACACCTTTTACCATCCGGCAGCCGGTGGGATAGGGTGGCACTCCCTGGGTCAAAGAACGCCTGTGGATACTGAAGCAATAATGGATCAATCGGTGATCAATAATAATACCTACGCCTGCAATGATGTAATCTGAGTTTTTCGCGGCAAATGGCATATTCTAGAGATTCAAGTTGTAAAAGTTCCCTACATCAACGAAATTAAACTTTTTCTATAACAACGTTTCGTCTGGATTGTGACCATTTTGTAACAACCTGCCAAATCTCATCCGTAGTGGCTCAATCTACCCTGGATGTCACTTGATCCATCATGAATGCTCCAAAGACCCAGTAGCAGTCTGTCTTATTCCAAATTTGATCCGTTCAAGACAAAAGTCGTACCTAATTACTAAATGGCTGTTTTGAGAACCACACATGCGTCGGATATCTGGTCGGTGAACAAACATCCTCGTTGATGCAACTTCCCCTACGCAAGGACTCACTTGAGAATGTGGCAACATAAATAAAGGCGCTCAGAGAATCCATCCGATCGAAGCGAAAGCCTACAAGACTACTGATTTCGGGCTGTTGGGAGCTCATGTGGCCGAACGGCAGCGACGACTTCACACCACGTTGTGTGAGAACGACTTAATTATGACAGCCTTTTGCAGGACTTTGGGAAGAAGAAACAAGGGACTTTGGCGAGTCTCTAAAATCGCGATCGATAAGGAGAACTCCAACACTTTGCGATTGACCTCTTATCGATGGGCTAGACGCAGGCGCATCATCGGAGTCACAGTTGGACTCCTTTTGCAGGTGACATCATTTGCCGACAAGGTATGATTGACGGCTTGCCCAGTCATTAATCTCGGAGGGGACTATTGACGACGGGTCCTGCAGCCTAGATCTGAGATCACAGATGTCGCGTTGGGCCAAGATTCTTAGCAGTCCAGCCAAGAGTCTTGGCTTGGCTTGGCCTCAACTTGGCTTCACTTGGCTGCACTTGGCTTCAGTGCATACGTCGATCCACCCTTCAAGGGCCCGAACCTAGATCCAACATCAAGTTCAAGATTGCCTAGATTTTCAACTTGATGCTTGCTCTTGTGGCCGTGATAGAAGCTCAAGAACGACGTGCTGGAGGCAACGAGAGGTCAGGATGGAGGTGAATCTGTCTGTGAGCATAACCTCGGCGCGAGATCGGGGCGGATGACCCCCAAAATGGCAAGGTGACGGGGCCAGTAGTGGTATCCGCTTCATTTCCCATCCGGTTTCCGCTCCTATCCCCTCAACTCTTCCGCCCGTACTAGAATCATGGTACAGCCAGCCTATTCTCTCATATTTACTTGTCATCTTCATGGCCAAAAGTCCTGTCTGGCGGAATATCCGTCATTGCCATCGGCGAAGACCATCACCAGTCGCCCCGAGTCCGATTGCCGAGGCTCATGATTAGACGAGTCGTTGAAGTTCATCTCATCCTTCAGGCGGTGATATTCCCGTCCGCCCACCCGCCCGCTACGCAGCTTCCATAATTGATCCAAGGTACAGTCAGAAGTGGCAAGTTACGCGCATACGCGCATCTTGTTGCGAGGAACTCGCTGATAACGTATAAGCGGACGTGGCCGCATTGTCCACACATGGCGCTCCTTTGATATGAACTGATGCGACAATACTAATTGTTTTCCAATGGATTGCCAGGCCATACCCTGCTCATTACCTAAGGACCTCCCCTTTTCGCACGAAATGCCACAACAGCCTTCCTAACTTGCTTAGTTTTGTGTGTGGGACAACCGCCCATGCGTCTGAATTGCCGGTTTCCCCGGCCTCTCTTGCGGCGCTGCATCGGGCCCATCCGCTTCCCCTTGTTGCCCACATACCGAGATCACCAGACTATCCCGATGCTATCTGCTGTTTAACGGGTTCCTCTTCATTTGCTCAACGGCTTTCTGCCAGCTTGTAATATGCAGGCTACCCACCCTCTGCCTTCCGCACCTCCTCGACATGGATCGAGTTCCCGAAGCTTTTCTTGAATAGACTCAAACTACCCCGACATGTCCTAGTTATGCTTGATTTAGCTCGATTTAGCTCCTGCCAGATCTAGACTAGCCAGGTTCATCGTGAACCGCCCACATTTACGACCGGCGGAGACGTGCACTTCCAGACTTGCCATCGTGATCTCACCTTCTTGACGAAGGAATTGCTCCGTTCGGGCTTATCAGAGCCCTGTTAATGTTGGCCATGCAACCATTCAATCATGGTATCGACAGACAGAATGAAAACAAATCGAGTATTTATATAGCCCAAGTATCCGCGAACAATGTTCATAGTGCTCCTCTTCACTCCCATCCTCAGTCATCCCTCATCCCCCAGGTCTCTAGGTCAAAATGGTTGCCAAGGCTCTCTCCGTCGCCCTTCTCGCTGGTGCCGCTTCGGCCACTTGCCCTCTCTCTATTGAGATCAGCAACGCCGAGAACCACACCGTCAACGTCGCCGTTACCAACACCGGCAGCGAGGCCGTCTCCGTCTTCAAGGGCAACACCGTCTTCAGCGACCATGCCACCCAGGATCTCCTGGTGACCGATGCCGGTACGTGAAATCAAGCGCTCACGCTGGAGGAGTATCTAACAAGAATCAGAGGGCACTGCTCTTCCTTTCGAGGGCATCTTCGTCAACTACAAGCGCACTGGCCTCGATGCCAAGCTCTTCCAGAAGATCGCTGCCGGCGAGACCATCACCGTCCCCGTCAACGCCGCCAAGAGCTACAAGCTCGACGGCATTGCCGACGCCAAGGTCACTGCCATCCAGGGCTTCCGCTACGCCGTCGGTGACAGCATTCCCTCCGCCTTCAAGGACTTGGCCTCCTGCGCTGATGTCACCTCCGGCGAGGTTGAGGTCACTGTTGACCAGACCACCGCTGCTGCGTACGTCCAATTCCAACATTCGGTGCGAACAGTAATCCTCATACTAACCTGACATCTATAGGGACCACATCTCCCGCAAGCGTGAGGAGCCCTTCAACTCCCGCATCCAGAAGCGCGCCATCACCTACTCGTCCTGCACCACCGCGCAGACGACTGCCCTGAAGACCTCCGTCACCGACGCCATTTCCATGGCCAAGGCCGCCTCCACCGCTGCGGGCACCTCGTCCTACTACTACACCACCTGGTTCAAGTCGACCTCGGTCGCCTCCAAGGTCCAGACCATCTACAACGATGTCGCCGGCGTGCAGACCACCTCCCCCAAGATCTCCTGCACGGACACCTACAGCGACTGCACCGACGGCAGTGCTCTCCTCTACACCGTCCCCTCGGACAACGTCATCGTCCCCTGCCCCAACAACGGCTTCTGGGGCTTCCCCGAGCTCGCCTCTCAGTGCTCTGGTGACGACTACGACCGCGCCGGCAGCATGCTGCACGAGATGACCCATCTCTACGGCACCACCGACTGGGCTTACGGCCCCACGGCCGCCCAGGCCCTGTCTGCCACCAAGGCTGCTGCCAACGCCGACACCTACGAGATGTACGCTGAGAGCGTCCGCCTCGGTGGCTGCACCACCGGCTAAGTGTGTTCGTCGATACGGCGCACATGCATAGTTTGGTTTGGGCACTGTCTCCTTTTGGGGATGAGAGCCCTTCCTTCTTTCAATGTCTATAATTCAGTTGGCGGTCCGGGTAGAGTGGGAACTACTGCGGGATATTCATATGCCCGGGGAGCTTGATTGGTGAATGGCTTGATGTGAGCTGAGTGCTAGAAGTAGCCTATGAAGTAACGGTTGAACTCCTGAGATCTTTTAACTATCGCCAGTGATTGTTCGACGGTGAGATATGCGCTCGTAAAAGAGGTTTCCTTCTGATCAGCTTGTGGACGTATGGAATCCTAGACGTCACCAGGCACCATGGTTTCTCAATAAGGAATACGAACAAGCATATGTCCTTGTGGCTGTAGTTCCTACGTCCTTCTGGTCTGATTCCGAATGCGCCCTTGCTCATTCTCAAAGTGTTTCTCCTCAAACTCTCCAGATCTCGCGGATTACCGATCATTTGTTTTCAGAAGGTTTCTCATTCATTTCAACATCCCGACCAGCCTACTTGTAGTAGAAAAACGTTCAGTCGCGACATTGGCTCATCCATGATGCATTGGTGGTCTCCCCCTGGAGCAACTCGCGCTTCCATGTCACTTCCTTGGCGCCAATCGTGCTAACTATGACCTCAGATGTACAATCTTACAAGCCCATGAAGCTGACCGGATGGGGAATGGCAAGACCGACAGTTATCAATTGGGCGTGTGGTGGTGAAGTTGCGTTAGCCGCAAAGTTCATAAACTATATTGGGCAGTTACACCTTGCCGAAACCTTACTTGGCCATTGAGCTTACAAGCTTTCTCTTGCGTAGTAAACTTTGTGTACATATTGAACATCAAGCACGGAAAAGACGGCCTTATAGGATTTTATGTTGAATGCCGTTGCGAATATTTCCAAAAGCCGAACTCTGGACGATCAACAGGGCTTTCCCGCCGAATGTTTGCTGGAAATAGACATGATCTACAAGGTTCAGTATTGTTTCTGTGTCAACAAAGCTTAGTAAATTGCAGCCCCATCTGGCTGCCAGCATCACCGTGAACCCGATCTCGTATTCCATCCATAATCGCACCTGAATCGATGTACCGGATCTTCAGAGCATCGCAGAGAACTCTAGATTCAATAGGAAAATCGTGAAATTGCACCACAGTGACCTTCGGACCAGAGACCAGAGACCAAAGCTTCACTAGTAAATACCTATGCTAGCGATTCAAAAATATCAATGCAGTCTCTGATGCTCGTAACAAAGAGGCAAGCTCGACATACCCTACTTTTGAGAAATGTTTGTCGAGCCCTGCAATTACCAACAAGGTAGATTAGGACTCTCTTCAGTTGCGACGATGACAGCCGTCGCCTGAGCTCTCATGGACCCAGAGCCAACAGACCCAGTTTGAAAGACGTGTGAGCGGTAAGTTGGTGGTCGTATCTCGTGGCCAGAGTCTTCCAACTAGGAACTCCTTCTTTGGTCTTTTGAGCCAAATCTTTCTTATTGCGCTCTAAAACCATTCTCCCCAACTTGCGTGACGCACAATCGCACTGAAGGCAGAAAAAACACGCCTCGTTTTCGCAACTTATCACAATAATCGGCTTTAGAAGGACTTCAAAGCTGCTCTGTGGGTCCAATCAAATATGATCGCCTCCACCGGAAAATAACGCTGGCCTCATCATTTTCCGATGTGTCGCCAAGACTCCAAACAAAGAGTGGCCAAATGACTTTGCGACCGGACTGGGAACGTAGCTATTCCCAATTTCCCCTCCCCTAAAAGAGGAACTTCCTCAATTCTGGAGGCTGACTCAGCTCACACTGCGCAAAGACACAGTGGAAAGAGAAAAAAGCGGCTCTCAGGGGCAAAGCGGGGATAACAAAAGCGCCCTTGCATGTGGGAAACGGCACTTCCGGGGCCCCAAGAGACTGGCGGCGGGCGGCGTCGCGCCGGCCGACTGGGCGTCTATTGTGCGTGTAAGGCTAGTAACGGCCGTTTATGGTTTGATCTATGAAAGACGAACCACAATGCAAGTGTCCAAGATCAAGTTCAACGATCCGACTGCTGTCAGCTTGTCACCCCTCATGATCTGTTGGCTGTTCTCGTTCGCCCGATCGGAGGGTCAACCGCCGGTCGGCACCCCCAGGCCGCCGCCATGTAACGCTGGCTGCAATGCACGGCACCAACCAACGTCGAAGACGCACGAAATGCTTTTAGCCAGAGTTTCAGAATGTTCGACCTCGGTAGCCCGCTCAACCACTCGCTCACTCTGTACGGCCTAGTAGGACAGGCTGCTTTGGCGTTACAGTGGTACACTAAGAAAAACAAAGTTTTGGTCCAGAGGAACTGCTGTCCGCCAAGGTGGAAACGAAACCATGGGGGAAGAGTCGGAGAAGGACTCTGGAGGGTGGGTGGCACGGGTGGGCGATGGGAGGCCTTTCACAACTGCGCTGTTCCTTGAAAGGGGTTTTGACAGTTTCGCGAAAGATAGTTCGCGAACATGCGATTGCGAAAGACCGAAAGAGAAAGAAAAGAAAGAATGCCTTACTCCGATTGCCACTGTTCCCTCAGACCAACCAGCCAACCAACACGCCATAGGCGAATAAACGCGTCCCGTCCAGTCAGCTCCCCAGGGTTCCGTCACATAGTAAAGTTCATCCCCTTCAACCAATCCCCAGCATTTCCACGAGAGCACGGCATCTTTTGTGAGGCGTAACTCTATAGACGGGCTTGTCAACCGCGCCTTCGTGGCCACTCACTGCGCCATGCTCCCCTCTCCCCCAGAGGCCAAGACTTCCCAAGAGCCCAAGTTGGGAAAACCCAATATGGCAGTCATTCGCCCAGTCCGATCTCCCGTTGCTTGAATGCAGTGCAGCGCAGCAAGACGTAAGTGCCCAGCTCCGTCCCGGGCGGCCCGGCGCAAGAGGCATCCCTGGATTCGAATGGAACCCAGGCAAACCTTCCATTGTTGTTGGCCCGCCCTTCTACGTAGTAAGAATAGGGGGTTCGTGCTGGGTGCAGGTTCGCAACTCTCGCATACCGACAGGGCTGCCGCCGCAGAGTCGCAGACGCGCAGAATTCGGGAACCCGTCTTTGGCGCTCGGGGCTCAGGGGTATATCTGACTGCATGGAGCACGAATGCACCTCGTAAGCCTATCAAGATGAACATGCCGATATCGTTCAGCACCTAGACATACTGCAGCCTTGAGCACCAAAGAAACCTGAACAACTCGTAGGAAGAAAACTTGAACATCAGACCAAACCTTGGGGTTCGCGGCACCTGGGTGATCCCTGCCGGCAGTGGTCGTCAGCCCCCCTGCTCCGAGTCATTCGCGCGCCTGTTTGCCGTTGACGTTGGTCCCAGCGGCCCCAGAAAAGCAATTAGTTTGCTTCGTCAACATGGGGCTGTGGTAAACTCTATTGTAGTGCTCCGTAGGGAGGGTTCCTCAACGCCGTAAGGTTGCGAACAGTCTGGTGTTGGCCGCGAGGGGGTCGTACGACATTGAAGTTATTTAAGCAAACCGAGCCGTCACCCCAATCTCCGAATGCTGCTGGTTTGTTAGCGTAGCCTCGAGCTGAACATCTTTCCCAACTTCACTACATTCTTTTGCATCTAGTTCGTTTCTATTCACAACAGCATCATGTCATTCGCTCAACTCTCGCTCGCGGCCATGTTGGCTGTGGGCGCTTCCGCCGCGCCTTACTCTGCTCGCAACGTCAACACTTCTGGCGTCGTTGCATCCACCTATTTCGCTGGTTACCACGCGAACCGCGGATTCCCCGTCTCTGACATGCCGTGGGACAAGTACACCGACGCAAAGTACGCGTTCGCCGAGACCGCCGCCGACGGCAGTCTCAACCTCACCAAGTCGGCTCCCGATCAGCTTCCCGCCTTTGTCGCGGCCGCCAAGGAGCACGTATGTTGCCCGTAGATCAACCCCAGAATCAAACACAGTAACTAACATCTCCCCGCAGAATGTCAAGGCCCTCGTCTCCATCGGAGGCTGGACCGGCAGCCGCTACTTCAGCACCGCCTTCGGCAGCGCAGAGAACAGAACCGCCTTCGTAAAGACTTGTCTTGACTTTGTCGAAAAGTACAACCTCGATGGCCTCGACTTTGACTGGGAGTACCCCAACCGCCAGGGCCTCGGCTGCAACACCATCGCAAAGGACGACACGGCAAACTTTGCCTCCTTCCTCACCGAGCTCCGCCAGAAGCAGACCAAGCAGCTCTACCTCACTGCCGCCACCAGCCTGAACCCCTGGAACAACGCCCTCGATGTTGCCAGCACCAACGGCACCCTCTCCTCCTTCGCCAGCTCCCTCGACTACCTCATGGTCATGGGCTACGACATCTACGGCGCCTGGGCTGCTACCGGAGGTCCCAACGCGCCCCTCGCCATGACGTGCGATGCCCGCAACAACCAGGGCGGTATCAAGGAGGGCGTTGAGAAGTGGATCGGCGCCGGTATCCCCGCCAACAAGCTCGTTCTCGCCGTCGGTGCCTATGGCCATGGATTCTCCGTCAACTCCACCAGCGCCTTCTCCTCGCCTGGTGTCTTGAACGCCTACCCCGTCCAGAACAGCACCAACCGATTCCAGGGCAGCAGCTGGGACGACGACCCATCCATCGATGAGTGCGGCGCTGCTTCGCCTCCCAGTGGAACCTACACCTTCTGGAGCATGATCAAGGAGGGCAAGTTCCTCGACGAGACGGGCAAGCCTCGCGATAGCATTGCTACCGGATACGACAACTGCAGTCAGACTGTAAGCTCCCCCATCCCTTATCCTGAATCTCATCCTTCGATATGACCTAACCTGATAACTAGCCTTTCCTCTACAACGAGACTGCTCAAGTCTGGGTTTCCTACGACAACGTCCAGTCGCTGACCGCCAAGGGCAACTACGTCACATCCAACAAGCTGGCTGGCTTCGCCATGTGGGAGGCTGGTGGTGACTACAACAACATCCTCATCAACGCCATCCGCTCTGCGGTCGGCTTGTAAGGGAGTGGTTGCAGTTGAGCGTGCATTGGTTAGATAAAAAGTCTCGATGACAAGTTGCAATAACATCATCTATGGAGTACATACCATTTCCTTCTCATACCCTGTCACACTAGTATCAGTATCATAACCTTGAATTGAACTTTCGAGTCGCTGAATCAGTCTCGAGTATTGCCTGTACAAGTCGAATCTCACAATCCGATTGTGTGCCTGTCAAGACAAGTTTGTCGTGGCACCTACCTATATGGTGTCTGATGCTTTGTCATCTAAAGCGGATGGGCATGTAACAAGAAGGCATCCACTATAGTAGTCTTCCAATTCTTTTCCCCTTATCATGTCTTGTCTATCTCCCCCAAAACGTTTTGATCATGGTGTATACTGATAGAAGAAGCTTCTCATCTATGCTCGATGTCTGTGTTAACTTGTCGAACCTGATGAGACAAAGGGCCAATATTAAGGAAGCAAGAAGTGTCTCATGTCCATTGTATATGGCCTTTTGTAGGCTGATGCAATAGGAGGCAACAGCCTGAGTCTGTGAGGCCATGGGGCTTGTACAGCGCGCTTTTCATGACCCGGTACTGATTTCCATCCCATCCAGGAAAGAGGCAGTTTTTTCTGGAAGGCTCCTTCCTTGAGCCACTTCGTGCGTACCTGCCTAGCATCAATTCGAATCGAGAACGTCGTCTGCCTCAGCGGAGTGAATATAAAACCGCCTCACCTTTTCCTACAGGGCAACAACTCTCATCGCTTTCACCACCCACATCACTTCCACGATCTCACAAATATCTTGCAACTCATCTCCCTTCACCATCGACTCAAAATACCACGGCTACTAGGGTCCAATAATCCTCTTTCCGAGTGCTTCGCCCACGCATCTGATTTTCACTTTGACAACTCGCGCCTACCTCGCACAGTAAGTATCACGACAGTCTCATCTCCTCATATCTCACCTCATCCACCTTTTTCTCACTCACTCACTCACTCACCGAAATTTCACTCGCCCTCATCTCCGCGACCCATCTAATTACGAACCTCACCAGACACCCAAAGCAGCACCAACCCCAACCTCAAAAATGCCTCCCAAGACCACCACCTCCGAAGCCGCCGCCACGCTCAACCTCACCGACGGCGAACTGAAGCTCGCCCTCGCAATGATGAAGCACGTCGACCGCCCCACCACCGCCGTCCTCGAGAAGATGGCCGAGGAGGCCGGCCTCTCCGGCGCCTCCAGCGCCCGCACCCTCCTCGCCCGCGCCGCCACCAAGCACGGCTGGTTCGCCGGCGGCGGCAGCAGCAACAGCACTGAGGATGGTTCTGGTTCTATCCCCACGCCCCGCCCCAAGAAAGCCGCCACCCCGCGCAAGAAGAAGATTGCTGAAGTCGAGGAGGGCGCCGAGGAGGAGGGCACGCCTACCAAGAAGCGCGGCCGCAAGGGCAAGGCGCAGAAGGCTGCGGAGGAGGCTGCTGCTGAGGCTGCTGCTGAGGCTGCTGCTTTGGCTTCTGCCGCTGAAGCTGCTGCGGAGAAGGATGTCGACGATGAGGAGATGAAGGAGGGTGGTGATGGTTCTGTCAAGGAGGAGACTGGTGACACTGATGGTGGCAAGGAGGAGGCTGTCGAGAAGAAGTAAGATGGACGCAAGCATATTGGGAACTTCACTTTTTTCTTTGGACTCGGCAGGATGGATGGATGGACTACAGCTCTCTCTCTCACTCTGGATTGACGATACTCTCTTTCTTTAGCTTGGACGGTTGCTGTCTAGCTACGTGGTTGCGACCTATGGCCTTGGCGAATGTTTGAGGCTACGTAGTACTGGATGGAAGTGCTTAACACGAGGTACTTCAAGAACAAGACATTTTATCAGATTTTGGCCTTGACTCGATTCGTGAAGATAGAATAACTACCTGCCATGAAAACTTAATTCGTCGCAGGTACCTGCGCAGAAAACATCACGTCTCACTCTGGTGGACGAAGTGACAGGTCACAGAAAAGTGCTCTCGAAACACCGCTTCTGAAGCTGCATTAGTACTGACTTCGACTGTTGTCGACGACTGTTGTCGAATTCATCACTTCCATTCAGTGAAAGAAAGTAAAAATGAAAAACAGACCCTCAACGCGCAGTGACGCGCTTTGGCGTCGACCGCGGAAGTCATGACATCATCCGCCCTCCAGCCCTAGAAGACATCTCAAAAGTCGACGCCGTTCTTAATAGCACCAGACTCTGAAATCAATTCAACGATCCCAACTAATCGAACACCTTCATCACGCCACCAGTGCAACCCAAAAAAAATATTAACAGATAACATCACAATGACTACACGCAGTCAGGCCGAATCCAACAATGATCACGAAGCCGCCGATACTGGCACGAAGCGCAAAGCCTCAGAGGCCTCACAGGCCAACCACGCTCAGGACGATGAACCCGACACCAAAAAGTCCAAAACCGAGAATCCAAAAGCAACAGTAGACTGGCTCCTAAGCGACGAAGCCTTCTCCCTCGCCTTCCCCTCCCTCCCACAAGGCCACGGCGAAATCGACTGGGACGAAGGTCAACATCGCAAAGACCCTCCCCCCGAATCCGCCGGGAAGAAAACCAATACCTCAAAATCCTCAAAGGATAAAGACAACGACGACAGCCATGAGAACGAGGATGACAAAGGACCCCGCCTAACTTACCCAGACTCCACCTTGACCCCCTTCCAAAACCTCGTCGCCGCCCTCCTCCTAAGTAAACCCATCTCCCACCGCCTCGGCCTCCGCACCATCAACACGCTGCTCAACCCGCCCTTTGGCCTGCGCACGCCGCAGGACCTCGACGAAGCTGGGTTCGAGGGGCGCAGGAAGGTGATGTGGGAGGCGAGGACGCAGCACAAGGAGAAGACTGCTGTGCAGTTGGGGGATTTGGTTGAGGGGGTGAGGAAGATTTGCTGTGGGGGTGGTGGCGATGAGAAGGAAGATAGGGAGAAGGAGACAAAGGAGGAGGAAGACGAGGTGGATGTTGAGAAGATGATTGCGTTGAAGAAGATGGTCAAGGGGATGGAGGCGGAGGAGGCGCAGAAGAAGGTTGAGAAGGTGTTGACTGATGGGATTAAAGGTGTCGGACCGACTGGTGCTGGGATCTTTCTGAGAAGGGTACAGGAGGAATGGAAGGAGGTGTTTCCGTATGCTGATCAGAGAGCTCTCGAAGCTTCTGTTGAGTTCGGTGTCATCCATGAAGGTGACAGTGCGAAAGAGTTGGCCGATGTGGTTGACGGGAATCGGGGCAAGTTTGTGAGGATGCTGGATGTGCTTGTTGGTATTCAACTTGAGAAGAAGATGGAGGAGGCGCTGAAGATGGCCAGGGGGGGAGACAAGTTAGATCACTGAAATGGAATTGGTAGGGTTCTTTTCGTGATTCATTAGCTTCAGCTACCTGGGGTGATGTCCTCTTGATCGACCCGCTCTCAATGACATTCTTGTCCTTATCCTACTGCAAATTCCCTCAGATGCTGCTTTGACTTGGCGGACTCACTGAGCGTCCATTCTTCGCTCCCTCTGAGGCTGTTCTAGTATCGCGGGTTCTCGCCATATCCCTGGTTCTGTTGATAGCCCTCATTTCCGCCATAGCCTTGGCCACTCTCATGGCCTTGGTTTCCCCCGTAGCTCTGGTTACCTCCGTAGTTTTGTTGGCCTTGACCGTGACCTTGGCCGTAACCTTGATCCTGGTTCTGATTGTAGTTCTGGTTGTAGTTCTGACTTTGGCCGTAGTTCTGGTTCTGGCCTTGACCCTGGTATTGATCCGAGTGGTACTGCTGGTACGAGGAAGGGGGCTGGTTCTGATCAGGCCGGTACTCCTGATGTGATTGATGCTGCTGCTGATGTTGCTCAGGTCGGTACTCCTGGCTTGGAGGCGGGTTGTATGATTGCTGCGGATGCGAGCCCTGTCCACCATACTGCTGCGACGGAGGCGGCGCGTAGTTGCCACCCTGGGGCTGACCCGAGTGGTGCTCACCACCAAGCTGAGATCCCGCCGTCGGCGCACCGACACTGACATTCTCATTGCCAATGTCATCCGGCACGTTGATCTTGACCTTGGGGAGATACTTTTGCACCTTTTGCTCGACAATGTTCTGCACAAACACCCAGCTCTCGCGCTCAAACTTGCGGTGACCGCCGTTGACGACACCGAGGATACTCTCGCGCAGTGTCTCCTGCACCTTACGCACAAGGGCCCGGATCTTGTTGACTAGCTTCACCTTGATGTCGTCTCCGAATCCGCGGTCCGCGTGTCCGCCAGCGTCGCGGTCGAGCTGGGAGTCAAAGGGGTTTCCTCCCAGAATCTTCTCCAGAGGCCGCTGGAAGGCGTCTGGCAGGAGCTCAAAGAGCTGCTTCTCGATGGCACCAAGGATCTTGCGGAATTCCAGACGGACTTCCCTATGCACCTTTGCCAGACCAGTGCTGAGCTTGTCGCTGATGACCTTGGAGAAGCCACCCTTCTCGCCTTCACCCTCGGGGCCATCACGATCACCGATTCCACGGCTACCCTCCTGCGAACTCTTCTTGTTTCCAAACAGGCCTCCAAGCCCCTTGACCAAATCCTTGACCTGGTCCTCAATCTCGCCCTTGACACCGTCGCCAAGGTCGCGCGTGCTCGTGTTGCCGCGCAGCCACCGCTTGATATGCTCCAGCGCAATCTTGGTGAACTGCTCCGCAATAGGCGCATGCTGCTCCCTCAATTTCATGCCAACCTTCTCCTTGATCTCGGGGCTGATGACACGGGCCTTCTCCTCGGGGTTCCGCGCGGCGTCCTTGACGGTGTTGCTGAGTACCCCAAGGAGGCCGTCGAGTTCGAAGCCCTGCCCGCCGCCGCCTGATCCCTTGTTCTTCTCCAGGTGGTCTTGGACGACGTTGATGGCGGAGGAGAGGAAGCCCTTTGCCCCGCCGAATGAGTCGCTGTGGCTGATGCCGCGGGATTGCGTCTCAGGGCCGCCACCTCCTCCTCCGCGGGCTTCGTCGGTGAGGTTGAAGATGTCGCGCAGGTCATCGCCTGCTTCGTCTGTGATGACGCTGAAGCTGCGGGTGAGCTTGCCAATCTCATCTGCGAAGGGCAGAGATTGAATGCCGTAAGCATCGGGTGGTGTGTCGTTCAGTCCTCTCGAGCCATCGTCTGAGTTCTTGTCCTTGTTGAAGAGTGAACGGAAGGCGTCAACAACCTGGTCTTCAAGGCTGTCAATGGTTCTCGTCTGGAACGTGTCGATCTCAGACGCGATGCGCGGTTGAATCTGTGGAGCTAGAGAGTCAACGTACTCGTCGACCTTTGTCATCAAGACATCGGGGAGGCCACGAGAGTTGGACATTGTTGCGGTGGTGAGATCCGAGGAATTTGGAGGAGATAGGCGGCTAGCTTAAGGAGGAGAGACAGGCACAATAAAGGTGACCGTTAGGTCTGGAATGGTGCTAGCTTGGTGGATGGTCGGCGGCCGGTCCCGCTGGTGCTGATGCTGGTGGTGAGGCCGCCTGGGGGAGCTGAGCTGAGCTCCAGCTGAGCTGTCACGTGTGACGCCATCGCCATGGCGGGGTCGCGACTGCCAGTGCCCAGACGGCTGACGTCAGGTTCGGCACGGACCATCCGTGAGGGGTAGACGGTACGTATCTTTCACTCACTGAGCTCTCACTCACTGACTCACTTACGGATCCCAGTCTCATCTCACTCATACCAATGAGATCCAGGCGAATGTTGAGCTCCAAGGTTCCAGTCTTGACTCAAATTCTTACACATGAACAGTGACATTGGTTCATCTCATCGTGAAATCAACGCACCTTCCACCACTCACAGGTAATATGGGCACAAGGGGGCCGTCTAAGGGCGCCAAAACGAGTCAGGCAATGTAGAGAGCATTGACGATAGAGCCGGTTGAGCTCGGGTCTGATTAAGGCATGTTATTGGCATTCAACTACAAGCAATCGAGAGCCCTTCACTTCAAGGCAGCAAGAATCAGCTTCTTATAGTCCTCCACGGCAAGCTCGAGATCCTGAACAGTGATGCGCTCATCAGCCGAGTGAGCCACTAGAATAGTTCCAGGTCCATATAAGTAACGCTTGTGGGTTCCGTTCAGGCGCGGTACATCAGTGTAATAGTTCACCACGGTGGTGTTGAAGCCTGCTTGTGTCAGTCGAGGCCGTTCCAGCAAAACAACGAGGGCAAACAACATACCTTCAACATCGTAGTCCAGACTCACTGGCAAACCATACCCAGTAAACGTCAAATTGACATACTCCGGCGTCACTTCCGACACAGCCTTTTGCAAAACATCCTGAACCCCCTGCAAATCTTCAGTCGCAGCGCGAATCGACGCCCTCCCTGACGCGCTCTCGGGAATCACATTCGGCGCGACCCCGCCCTCAATCAAGCCCACATTCAACGTGGTATTCCCAAACTCCTCCGTCCACGGCAACTTTGTATCCTGAATGTTGTCCAACGCCCGAACGAGCAGATCAATCGCGCTCCGACCGTACTCGGGATATCCGGAATGCCCCGCAACGCCATCGGCCGTGATATTGAACCCCAGCACGCCCTTGTGCGCCCGGACGAGGGTGTTCTCCGTCGGCTCGCCAAAGATGACAGATTCCCACGTCAAGCCCAGCGTGTTTGCAGCACCCATGCCGTCGCCTCCAGATTCCTCGCCAACAACGTATAGCAGCGCGACGTCGCCCTCGGCAATCTCCCCGCTTTCGAGGAGCTCCTCTACAGCGATAATCTGTGCTGCGACGCTGCCCTTGGCATCAGAAGTTCCTCTGCCGCGAATCTCATCGCCGGAACGGGAGTACGGGATATATGGCGGCACGGTGTCAAAGTGCGATGTGACGAGGACGCGGGCTTCGCGGGCGGTGCCGGGATAGGCAAAGACGTTTTGGCGGGTCCCTTCGACTGTTTGGAGCTCGACTGTGAAGTTCGTCTCGAGGTAGCCTTTGAGGGCTTGTGTTCCGAGGGCTTCGGATTTGGTTGTTGAGTCGGCTTCGACGAGGGTCTTGTGTAGGCTGAGGAGGGATTCGGTGTAGGATGCGGCCCAAGCTGATGAGGCGAGGGCGCAGGTGAGCACTGCCGATGAGAGGGGCTTCATTACGGTGATCTCTCACATGAAGTTCCTTGGTAGATGTTGAGGATTGATGCCTCGGAGCCCGGTGCCACGAGGTATGTCCGGACATGGCCCAAGCCAGTAGATATGAGCGTTGGAATGCTTTTATCATTCACGGCCGGTATGGCGCCAGAGACACTTGTGGGGTACGCACAACCCCGGTTCCGAAGGTCACGTCGGAGATGCACCATGATAAGAAACTCTGTGTTACTTTGAGAGGGGTTGGTGCTGCGCCAAGGTGATTGACAGGGAATTCCAATGCGTAAGATCTTGAAACGGGCAGTTACTGCATCGCAGACGTTGACATTGAGGAGGGGAATACATCTGATCTTCTCCGATCCATCCTCATCGGTGGTGGGTTCGGAGCTTTTGGTTAAATGATTGCCGTGTTCGGTCGGGCTCCCACGAAGCGGGGTGATGGAGACCGGCCGTGTGGTCCGAGGATGAATTGGGTCGGGAGCAAAGCCGAAGGTTGGGAAGGTCAAGGTGCCGATGTTAGATTAAGGTAGCTCGTTTAATCGGGCATTGGTCTCATCCATGAACAACAACCTTTGAGAGAGTTCATTCTCATAGGTGTAAGCCAGGGAAGCCAATTACTGTACATAAATGCTGATGACAATGTGTCACGCAAAGGTTTGGCTACTAGGAACCTCGTTGGTCAAGCGAGACTTGGTCACAGCGCGTTTCATGAGACCGGAGAAAGGTTGAGAATCCCCTCATCATCCTCTGCCGTAGCTCAAGTTCAGCTCGAGTACTGTTCCATGGAAGAATACAGAGGCAGACTATGCTTCAATAGCTCAACTGGACGTTGACAAAGTTAGTTGTTTGTTGGGGAATTCCCTTGCTATATCCAGCTGTCCAGCCATATTTCTAAGCAGAAACAGCCCCTTGGTGACTAATGCCGAAAGTCTGTGCGCCCCGGCACTGCGGATAGCTCCTTTTTGCACCACCTTAAAGGCGTCAATGACCAAACTTATTCGTCCGCGGAAATAACTTCGTGGGGCAGATGCGACTCACTGGGGGATTTTGCAGAGTCTTATTGATTCTAAGCGCGATTCCAAGACCACCCACGGGTACCTTGAGTTGACCAACCTTTGTTCTCGTCCATGGCGTCTACCCACTTGAGCACGCGATTTCTCAGCAACAGCTTGAATGCCAGGTTACTAATCCCACGTGTTATTTCAACAACTCCTCCTCTTGACTTAAATTCGTCTTTATTCCGTCATTCATCTCGACGCTATCACTCTGATCAGCATCTTCAACAACATCGTCCATTGGCTTCAATCTCAGCTATAACTCCCCCAAACACCCAATTGAGACCGATATCATACACAGCAACAATGGCAGGCACCATCCGAGCTCTCGTCTCTCAAGGCGACAAGACCGCCAAGGTCCAAGAGGTATATGATGTCATTCAGATGCCTCTCAAGTGGTCCTCATGATTATGTACTAACCACCATCCCAGGTCCCGAAGCCTCATCCTGGCTCAGGCGAAATCCTCGTCAAGATCTCCGCCGTGGCCCAGAATCCAACCGACTGGAAAGCCACAGCAGGCGCTCCCGCAGGCCGCACCGTTGGCTGCGACTTCGCCGGCACCGTCGCAGACCCCAACGGTTCCTCCCTCAAAGAAGGCCAGCGCGTTGCAGGCTTTGTCATGGGAACCAGCGACGACCCACCCCGCGGCGTATTTGCTCAGTACGCCGTCATCGAGAGCAGCCTCGTCTTTCCCGTCCCCGAGTCCGTGACGGATTCTCAGGCCGCGGTTATTCCTTTGGCTTTTGCTACCGCTGTTCAGGCGCTGTTCCAGCGGCTGGGACTTCCTGAGCCCACGAGCCCGAGCAAAGGGGCGATTCCGGTGTTGATTAATGGCGGAACGGGCAGTGTTGGGTTGTATGCCATCCAGCTGGCGAAGAAGGCTGGGTTGTATGTCATCGCGACTGGAGGCAAGAAGAACCACGCACTCCTGAAGAGTCTTGGTGCGGATGTGGCGATTGATTACCGCGACGCCGATTGGATCGAGCAGGTCAAGAAGGCGGCGAAGAACGGCCTGAAGCACGTTTTTGACGCTATCAGCGAAGTCGAGACCACAAAGGCTGTTGCGACGGCGCTCTCACCCGAGGGAGGCCACGTTGTCTGCATTCTGCCGCGCAAGGCGAAGGAGGTCGGTGCTCCTGAGGGAGTTAAGGTCGAGAGCACGTTGGTTTACTCGGTCTTCGGAAGGGCTCTTACGTATGGAAGCTTCGACAACATTGATGGGGAGAAGCCTGAGGATAAGAAGTTTTGGGAGAAGTACTTGGGTCTTCTGCCCAAGTGGTTGGAGGATGGCTCCATCAAGCCCAACCCCCAAAAGGAGTTTGGTGGCCTGGATGATATCAACAAGGGCTTTGAGTTGCAGGCCAAGGGCGGTGTGAGTGCTGAGAAGCTGGTCTACAAGATTGTTTAGACCACTTGAGAATCAAAGAAACAAATAGCGATTGAAGTTACTAACTTGTAACTTTGGTTATGGATATTGCACGTGATAACATGGTTAAATGAATATAATGTCAATACCCCTTCACCGCTGTGTTTTCCTTTTTTGTTTTTTTTTGATCTGCCTCAGGATCACTATTGCTTTTTGAACGGTCATCTCTCACTCTTGCTTCTACAATTAGGGCTTTCCTTTCTCACCACCTGGGTTTCTTTGAGCTTTTACCTTTCCCACCAATACCCCCAATCTCAACTTCTCAACCTCACTCTCTCACCTTTGCTTCCACCCTTCCTCCCGTCTTTCTTGTCGACCTCAACTTTCGACCCAATCAACTCAATCGGTTCATACATCCATCATCCTACCTGCCTTTCCCTTGTTATCAACAAGGTCTTGGTCATCTCACTTCATTTCGTCCCCCAAGCAAGATCGCTTCCGTCGGTCCTTGTCTCCGAAATTCTCATCAATAACCACAAACGCTGCCAGCGATCTGACCAACTCACGTAACGGATCATTGCTCGCCCTCTCTCATCCAAGCCTCTTTCATCTACTGACGGCCTCATCCCTTCAGCATGTCTTCATCCCACGGCCAATCAGTGTGGCAGCCAGTGGTCACCTTCACCGTCCTTTTGCCCCCCATTGAGCAATACTCGATGGCAGAGAAGGGCAGTGAAGGAGGCAACTGGGCTCTTCACGATCCCAACACCTATGCCTCCTCCAAAAACCAGCCAGAGCGACAGGAGGCCGAGCAGTGCCTGGCTTGCGGCAACCCTTCCACCCGGAAGTACCGCTGCCACTGCAAGTCGGCCAGGTACTGCTCAGCCCAGTGCCTCGAGGCTGACGACCTCCATCAGCGGCTCTGTGTTGGACGTCAAGATGCCAAGACTAAGCCTGCCTTCAGCCTTCCGTTGGAGAGTCGACCATCTAACAACCACTTTCTCGCCGCGTTGCTTCCTGTAGATGGATCCAACCCTAAGCCCATCTGGATCTCTCTTCAGATGAATCGCAAGACTGGCAAGATGAGTTTTGCTACCGACGAGATCACCATTGCGAAGGCGGCTGCCAAGTCCAACAACAGCTCCGACCCTGACATCATCCACGTCGGTCTGAACTCGGTCGCGACTCCCATCCAGAAGAGCCTAGCCCACGGAGTTGACGCCATCAAGTTCGCTTCGTACAAGGACACTTCCCCCGGCAACCTCAATAGCTGCATTCAGAGCTTTGGCAAGCCCGGGTTTCTGGCGTGTTACTTCGGCGCGGTCGTTGTCTGGGCGTACGATCTCGAGTCCAACGGAGCCTTCAAGTCACCCCGTGACTTGGGCGTGCGCGACCTTCGCCACGCTCTTGACTGCCATGTGCTCAATTCGGTCAATCCAGCCGTCTCTCAGCCCAGTCGATTCATCCTTGAGGGCGGTGTCATCGCGGCTCTCAAGATCAATGATCTCTCGGATCGCTGGTTGGAGGCTCTGGGCGTCACCCGCCAGATCGAGAAGGTCCACGTCCCCGCTTCACACCAGTACTTCGAAGCCTTCCCTATCGGAAAGCTTTTCCACCTCGGTCTTCGTTGGTATGTCCGAACTGGAGTCCCCATCGCGATTGCTCCAACGGGAGAGCTCCATGAGGACCACGAGGAGATCCTCCACCACTTCCGTCAAACCGTCCTTCTGGTTCCTTAGGAGGCACGCCAGAACACCGGCATGCGCAAGGCTCAGCTCCAGATGGTTGATCTAAAGCATTCTTCCAGTTTTCACCTGATGCAGGTTTGTGGAAAGCAGATCGAGCCCGCCCACCTCACTGCCGTCATCGAATACTTCAAGCTTGCCAGTGCTTCGGGCACCCCAACGACCGAGAAGGCGTTCCGCGCATATTGGGACTACTTCAAGAACAGTGAGCTGATGAAAGGTCACCCGATGGCTGGAATCCCTTCGCCTTATGACCTTGAGACTGGCCATAGCCATGACCCCAATTCAGCGGGTCTTGTAACCTTGCTCCAAGGTTACAAGTCCTACGAGGACTTTGTTGAGCAGGCCCCAGTCGCCAATGAACACGTCGACGGCGGTCTCAACGCCCCGAAGGGCGAGGTCTCAGTAGCCAGTCCGGCACAAGGCATCGAGCAGGCACTTGGCTTCCCGGCCGAACGAACTTAGAACCTGGTAGATCGCACTTGCCGCTGTGAGTTTATTTACATCTTTCACCTTATTCAGAGATTGACAGTTGAGAACAGCGTGCAATTAGATTGCTTTGAGAACTTCATACACACGTGATTAGAGCGAGAGACGATTTGGAGAATCCGAATATTCTGGGGCAATTGGGTGATATCGAGAGTCGTTGGGACGACTTAGATAGACAGATACCTTCAGAGGACCGGAACTGAGTCTCTCATTATGCTGCGCACATATACACTATCCATGATTCCAAATTCCCTAAGCCTGAAAAGGACAACGTTTGGCCTCGAAGATTAGACACAGTCAAACGCCCCTAGCCTCAGTGCTAACCTCAACGGCTAGTTTCAAACGCCCTTTTCAACTTGAGAAATCGTGGGTGATCCCTCGGCCTCACCCCCGTAACCTCCCCATCCAATCCTTTCCGAAACATCTCAAGACCATCTTTCCTCGTCGTAAGCCCAGACTGTCCATCCGGCACCGGCAAAGCCATAAAACCAGCATGTCTGTCATCCTCCAGAACCCACTCAAGCCCTCTCTCCCGCAAACACCGCAACTCGTCCTCAATAATTCCACCTCGACCAATCTGAAAAGCCTCATCGCGCGTGAGGGCCTTCGCCTCACCTGCCTCAACCAATCTTATCACAGTCGTCCCGTTGTGCTATTCAGGATCAAGGATACCCGCATCGTCGAGCCAGTGGAAGAGTAAACTGCCTGAGCCGGAGTGTGCACCCCAGGGATTGATCTCAATAAGCTTCAGCTCAAACTTGGGATCGAGCATCTCGGCGTAGACGTCTAGGATGCAGCTCTTGAAGTTCAGATCCGGTGCGATGCGCGACCACAGGCGACGAGCCTGAAATGCTAGCCTACCCAGCATCTCGTCAGTCATACCAGCGTGATTTGGCTGATAGAATCTGCTCTGGCTGATTGCAACGATGTAGCCTTCCTTGACGTAGCATCGCCACTCGCTCAAGCGGTCGAGGTCATTGTAGTACGGAAAGAAGTACAGCTGGTTATCCGGAGAATCCGCGTCTTGTCTGAGTTGATAAAACAGGCTCAAAAGGGCCTGGACGGTCCGTTTCGAAGAAGCAAGCTTCACGACTGCTTCGCACATGTTGTTTACAGGTTGGAGATTTCCTCCATCAGCGTCTTTTGGGCTGCAGTGACTTGTGCGAATGAAATACCCAGCTGATGTGCCCGTCTCAAGACTCTTGGTCTTCTGTCCCATCACTGCTGCCAGCCCACTCAAAGTTTGACTCTTTTCAGCTTTCGCGATGTCGTAATTCAACTCCGCTGAAATCTCGAGAAGTTGGCGGACTTCATCTTTGGTCAAGTGGTGGATTGCTGTGGGCGGATTCAGCATGCACTCCTGAATGCGCGGCGTCATCCAGCGACCCATGTTGAACGGCGCGATTTCCTGCTCTCTTCGGTGTAGGTAGGAAGGGGTCAGATAGCCTGTCTGTTCGAGCCATGGCGCCAGAGCGTGGTGATTGTAGGAGTTTAGTCGGGCTGATGGTGATGTGTTTAGCGGACGCCGCTGGATGATCACCCGTGCTTGGTTTTCCGATGTCATTTTGAGCATCAGACTGTTGGATAACAACAAGTAGATGGAGGCAGAATGATGAGATTGTTGCTTTGTTGCTGCATCTTCTTTGTTAATTATGTCTATTGCCTGGGAGAATGGTGATGAGTCACGCCGTGTGAGGTTATTGAGGCCTGAAGGATTTGGGGATTCTGGAGCTAGCATACACGGTGATGATCTTTCCAAATTACCGAAAACTCTCACTGGAGTCAGTGCGAGAGCCACTCTCCTCCAATGGCCTCATGACACCCAGAGACACCAGCCTCAAGACGCAGGAGGTGCGGGAACCCTAAATCTCCCACTCGTCACATCTTCCTGAGCTTTCAAACTTAAGTTGACAATCTCAATAATAATATGCTGCCTCTCCGCCTCGAGATGCTCCTCCGAGATACCGCTACCATACCACACGGAGGCATAAATATCAAGATACCTCGTCCCAGCCACACTGACATCCCTCGCAGCAATATTCAACACCCCAAACCTGGTATTCTTTTCGTCTACCAGATTCTTGTCACCGCAAGCCTTGAGTCGAAACTCAGGCAGCGATCGCACCATCGGTCTCTGCGCACATTTTCGCGGGCTGTAGTTGGGAATACTAAAATTGGTCATCACCCCGCCCCAACTCTCCAGGATCCGCGATGTGCCAGTCGCTCCTCCTCCAGCGTAACTCGACTTTTTGAAGTAGTGCTCCGCATTGCCGCGGTTATTAGCAGCGTCTGCGAGAGGTGAGGCAGACCAGGTCGAAAAAGCCCACGCGTTGACGTTGGGAAGTGGTACGAGAGCACGACACTCGACTGCTTTCCATGTGGTTGGGTCATGCAGCGTGGAGTTGGAGTTGACATCATACCAGAACTGTTTCCCATCTTCAATGTCCTTGGAGAAGAGCTCGAGGAAGCCTTGGTCGCCGATGGAAGCTTTTCTTTTGGCGAGGATGTCCATGCAGAGGGAGGCTGGGGTCGGGAGTGGGATCTGGCTGTTGAGGACGCGTGTGCGCTCGTTGAGGAGTCTTTGGACATAGTGGCATCGCTCGAGTTCGAAGTCGATTTTCTTTCCTAGGGTAATTGGGCCTGAGAGGATGTATGGATGACCATTGAATTCCTCGGTCCAGTTGCCAAATTTGGGCCAGGGTGTGCTTTGCCCAGCGGCAAGAGTAGCGAGAATCGTGACGATTGTGGACAACATATTGAATTCGAAGGAACGATGTGCGAATCTGAACTCTAGTTGCTGCTACCAAAACTGGAATTTTATGACTGGAAGTAGTTGCGATTTTGAAGCAAAGTAACTGGCAGCGCTTACATGCTTGACGTCGTAAATTATCCAATCGCTCACAATGTTTGCCGCGGGCCCCACGGCTGTCCTGTATCGTCATTGCATGGAATAGAAACCAAAAACCCAGTAGCTACACGATAGAAGTTTCTATAGACATGAGCTTACCAAAGTCTCCGTTATGTTTACCGAGCCAGGCAATGGAAGAGAAAGAAGTCATGCTAGCTGGTGCCCCTTCCCCGCACCTCTCGATGAATTCTACAGAGCAAACAGGGCGCGGGGTTTTGCAGTAAAAGGGATGAGACTAGATCAAAGGAAGGTTGTGCAGAACCCCGGGCAGGGCCGACTGCCAATGGGACAATACTGCTCAAGTTTCACCGCCGATCTGGCCGGTGCTACGAGGCGTTGTTACACGAGCGAGTCTCTGCAAGCCACCGTAGACCCCGAAGCCTCGGCCGTTGGCAGAATAAAGACGTCTTGCGCGCCAAGGCGCCTATGGTCGCGACGTTGACGTGCCATTGGCATACATCAATGTGGAATGGCCCCTTGTCTATCGGCTCGAAGGAATGCACTGGAGCCTTTGATGTCCTTCCAGCTCACACGTGTCAAATAGCTGATTACATTTACAAAGATCAATAGAGGTGCAGGGCGTCTTCCATGAGAAAGAGTTTCGCTTACATGGCCATGGGAGGGCTGCGTTCATCCAAGGTATTGCCCGAAAGCCTCTTGTCTAGGGCGAACAAGACTCGGGAGTGGTGTTCATCATTCTGATCATGTATGTCCAGACATACCTTGACGTCTGCAAAGCACTACTAATGACATGGACCCGTAATGGTCAAGTGATATCGAATGATTTTGATCAGCAGCCAAAAACAAATCACATATGGCAACATGTCACGTCTTCGTTGCAGGTACATATGGAGGCAGTGCTCAAAGGCTGCAGCTTTGATGCTACGTCGAGACGCACGCAACTTCTTGGCCTCACCGACCGGTAGATTTCGGTTCTTCTCATAGATTCGTCCTCTTCTCTTGCCTCCATCCAATCTTGCAACGGGATAACTCATTGCTCACGAGTGGATTAGCGAAACTGCCAAAAGTACCTACGTTGGCGCGTCGCCCAACTTTGCCACCCCTCCCGCTGAAATGGAGCATTTTTTTCGTATCCCAATCATCACGATGTAGTTAGGGTGATTGTTATGAATTCAATTCTCACCGGCTGAGGATCTACTGAAGTCGAGACTCCCGAGCTGTGAATACTCTCGCTGTTTCACTCAGCCATTATCACTTCTCACGTCGCGCTAGTTGATGTCGCTAGTTCCCGTAAGACCTATTACCGTGGAGCATCTTTTCCAACTTGTTTCGCTCGATTGTCACCGGCATATCTCGCCATCGAAATCAGCTCATTCTAGAAGAAAGAAGGTGATTTTGATCTCATGGTCATGAATGGCCCCTGTCGTTTCATTCCAAAGATAAGTGTACCGTCTACCTGGATCCTACTTTAACCGTCTCACCGACTCCACGTCTTCGGATCCAGGTCCGGTGGCTGGCTTCGAATGGCAGCGCCCCGAAGCCACCTTATACGAGGGAAGAAAAAGCAATGTGAAGCTATGAAAGTCGTCCAATCGTCGCCGACCAGAGTGTTCTTTCGGCCCTTTCCAGCCGTGTCTCCCAAGACTTGGGTGCAGAACGTGGCAGGGTTTGGCCACGTTTTATGCCGGTCACACCAATCCTTACGTGGAGATATAGCTAAGTGCCATGCGTGATAAGGATCCTTGGGGGAGCTTCGCGTAGTTGGAGGTCTAGACCGCTCCGAGTCTCGTCACCATGATGTGACCTATCTAAGTGCACCAAGGCGGCAGATTGTTCTTGCGACATGGACAATCACGCAAGAGAAGAGGTGAGGGTACTATGGACATCACATCCCCAACTGAGCGGGGATCTCGGTCCCGGAAAATCAGTTCGCATTATATTCCATCATAGACTAGGCATTTTGGCCGGTATGAAGATATACATCACTTCTCAGCCTCTGCCGATTTCGAGAATGCGTTACCCAAACTATTATCGGGCAAAATTCAATGGTTCACCGGACACCGCTGTAGATGACGACGGATTCAAGAGAGTAATAGTTTCAAGGTGAGGTACTCAGAGGCGTTAGGTCTCCAGAATCTGTTATGTTCAGAGTACGGAGTCGAGAACTTGTGCTGTTCTTCCGCCGACTTGGTAGAGTCGATGTCTGCACGACATTGAATTGCGTGAAAACACCATCGAGACCTGGCGACTGCAGAACTCGAGTCATTGCCATCGTGGGCTTAAAATACCTGCATTGCAGGAAGCATGTGTTTTGGCGTATGCCACATTGAACTAGCGGTAAACCAGCCCCGCGAATCAACGTCCTGGGGACGGCACTAAGGCGCCGGTCGCGATCACCGTCCGGCCAGTAGGCGGGCTTACATATAAGTGGCAATCCCGCTAGACGTGATCATCGGCCTCTTTGTTCGCCAAGCGCTGATGAAACACCGTTGATCGATTCTCGTCAACTTCACACACTCATCACTCCTTGTCAACATGGCCATCACTGTTGATGTTGAAGCGACGATAGGAGCTCAGGCGTTTGGCACGGCCGTCTACTCCCTTGAGATACCAAGTATCTACTTTGGCATCACAATTGGTCTCACGATACTCATTGCAGTGAAAGCCTCACAGCAGACTGTCTCTATCTACATGAAAACGAAGTCGTTTTTCAACCTTTATGTGTGGATGTGAGTGTCAATTCGTTATTGTCAAGTCAATTCCGTTGCAGCGATCGTGAGTGATAACAGTTGAAAGGATATGGGTTCTACTTATTGCCAATTTGCTCCAAGCCATCATCAACTGGCTCTTCATTCGAGGTGATCTGTTGGGAACGTAAGACACCGACATCAATCCGCAAAGATCAGGGTAACGTAGCTAACCCTTCAATCTAGCCTCGGCTTCTTCTTTGGAAGTTGCATTTTGTGGACGTTGCAGACGCAGCTAGCCCTCCAAATCATCGCGAATCGCCTGGGCCTCGTCATAATGGACAAAAGCAGAGTAAAAATCATGAAGATCTGCTTGCTCGTCATAGTCGGCATCATCAATATCTCGGTTGCCTGCATATGGATCCCGGCGCGTTTGACACATAAGGAACCGTTTGTGCGCATCAATGAGATCTGGGATCGCATGGAAAAGATCATCTATCTAATGGTGGATCTCACTCTGAATGCAATTTTCCTCCGCAAAGTGCGACGGGAACTGATTGCCGGAGGTCTCACGAAGTATTGGTTATTGTTCAACTGCAACGTCGCTGCCGTTTCGGTCTCTTTGTCAATGGATGTGAGTTCATCTCTTCAATGTTTGATTACTATGTAGCCATGCTGATAGCTGCGTCAGATTCTCATCATTGTTATGATGTCGCTTCCCAACCCTTTTCTTTACGCCATTACTCATCCGGTTGCTTACAGTGTCAAACTTGTGATTGAGATGTTGATGGCAGATCTGATATCAACCATCGCCCGGCAACCACACCAGCTTCTTAGCCGCTCAAATGTTTAACAGACAGATTGCAACGAGGAGAGTTCGAGGAACATTACGACGGGAATCAGGACCGTGATGGTTCAAATGTTGGAGATCTTACGTACAAAGCGAAACAGATTATGAAAAGCTTCACTATGAAAAAATATCGTGCAACGGCTTCACATGACGAGTTTGATGCATGAATGCCGTAATTGCTATATTGTTCGGCGCTCAATATCAATTGCTTCCGTATCACACTTTACAGGAAATAAGCCGTTGCTTTACAGGCTCACGGGCGACGGCGACCACAACAAAGAAAACAAGGACGACGACATAGATGACCACCGGTTTTTTGCCTCTAGTGCTGAGCTCTCAGCCATCCCATGGACGCGTTTTTGGGTACCGGACAGAGCGAGACTGCCGTTCCCACTCAAATACAGAGTCTAGCATGTCGTAGAGAGAACAAACAAAATTACAGCTTACAAGTATCCAGCTCGAGTCTTCATCCTCCTGGTCATGTGAACCGTTGCCCGTGTCATCGCTTTCTTCACCTGAAGAGCGAGCAAATGGTCGGCAGTCAACGGCCTTGATGTAGACGCTGTTAATGACGGGCTTCCCAGTTTATGCTTCGAGAGATCTCAAACAGTCATCGTCGACTATAATGCAATAGCCGAAACGACGGTGGTCGCGCTTTTCGAGAATCGGGATTTCTTGCTCCAGGTCGGCACTATGGGATAGTCCTCCAAGCCAAGATTGAAACCTTAGCATGACGTTCCAGGTTGTCATGCCGTCGAGTTCAGCGTCTTCTATTATTGACAGGCGATGATAGGGCCGAATGTAGGTAGCGTTTGCATCGTATCGTATGAGATGTCTCCTAGTATGCATTCGCGCAAGTATGTGACGTAGCGCTCCCATAACGCCTGATCGCGGTAAGTTATCCGGTAAAGATAGAACCCAGGACCTACGGGCCGAAGATAGAGCGACGGTGTTGAGGAAGAGTTGAGAAATGGTAGGTGGCTGCGAAAGATCCAATGCCAAGTAGAAATGCAACATTCGACGACGGTATATAGTCATCAGGACTTTTTTCGAAAATCTCGGCACTGACCTCGGTGAAACTCGCAGCATGTCTACCTCACAGCGTACCTCTTTGATCGAAGAAATAAGCTTGCCGAGCAGATACTCGGCAAGCTTTCATGGCATGTTTCAATTTGAGTTACAACGTACTGGCGGGGTATGGAAACCAAGGTGCGGCTTTGGCTTGTCTACCTTGAGAGAGCCCGATGACACTTCTTCGACAGAAGCGTTTCTATGTAAGAAGAGCTATGCGGCAATGTGAGAAATTCCTCCGCTTAAAAATGTCAATTGAAGATGTCATGACTCAGCGGTACGTGTAAAAAGAAGGGAAAACAAAAAATCATTCGCTAACATAAAGATCATTCGCAAGGGAGTGAAGTCTCCCACCTCCAGTGGCGTAGCCAGTATTACACTTTCCTAGTGTTATCATCCTTCACATCGAGGTTCGTCACCAACCTTTCACAGGGCGCGCATCGACCTCATGGTGGCGGCATTCAAGCGGAAAAGGAAGAGCTATGCGCCTTTGGCATGGTAAATGCAAGCGTACTACGAGGTGTCATTGGGGCCTTGTGAGAGGTAGTGCAGTATATCCTACACTGCTAGCAATATGCCAGTTTACAGTACGGAGATTTGCGGTGTTTGGAGCACTTCCCAATTATCCGCGTGCGATGGGTCGCCAAACGGCTTTAACAGCGCAAATCGAAGCCTGAACAATTGAAATCAGCTTTGTGACGGAGATGTTATGAAATTGGAGCATTACGTACGTGTAGTTGCCAGCAGCGATTTGGCTTCCGTTGCTGAGTTTCCCGAACCACCAGTGCTCATCCTGTTCGTAAGCACCGTTGCGGTTGCGATCCATGATTGGATACGTAAATGTCTCGTTCGGGTCGTAGATGCTGGTGTCAATGGCCTCTACCCTGCCGGACCCGACCCAGGAGGCGATAGTACCGATGTGGCCATTCTCTCCGGGTACTGGGGGATACTTCCACTGTCGCTCCGTCCATCCCGCCTCGAAGACCTAGTATACTCATTAGCATGAACTCAATATCTTCTGGCACCTTGGTTGGCCATGACGTACATCCCAGCGAGTCTCCTTGATGCCATAAATCGGTTTGCTGATGACTCTTGGGAAATCTTGAGCAGCCAGGCTAAGGTTGAAAGTGAAGCTAGACGGTGTTAGCATCACTCTTCATTCATTCGCGAATAATAGACTCACTATGGCTTGCTAGCGACTGGGGTGTTCGAAGTCGTTGATATCATGAAAGCGTAGTTGGTTTCCTCCAATGGCGTCACCTCCTTGCGAAGGTCACCACCAAGACCTAATCAAATTACCAGTCAGCAGAGTGAACAACCGAAAGTCCTCAAGAATACGAACCAAGATATGGAACAGAGAGGAATTCTCCATTGCTGCCAGAGATAAGGACACGACCGCTGTACAGGGGCAGTCCAGACGCATTCCAGCCAAGGGTGTCTGGGTTCTTGAAGTTCACTCTGGATGAGGTGTCAGCGCAAGCCGGTATGAAGGGGTTCCAGCACTTACGAAACTGTCTTGCTTTCTCCAGATTGCAAAGTAAAATCTGCAGGAAAGCTGATCTCTGGCGCGCGCGTCTCGGGGATCATGTCAAAGAACTCCTTGACCCTCTTGGTTCCAGGGGCAGGGTTAGCAATAACCTGGTCAGCTGCGTACCAGCCAAGGATGTCAGCCGAGACGATGCTCTCTGCGGAAAACTTGTAGGTCACGGCCTCTTCGTCGTTATTGGTGACGGAAATCTCGTGGTAACGATTGAAATAGCGCGTGTCGTTCAGGGCGATCTTCTCGTAATCGATCACGGTCTTATACTGGAGCACTTTGTAAGCATCGACCAAGCCATTTCCGACTTGAGCTACACTAGCAGAGTGACCGTAGTCGGTCTCCGTCAAACCGTCAGCCCAAGGAACACTGATACCGCTGGAAATAATACGCTTGCCGAGGTCTTTTGCCCAGGCACTTCCGCTCGGGTGCGTGTTGCGCCCGCCGTAGACGGAGACGTACAACGCAGCAACACCGGCGATGTACGGTGCAGCCATAGAAGTGCCGCTCTGAATAGTGTAGGAGTCGTCGATCCATGTACTGTAGATCTTGCCTCCCGGTGCAGCGATGTCGGGCTTGATCTGAAGATCGTACACCGGTCCGATGTTGGTGAAATAATTCGGATCACCGCCGAGGGAGTACGTCAGCGCTACCGGAAGTCCGTGGTTGACAGAGAAGTCTGCGGTGACGTTGCGACCAGCCTTGATTGCGTCGACGATCTGCTTTCCTGCAAAACTGGTTATGAACCCAACGGTGCTGTTTGTGTTCCCGATAACGGGGTAGCTGAGCGGGCGGTCGTCGTTGTAAACTAGAACAAGTGTGCCACCGACAAGAGCTAGATTCTCTTGCTGCGTGTGGATGTCGCAGGACACGGCGGTACCACGTCTGACAAGCACAATTTTGCCAGTAAAGTCCAGAGATCCAGGTTCAAGCGGTTCGCACGCGTCAGTTGTGGCGTTGGCGTCTAGAGAGAATGGGACAATGGGCACGTCCACGACTGTCGCTGGGAAAGGGTCGTAGCTAATGGGAGGGATGAATCCGAATCTGAACGTCTCTTCGCTACCGCCATCGACTCCGGAGAATGTGGCGTCGAATGGGAAGGCAGGGAAAGTTTGGGAATCAACTGAAGCTACGGCAAGCACATTCTTGCCAGTGGCACCTGTGCTGCTCAGGAACGGTCCGACTGTGCCCACGTTGCCGGACGCAACGACGGTGACAATGCCTTCGTCGACGAATCGAGATGCAATGACCGACCAGGCCTCTGTAGCCCAGCCAATGTTCGAGCCGACGCTAGCTGTGATAATATCCACCTAAACCAAAAGTCAGCGGCACTGAAATTCAAGTAGCTCTGAAAGGTCAGTGCTTACTCCGTCATCATAGGCGCGGAAGAATGCTTCAAGAATTGTTGCGGTGTCTGTGAAGCCCTGGAAGTGATGTTCAAGCATTAGTCTTATCGGCTGTATCTTTCTAAGTCGCAATAGAGCTGTTGCGACTCACGTATTGCGAAAAGATTTTATAGGCGTAAAGCGTTGCCTCGGGTGCAACTCCGGACCATCTATCGACAATCAGGTCAGATAATAACAACAATCGGGATGCTTTTCTAACCTACCCAACACCTTTGGCTGCAACTATTCCTGCAACATGAGACCCGTGGCCCTGTTGATCGAGGGGGTCCTCATCAGGTTGCTTCTCGCCCTCATAGGGCCATACTAGACAGCCCCACGATCAGCGACCCGATAATAATCGGAGATCCCCATGCAACTTACATCCGTCACCAGCGAAATCGTAGCCTCTCTCAACTTTGGACCCTGGTCCGAACCCATTGCCAAGCTATGGAGGTACGGAGTCGTAAGCAGGAGTCGTAAGCGGTGGGTGTGACTGAGATGCTCTCATTCGACACGACTCACGTCAGGGTGTTTGTACCAAATACCAGTATCGACAACGCCAACCTTGGCTCCCTTTCCAAAGATACCTTGTGCGTGTAATTTGGAGACACCGGTAGCATTGTGCGTCGTGTATGCTACATCCTCGCCCTGAACCAAACGTTTGCTTTCCACAGGGTCGAGCTTGACTGCCACGTTTGGCCAAACGTTCACGACATCAGGAAGACTCAACAAAGAGTCGAGAGTGTGACTCTCCGTCTCGACACTTGCGCCGTTAAACACCTTGTTGTCGAAGGTCTTTACCACTTTGACACCCTCAGTCGATGCGAGCCCGTCTCGGCGTTGAGTTGAGCCCTGTTATCGCTGGTCAATGGCGGACTCATTCGAGAGGCACAGCATGCATGCTCACCGGTGCGAACTCTACAATAAAGCTCTTTGAGATAGGCCGATTGTTGCCTCTGAAGTCGACATTCTCGCGACTCTTCAACGCGGAATCACTCCCTGCTTTGACAAGCGGGAGTGCAAGGGCGAAAGCGAACAGCCGCATTGTGGTCTAGACGCTGCGCGAACAGGCGTTCAGGAAAGGACAAAAGCTCGGTGCTCTCATTTGTGTCGCGCCCTTCTAGCTCGTGCTCTCCTTGCCTTGATATAAGGGCAGACTGCTCTTTATCTCTACGAATACATCTCATACCTTTAGATACGCGGGGCGGTGGTCATTCCAGCCCGGTGTTGATCTCAAGATCCGAGGAAGATAACGCTCGTTTTCGGACTCAGTCTGCGCGAAAATCACGAAAAGCCCCTGGTCAGACTACATTTACGAGGTTACAGTGCATCACAAGGCACTGCGTGCCTGGATCGAGGTCGCAACGCCGTTGCCAAGATGTGATAATGAACGGCCAAAGACTTCATCACGCGAGATGAGATGAACCACCCCTAGGTATTTATCATAATCCATGCCGACGCGACTCGGTCACGTGCTTGATAGATCACGGGACGGCCTATGGTAAGAGAGCTTGACATTTAATGTTAATTGATCGCGTGCTGCACCCCAGTTCAGTGCTAATCCACCTTCCTCGTTCAGCTTCTTGGCACCTGCGGTATCGGATAAGTCTGGCCTTATCACCGAGGGTTCGTTGCCTCTGAAGAACCTTATTTGAATTAGACTGTGTGTGCGAAACCTAAGCATTGCCATGTTATGGTGACTGTTCGTAAGATGGTTTTGGGCAATGGCTCTTACAACGATGGCCGAGCTTAGGTAGATAAGGTACTCCGTCAATTGATCTAGAAGAGGTTTTATTCTGGCGAATGTTGTTCGAGGAGAGCGAGTGTGTTCTATCTTTCCCGGTGGGATGGGCGATAGCGCCTACTGTGCGAGTATCCCTATTCTCATATCTTCCTATGCTCTCAGATGGATTCATGTCGCTACGTTAAGGTTTTCCCTGCGAATGTGAGGGCCAATTGAGCCGTCGTCGGGCACTTTATCTCGTACCATGTCTCGGCCCTGCATCGATTTTCTGGCTGGAGAGCTCAAGCCGCAACGCTTGAGGATACCGCTGCCGTTGACGGTTCCGAAGCCCGGGGGCGCAGCTCAATCGGGGCGTCGGGGTTTGTCTGCGGACCCGGGTTTGGGTGCCGAGCCGGCGGAGCGCAAAGCGACCCCATCAAGCTGGTAAATACCGGGCGTCTAAACTCACTTTGTATACTTTCCAGTGATCTCCCGCGCGTTTCGGGCATGAAAACAGTTAAAACAATCGCCGTGATGACAGTCAGACCCCCGAAGAGAAAGTATGCGCCATACGCTGAAGCAGATAGCAGGATCGGAGTGATGAGTGCCACCAGCCAATTGGTGAACTTTGCCATGTTAGCGATGTCGAAATCGAAGAAGGAGAACATCACTCACGAATGAAGACGCCATGCCAATTGAGTTTCCCGCCGCTCTGGTGTTGCCAGGCAGAATTTCGCTGGCGTAGATCTTTCCGACAACATTCCAGGTAGCGCAGTAGGCCATGCCGAATGCGAAGACTGAGATTACGACAACCCAACGAGCAGCTCCTGTAGGGCCCACTGCACCAGCTGCATAGAGGCTTCCCATGAGCATCATAAGCCCAGAAAGGATGATGCCACCGCTTATTGCCGATGTTCGTCTTCCCCATTTATCGGCTAGGATAGAAGCCGGGATAGACACGACCAGCATCGTGATGGAAGAAACTCCGGATGCGATGAGCGAGGAGTTGGACTGTGAGATGCCAGCCTGGTCGAACAATGCGGGCGCGTACTATCTTGGTCAGTCTATGTGTCAAATAGATAGAACGATCAGGGTATCTTACGTAGGTGATTGCATCGATCCCTGATAATTGAATCATTGACAGAATAAAGAGCGCCAACAAAGTCCTCGACCTGTACGGCCCCCGGAAAGGCAAAAGGAAGTTTTGCCTCGCGGAAAGACTAGGCTGCTCTTGAGGCGTGTTGAGAAAGTCTCGCCGAGCCTCGTCCATGTCGAAGTCAAGCAACTCAAGAGCTGTCACAGCCTCTTGCGTCGTGCCCCAAAGCAGAAGCCACCGTGGTGACTCGGGTAGAACTCGGCAGACGAGGGCCAGCATGATAGAGACCGCGATCTGGACCACGTAAGGGAGACGCCACGCTGTGCTGTCTTCAATCGAGCTCGTCGTGTAGCAGGAGAAGTACCCGATGCAAATGCCGAGAGTTGACATGAATTGTGGCAAAGCGGCAAGTCGACCCCTCCGGCGGGAGGGAGCTATCTCTGCGAGATAGACGGCGATGTTGCCCAGGAAGACTCCCTGGCCAACGCCGCTGACTGCACGACCGAGAATGAACTGGCCCAAACTGAAAGATGTCGTTTGTAGGAGTCCGCCAAGGGCGAAGAGCGCGGCGCCGGGTGATATGATACGCAGTCGTCCGTGCTTGTCTGCCAGCTGACCGGCGAGCAGTGAGGGGATGATGCCCGTCAACAAAATCATTGAAACTGTGATACCTCGAACGGTCGCGGAAAGATCTCCGAATGTTGTCGTAAACTGCTTCATATGCACTACCGAGCCAATGGTGCCTGTATCATAGCCGTTGAGGAAGCCTCCAAACGATAGGGCGATGGTCGCCGTCACATAATTCGGCATCAATTTGGCGAAATGCGGCATGTTCGGCATGTTGAGGCGTCAGAAATGATCACTGTCTCACAATTCAAGCTGATTATGATGAAGTAGCAATACAGCACACTGATGCAGTGTGTAGTTGGCAAGTCGAATCCGGTGGTAGTTACAACCCCGCAGTAGTTACGCGCATGTCATCTCACTCGTCGATCACTTCTTTGCCCGTCGGGGTACTTCATCACGTGCGTGAGATCACAACAGCCACGCTCATAGATACTAAGGGCTACAAAGACTTTATTTCGTTTCTGCATGTGTGGTTCTATCGAATTTGAGGTATTTGCGCTTTAGAAACGTCAGTTGAAAAGCATTGACTATTTTACTGCATTTTAACTATTCATTCAATTTGGGATGATTGTTGCAATTGAAGTCAGAAATCGGACGAGCATATCGACTTTTGCTCAAAAGCCAAGCTGAGTACAAATAATTCATGTTTATGATTCACTAAACTTCCAGTTAGATCAAGACTACCTTCGCTGCTAAGCCCACACAGCATTATTGAGCTCATTGGCGTGCAAGCAGGACGCTGTTGAGATAGTTCAAGAGCCTACCAGTTCTAGTCAGGTACTATCACGTGCTTCATCACGTGAGACATCCTCCCAGCGCTGAGATGAACATGTATCACTCGCTTAGTATTGCAATTGTATACGTAGTGCGCACGATGTTGAACTCAAAAGCCTCTATCATCAATATATCTAGTCCTGCATAGTCTCAATTGTGATGGACACCCGATTTTTCGTGCTCATTGCAACTGCTTATCTGTCCCCATGTGATTCGGCGCGCATGGTTCACTTTTCTGTATCTAAAACTTCCCCAAGAACAGCATTTATTCTAAGACTACGACAATATTCGCTTTTTATCCTGTCACTGTTACCACGAAGCCCTCTTCACATTCGAAATTTGAGAAGCGGAGGAGGGCGTTCCGTATTTTTCGGTCGGGATTGCCTCGAAATTGAAAAGTGGGGACCCAGAACTGAGAGAAACCGGCAGAAAGGCGATCAAGTAACCGGCAGCTTGGTCCGGGCTTCAAAAGTCCGGCCGAGATGGTTTCACAAGTTCGGGCCCGGCAGCGGGCCGGACCAAGGGCAGAAAAAAGGTCCCTTATGAAGTTCCTTGAGTCGTGGCAGTTCCTCCTCCGCCGATCACTTGCATCCGGCGGGCGCCGTACACGTGTGAAGAGAACAATGTTTTGACTTTTGACAGCGCGTGCGACATCTCCCGCGGTAAGACGTTCTTCATTAAACTGTATTATTTTCCGTGAGCTTATTCAGCGCTTGCATTGGACTCTCGGTGGCCAATGCTACCCCCGTCGGTGCCGTCGGGCGGGGAATAACTGACTCAGCTTCACAAAAGATCAGCGCTGTGTGGTCAGCTTGACTAAATCAACTTCATTGAATAGAGAGAATGTTGCTGAAAAGTTGGATACCAGTCGAGTATGCTCTGCCGAAAAGTGTAAGGCTGTCGTGGTATATATGATTTTCAGTGAACAACGTGAGGTTGCAGCGACTATCTTGCATCGAGACATTTCCATCGGAGACGCGTCCCAGTTGGTGTCGGATGTGGTGCTTGAAAGGGGAAGGTTGATGACACCAACCCCAGTAGATCCACCAGACGCAGGACCCTTGACTCTGGAGGCATCCCATCCCCCTTTTGGCTGCCCTGGATGGAAGTGTGCCCAATGGAACCAGACCAACATCGAGGGACAGAAGTTGGCACGTACCTTGCATGTGCCGCGCATGCCAGCCTTCCCACAGGCGCGAGAATAATTCCGGCCAACACCACTCGCAAGGGAAAGTCTAGTCACTGGACCACCTCATCTTGACCCGAACGTGGGGTTCTCCAGTTTCCTATACGAATACCGAGTGCTTGTCGTGACAAACAGGAACTTCTGCCCAAATCTAGTGGAGATGACTTCACTTTTAGCGACCCAAACTTCTGGACATTTACCCCAGCGTTGTCAGCTTTCATTCACCGCTTGGGAACAGTCAAGCGACCTGCCAAAGTTTCAGGGCTCGTACGCAAGGAACATTAGTCGTCGGAGTCCGGAACACGGTCAGAAGATGCCACATCGTCTTCATGTGATTATCTGTCATGATTCAGTGATGCTGCTCGGGACAGCCCCAAATGCAGAGATGAAGTCCAAGTCCCGACCCCTTGAGGCTTCATCTGAGAACCCACGACGATGGGTACCTACCCGTACGGATACCCCTTAGCGTTTAAAATGCGGTTACAGCCTCAGCCTTGGTAAGTAAGGGGAATGAATTCCACTATAGACCCGCAAGCAATGTCACATAATCGACGAGTAAGTTGTCAAGGAGTACTCTGTAATACAACCAACGTTATTCACGAGTCTCACTTGCAATGGTATTCAATGATGCTTAAGTAACTTTAACGCTTGAATATGAGATCTATCCATAATTCTATTCCCAGTTCTATACACAAAAACAAGACAAAGAACAAGTATAACTCGCAAAGAAGATGTGCGGGATGTGGTATCAAGGACAAGGGTGTATTGGCATTATATCGTGCGTATCCTCGGTGGTTCTAAGAGAAGACCTCCAAAACTCCTATCCGTTCCAGACGTCCCTGAGATTTGATGGGCTCTCTCGCAAAGTTGGCAGATGGTTTCTCGGCAGGTCCTAGGGGTATCGATGGCCGCACGAGCGTTGGTGGCAGCGGGCTGAGCCGTGGCAATGTTACGAGCCACTTATTTGTGCTCACCCTGGCCGATGCAGTAGGGGACGGGGTAGCTGGTGCTGTTGCAAAGACGGATGACACCCTTGACCCAGGCAAGGTTGCCGTAGGACTGGTCAGAGTAGGTGTCGGAGGTGAAGGCATCGACGGAGGGGCTGTCGGTGCATCCAGAGAAGATGTTGCCAGTGACGCGGCGGACATTGGGCTGGGAGACGACAAGGCCGTACTGGCCGTCGGGGACGGTGAAACGGAGGTTCTGGGACTGGGTGGTGGTCCAGGTCTTTGCGTAGCTGACGGACAGAGAGACACCGAGGGCGATCTTGGCAATGGTGGTGGACAGACCGGCGGTGACGGTGACGGAGTTAGCCAGGGAGTAGCCGCTGTCGACAGAGACGGCGACGTCGTTGCCAGCAGCAGTGACGACGGGGGAGACAGCAATGTCCCAGTTGAGGAACTCCTCGTCGGTAAGGACCTGGACCTCGGTGGACTCGTCGCAGCCGCGGCGGGAGAGAACGTCGCCGAGGGCGGGAGCGGGAGCGACGGGAAGGGCGGCGCGGCGCTCAAGAGCGTCGTACTCGGAAGCCTTCATGACAGTGTGGGAGCCATCCTCGCCAACAACGATGACATCGTCGAAGTTGAGAGGAGCGGGGCCAGGAGCCGGGGCGGCGACAGCAGCGCCAATGAGGCCGGCAGCGGTAAGAACGGAGAAACGCATCTTGATGGTTGATGGTAGTTGGTTGAAAAGAGTGGAAAGTGGGTGGTTGTTCTTTGCAAAAGAGCGACTTTGGAAAGTAAAGACTGAAGAGTTGCTGAGTGACTCGTTGAGAAAAGAATGTGGGGAAGGAAGTGTATTGGAGAATAGACTGATGATGCAAGTAGAAGATATTCCGAATCTCTGGGTGGGAAGAAGGTGTTCTTATACAATGTTGGTGTCAAGATGTTTAAGCTTGTGGATGATACAATGTTCCCCAGTTACAAACTTAGACTTTGGACTTTCGCTCTCGGATGTTCGCAAGACGGCTTCTGCGTCTGTCAAGCCGCCCGCCCATGTCCATGACTCTCCATGGCATCCACGGGGAAGCGCACATACGCGCGCTCGCCGGGCCGAAGGGGTTGGAATGGATATCGTTGCCAAGATTCCCTACGGGGCTGCCGGCATGACCACCATGACACCAGAACGTGGTGATCGGGCCAGCCGGTCAGGGTTCGATAGGTTCGACATAATCAAAATCCCATTTGGGAGGACTTGTTATCAGCAACCTGAACAATATGACTGAAGCAGGTCCAGCGGCAGTACGACCATGCACTGACTCGGATCGTGGCAGGGCGGCGATCGGTGAGGTCCCGTTGTGGGGGAGAGCGCGCGGATGGGATGCTGGGCCAAGAGGCTAAGAAGTTGGATATCAGATGGGCTGGGCTAATGTTGGAAAATGGGACGAACACCAACAAGGCAAAGGTAGGGCGTAGCAGTTTCACATTGAGATGGTAGACGCCGAATCCGGGTAGCGGATGATGTTGTGCGCGTGGAGCAATGTGCGGCTCTGGGGTTGTATCGTGTAGTCATCTGATCCAATGGACTCGCGGGAGCGGCTACGAGTCAGTCAACAACCGCAAGTGGTCCCGACTCACCGTTTCATGCAACGCCATCCATCACCCCCTACATAGCCTAATGCAGAAGGCGGCTGGAGATTATTTGCTCATGCGCGTCTTCTCCCCTGTAGAAACCCCGTAAAGTCCCCCCCAATGCCAAGATGCCCGTGTTAGACGCAGATGGGCACACTTGAACTCAATCAGCCCAGCTAGCAAGGACTCAAAGACGTTCAAGCTCCAAAGGGCTGAGGTTAACCCTGGGAGTTTCCTCTTTAGAACACACATTAAGTTTGATGACGGATGGTCTACAGAAAGAGCCCTGTTGAATAGCTGCACCGCCTTGAGGGGCGCCCAGAGGTCACATCCATCCACACGGTGAGTCCGCTCCTCAATGATGATCAAACTCCTATTGCGGGCCACGGGTCCTACGGAGCTTGGAGACGAGCGTGCGCCGACAAAGGCGCGCGGAAGTGGGACTTTGGCCTGCCTGACAGTGGGATCATGGATGATGGTCCTTGTCTCGTTGCCGAACATGTTGGTCAGAGCATGACCTTGGTTATCCGAATGCGATAGATTGTCTATTGGGAAACATGGCAAGGCCGTGACTCGTTGTAAGTTGCCTTTGATGTTGTGACCGTGGATATAAACCTCCATAGGTTCCTCCCCGATATCATGAAGTTTATCTCCATCCTCATCAAACTCCACACATTCTTTTCTTCGGTCCAGATCCAGTAATCTACCAACTCCGTTCATTCTTTTCACAAACACCTCCGTTACAGTCACTACCTTACCAACTACCCAACAAACAACCCACCCAAACCGCCAAAATGCAGTTCTCCATCGCCAAGGTTGCCTCTCTCTTCGTCCTCCTCTCGGTTGCGTAAGTGTCAATCCAGCTACCTTCAATACTTTGGAGCTTTCTACTAACCGAACTAGTTCTGCCGATCTTCACGACAACTGCGCCTGTGACAACGGTGACAGCTACAACTGGCGCATCACCACCAAGGCTTGCGAGCTTTACGCCTCCAAGAACTACCAGTGGGGCAAGGGCACCTACAACACCGAGACTGGACGTGTAAGTTCACCCCATTGAGCACATTGAAAAATCAACACTGACATCAAACAAACAGTGCGTCCAGAACTCCGCCAGCGACCAGCTCGCCGGCAAGGAGTGGGAGGCTGCTTGCCGCGAGATCGCCACCACCGGCTTCGACTGCGCCGACGGCAAGGGCCTGTACTGCAAGGCCAACCCCGACGACGTCCGCGGCCGCTGCTAAGCGTCTCTCGCTTAGAGATATCCTGGGGGGCCCAAAGATTCGGGAAAGCCATCCTCTCCTACTTCACACTAGCAAGGCCAGCCTGTCCATAAGGCTGGATGAAAACAGCCCAGTCATCATGCACTCCACACCCACCATCCTTAGCCGGCTCTCTGGATCGTGGTGCCTTCGAGGAGAATGAAACACAAGAGGCTGCCTTGATCTGGGGAGGTGGCTTTACAACATCGGTAGTGGGAATTTTGGTCCGTTTAGTTTTTCACGAAATTCGAGGCGTTGCTGGTGTTTCGTATCAATACCTATAGATGTGTGGCATTGCGAGTCCTAAATATGATGGTCGCTCTCTGAGCATCTTTCATAAATCAAACAAATAGATCTGCTATGTTTTGCAATTACCTGAAATTTTATCTTCCACATGCTTCTCTTGCACGATACACCTAGCTCTTCGACGTTTAGTGAGAGTGCAAATTAATCGCAATACTCGGAGTCTTGAGCAACATACTACTGACGAATACTACGATCTGGCTTACGAGCATACATCAACACTATGTCGCATAGCTGCCATAATACTTCACATATTTGGTTGTTTTGTGTGATTCAAAGCCAAGAGAGACGCCGAAAGGCTGCAGCCCGCTTCATGCAGAGCCCAAGGCTCTCCCAGCTGGTTGGACACAGCTCTGCTCAAGACTGGCTCGCCTTGTTGGTCTCGCTCATCTGAACTGATACCGTGACATCCCGCTCGCGGGGCCGCCGATGAGCTGCGCCTCTATTTTCGACATACCGCTTGCAACCATCCATACTAGCAGCTCGCTTCACACCATACTATCGTCAAGCGACAGGACGACCCGCACCAACAGCCTCGTACCTAGGCAAGGATTACTTGCTTGCTTCTTCAGTTGCGATTAGATAACAGACTCCAACTCGTACTCGGTCAATGTCGGGTTACAGTGCAAGTGTTTTTAAATTTGATATGGGGATAATCGATTCCTTCGTTGCCTATTCGTGAGAAAATGGGAAGGTTGACACGCCAAAACCAATACGATTCTAGAATAAATGTCGTGATGAGCAGCACGTCAACTGGCGTGGAAGTCCTAGCATGCTTTTGGCGAAACTCTAATTAAGGGGACACATTCGGTAGCATCCGCGCCCGATTTGGGATGGGGGATGATGGAGACGACATGGGCCTTCGTGGGACTCTTCGTGGGACTGCGTGGCCGCGACTGGGGTCTACCTTGACATGACTCTCCAGCAACCAGAAAACCTGCAAGACTCCTGGTTCTCTCCTGCACAGTCAACAAGTCTAACGTTCCAGATTTATTTCTGGCCTGCAACGTCATGCCCCTGAACTTCCTCAGTGAAGAATCCCCTTTCTTGGCATCCCAACACGTGCCCGCTCTTATTCGATCATATTTATCATATCATTAATTGCCATTTGTTTATCCTCTTTGTGCTCGGATACCGCGGAATGATGTTTGTCAGAGGATCGTTGTCTTTCGACTCTCAAGGTGGAAGATCTGCTATTTTTGACCATCAGGGTGGTGATGTCGATATGAGTACGAAGTTATGTGTCATGCTATAGCCATTGATATGTTTGTTCGCATTGCACGATGCCTAAGCAAGCATTGGCCTATGCATTTTCTCCCTTTCCCCATCCCTTCATCCCTATCTTTTTCTGCTAGGCACAAGTCAATGCCCCCTTCACATTTCCGTCTTGGCCAAGGATAGACGTAGTTGCTGCTGGACGCAAGGAACGGGTGGTGGACAATGCGCCGAAAACGTGAAAACGTGTTGACATTACTCGTAATGCGGAAATGTCGTCCACATCGAGGATTTCCTTCTTTTTTACTTTCGGGCGGAGTCACGCGTCCGCAACTCAGAAATTCTGGGGCCGCGCACGTGTATATTCGGCCGATCGGTCCTTGTCTGGACCCGAACATACTGACCCGCCGTGGGCAGACAAACTGACTCGGTGAGCCCGACCATTTGGCCGGTGCTGACGCGGAGGAGGACTCAGAGGCAGAAGTTCACTATCCATGTTTATGGGGGGCAGAATTGAAGGAGAGAACTTTTGCGGACTGATATGTTCTTACCACTGGGACTATTCGACGTACATGAGATACAGCGGAATCATAGGTGTTAGTTTCCAAAGTTGAGATTACCTCTTTGCTACATCAGACCAGGTTTTGGCCCTTGTAATTGTGGAACTGATCGGCTCTAGGCTCCAGTAGAACCATCACATCGCCATCTAACCAGCGTCATGGAGGGTAGACAATCGCCGATCAACTCACCGAAGCTCTCCGCTATGCGATCATTCGCCGTCACCAGACTCCAAATCCGAAATCCTATTGAAGTGCGAAACTCTCGGTCTCAACTCGTTTATCGAGTAATTCGAGTCAGTCTCAACGTAGCTCCGTCTAATGAGACATTTACCAATATTTCTGCCCCGAGTTCATCAATCCTAAAATGTTCGAAAGACTTCACGCAGGTCACGCTAGTACATTGATGGCTTACGTTTATGACTCAAGCCGCAGCAAGCGCGCGCTGTGCGGGATAATATCAAGACTCCCACAATTCGGCTTGGTTGCCTCTTTGAACACGTTGACAATGACATGAGCACTCTACATTGACTTGCGGACTTCACTTTACCTTCTTAAGACCGAAGAATCTAGGCATGCGTATATAATCACACTTCTCACTCAATGATGCATTTGTAGTTGTCAACAATGCTCCCCCAAGGTTTACACAGAGTCACCAATACCTCACAGCGATTGTCAAAATCAGGAGCGAAAATCTTTCCAAAGATCATAAGGGTGTTCCCGTAAGGTTGAAAGGGTATCACGTCTTATTTCACGTAACACGCATATCATTGAGCTGTTTTAGTAGGATCTTGACACACGGATATGATTTCATGGGTCCCCATGGCCCTTTACTCGAGGAGTCTAGACCTCTGAACCGTCTTGTGGCAAAACGATTGGCAAATGCAATGAAGAGTCATGTCCTTCGGGCGATGGCAGAATGGAGATGAAGATGGGGGGAAAAGAACCAACAGCGATAGAGGAGTTCCGCGATGCAAGTTCCCAAGCGCCGTGGTATGACGAAGGTAAGGTGAGACTGGGACGACAAATTCGTGTTCCTGATATTCTGATCTGTGTGGTCTGACTCAGTAGATCGAAGAGCCCTTGAACTGTTTATTGATGAGAGTTGGCCGCAGCTTCCTAACTGTTCCAGTCCCCGTGGCATCTCAGACGCTTTTGGCCCACGGTGATCTGTTCTTTGCTTGCCACAGGCTGTCGCAAATCAAAAGGAATCTAGTGCGACGTCATTCTGACTCCTATGTCAGACGACTGGATGCGATACAACTATTTGATCTCGCAATGGCATTGTCTCATCAGAACTCGTCCCGGGGCTTGTGGGCAGTGGTTCGCTGAACTTGAACTGACCGGAAAGGAGGGGCCAACGAAGCTGGGAGCACCAATGAGAACATAGCCGTGATTGACATCGCTCCTGGCATCTTGACTATGTTATATGCTTAGGCAATTCACCAATGTTGATTATGTGAGCAACAACACTAGCTCATTGGTCCCAATCACATTAGCACGCATCATACCTGATTACCCGTTGCTTCAGCCAGTTTCACATTTGCATTTTCATGTCACGGTTTTACAAGTTGGAGATAACATGTCATTTCTCAATTTGTAATCCGAAGGCTACTTCTAAGACCACTCTTGCTCATTCTGAAGCTGTGTCTTTGTATTCGATTTGGGCGTTTGTTGCTATTGTTGGTGTATTGTGGTTTGGTGCAGGGGGCCAGCCTTGTTGTTATGAACAGACTTGTGACTGCGCATCGTAGATAAGCCCGATTGACGAAGATTCTGAGTCTCAGTTGACATGAAGCAAGTCAGTAGTAGCTTTTAGTTGGTGACTTGCAACATGTTGGCGCATCTGCCGCGCTTCTGCCGCGCTTCTACAAATGCAGCTTGACTTGGTCCGAGAGTCCGTGCGATGGATCCTGGTACGCTGCGACAACCATGGCTGAGAGTGCGCGTACTGATAGCCATATACTCCTGGCTACAGAGACACCGGTCTCCTGATGATCCCAAATCGTGAGGAGTCTACTTGCGGCATCTCATGCGTTTCGTGTCCGGGCCCCAGGGAAATGTCTTATCTATCTCCAGAAGTGATGCCTCAGCCGGACATCCCCTTGGCCGATTTCCAATAACGAGCGTTCCATAATGTCCCATACCCACCACAATCCCAAGGAAATTTCAAGGGCAAAGAAGGCTTCGCAGATGGTGACGCGGGATTCCTTTATGCATGTGGATATTGCCAACAGCATGAAGAAGATAAAGCTGATGATGAATAGACCCGCGATACCCCCCATGCAGAAGCTATCAGTCATACCATCTCCAACGTCGCTTGTGATTCGTATGCTGTCCGGTAACCACAGCGCGTTTTGGATTTGTTGAATGCATCGTACAAAGCCTGTCTTGTAAGGCAGGAACAAGTACCTGAGTAGTTGACGGAGGGCGACGTCGAAGATATAGTGGAAGCCTCCATCGACCCATGAGTCGGACATGACGCTTAAGCTGATGTAATCGTCCAATTCAGTCATCCAAGAATCGTCGGCCATCTTGAAGGACTTCTGAATCGATCAGGAAAGATCTGTCTAGAGTTCGACGAATCCAGAAGTATGACGTGTGTTTTTGGTTTAGGATCAAAGGCCGAGAGAAGGTTCAGAAGAATAGTAGTGATGATGTGAGTGACTGAAGGGTCTGGTGAATAGCGATCAAGAGGACGGAGAGTCCAACATATCTTCCAGGCGTATCTCTTATATAATGCTTCAGGTGCATCGGAGATAAGAAAGGTTAATTCCAAAGTTTACTCAAAGCACTCCGGAAAGCGAACTTAGGTAGTCCACAGAATCCCTTACCTTTGCGGACACCTCTGTGGTATGCTCGGAAAAACGGCCATCCGACTGTAGATGGGTGCATACCTGCTGTCGAGTGAATACTGAAATTGGACTTGCCGGCTGCGGAAGGACCTTAGCCGTGAACAGGCCGCAGAAACAAGGCCGACGGGGTTGGTCCTGCCAGGATTGTTCTCATCACAGCAAGACACGGAGCGAGACTCACCATTACACTCCTCGTAGGCATCTATGGCACTCACAGCTTCTGAACGCGGACTTCCGTTGTGACTGAGGTAGTAAGAACTTCCGGTGACAAGCAGACATCTGATGGCAAGAGAGATAAGAGCGTGTGGCTGTGTGGGATCGCCTGCCCCAGCAAGCGTCAATGTGGCCAGGTTATGGAATGCCGTGACAGGATTATAGTGACAATCGACAAAGCCGCCGCGCCCTCGGCATCGAGGTCAAGAAGCGGCAGGGTAATTAAAAACCACCATGAACGCATCAAGATAGTAGCAAAGGACAGACAGAGAATTACTCTGACAGGAAATGTCAAGAGATGCCTCGATTCTACAACTAGCATAACCACGAAATTATTCACACTATCTACCGCAATCCCAAGCTGTGTGACAGGGGGCCCCTTCACCAGTGTCATAGTACGTTGGTGCGGAAGGGACCCTCGAGAAAATTTGACCAAATGTATTGGTCGACACAGGAGACACGGGGGATCGGGCGGATACATAGGCGTGAAGGAAACTCATCGTCGTTGTCAGTCCATCTCCGGAATGCAAACCATAATCCTGGCATGCCCTGTGAGTGAATATGGAAGCCATGATGCTCACGAGCAAGAAGTTAGTCAAAGCCACTATGGAGAGATACGACGGGGTAGATACTCACAAGAGTTGTGGCGGGCTGTCCAAAAACCATTGGAAAGGACAGCCCTTGAACCCCCGGAGTCCAACAAGATAGGGCACATTCATCCTGGAGGTATTGTAATACCAGGAGCTGAGAGTAGAGAAGAGAGAGAGCCCAAGGAGTCCTAGAACTCGGAAAGATAGGCCACAGCATCCTGGAGGTATTGTAATACCAGGAGAACAGAAGAGAAAAGTTCCAAAAATTGTCGGGACAGACAGAACTTGGTTACAAAAATTGAGCCGATACACTTACATCACGCGCTCGATTTCACGTCGGGTGACTGAGAGCAGTGCGTCCACAATTGCGATTGCAAGCAACGCGATGAGGAAGACTGGGAGGTATATCGCAATTCGGAGTGTGACCTGGCCCTTGAGCCCCGAACTCTCCAACTCGTGTCCACTGGCATCCCGAAGGATGGCGATCCCGGCCCGCGTGAATCCGGCAATCCGGTTGTGGGCCGCGCCACGAAGGCGGGCTAAGAGGTAAAGAAAAGCGCTGTGAAGATAAGAATGCATCTCGAACGCTGATGATTAAAGATCGTAATAGATTGATGCGGATAGAGAAGAGGAAAAGAAAAGATGAGTGGCAACAGACGATTGTGGGATTAAATGGATGGGTCGAGGCATCTGGTGTGTTGGATCACCCATGTTGCTGCCTCTCCGATGAAATGCACAATTGAGGGCAGGTAACGGAGGGGAATTGAGCATGTACCGGCAAACGTCCCCTGCCGAGTTTGGAACATCGTGCCTCCTCAACGAGACTTTCAGCATCATTGCGAGTATTGCAATTGCCCAGTTTTCGAAATGTTCGTCGGTACATGTTCTGTCTGGAAGTCTTGGCCGTTGGCACACTTCCATCGGACATGGAGACTATGATCGTGGCTTCTTCATTGCCCATGGCCATAGCCAATAATTCCACCTGCCCCATAATGCATCAAAAAAGAGCAGCCTGCATCACTGACCTCGAGGTGAAGGAGGGCTTAGTCTTAGTCTATCCTTCCATCGAAAACTTCTTGCGTCACTGAGCGAGCTACGAGAGGTTATTCCCGCAGTAACAGCAATGTGCACCTCCCCAAAGCATTTGCTCTTTCACCTCCCCACATCACTTACCATTGGCACCTGACGAGAAGACTTCTATCACTCCTTCATATCTTGCGAAAGGTCAAACCTTGCCTTCCCGAACTGTCGACCAGGCTGGAAATGGAACGGCAGACGTGATTTCAACACTTGACCTTCGTAGAAGGAGGAAAGTTACTTCAGATACCTTACCGTAGACAAGAGCGGAGACAGCGCTCCTTCTCACTAAGCATCCTTCTATAATCCCCAATGCCTTCTTCGGCGATTACTAAGCGGGACATTAGCGGAGTCGCAAAGAAGCCAGAAGATGTGAGAAGACGTCAGAAGTAGCCAGCCTTGCTAGTAGTACATACAAAGAGCTCTCATGCTTTCCATTTCAGAAAACAGAATTCCACAGTACGGCCATGTTCTTCGGCAGTTTCTCGCGATGAGGCCTGACATCATGTCATCAGCGGCTGGACCACCTCTGATGAGTGATGCCCGGATCAGTGACCCCGTTGCGACCAGTGAACTCGCATGTAAGGCTTGACACGACTTGGGGCCCTAACAATCTGCTACCTGTGTGCACTGAAACAGTTGTTGTTATGTGAAATTCCCTTAGTCAACGTTATCCGCCGACTGTCCGACTCTCAGGTCCAATTATTCGTCTCCTGTGGTGACTCGCCAAATGACAACTTTTGAACTGGCGCCATCCTTCGAACGGCAAAGTGGACTGGCTAAGATGCCACGGTTGAGACCGAAACATGTGAGTGCTTCTACTATCATTGCGAAACTGGAAATTCTCTGTCTCATTAGCCTTGCAGTCTTGTTTTCAAGATATCGACATGAGACATCGCTCGAGGATTACGTGGGTCATCAACCTCCCACCCTGGTTCTCTGCATCGGCTCAATTCATGAGGGCAGTGAAATTTGCAAAACAGAGGCAAGCATAGGACTCATGTATTCAATTCCGATAATCATTCGCAAATTTGCATGTGCAATTACGATTATGAGGTTGCTAAGCGTCACTTTCGTTGCCAATATGTCATTACTGAGCCACAAGATTACATCCGATGTAAACAGGCTACAGCGCCGAGATCATGGCTTTATCTCGTATAATTCTTTGAATAAGATGACTACGAAGCCGTATGTAAGACCAAGAAGCTTAAGTAGACGATTCCGTGGATCAGTCCCCTCTCGACATCCGGCAACGGATTACATCCTGAGAGAGAAGATAGTTTCACAGCATTTTCACATAAGGTATTTAGACCAGATCAAGAGCATAGAAATACGTGAGCTCCACCATACAGAATAGAGAATGGTTTATAATTTATTCCAACCCATAGAATCATAGTACATCTGATATATACTAAGCTAAAGCAGCGCATGTATTCGAGGCGTCCATGGGGAAACAAAACTGGTGTCCATTGTAAGTAGGGAGTGGGTCAGTTACTACCACTGAAAGGGCTCCGTAAACGCAGTATCACGGCACAAGTGATGAACATATTCCAGCAGAGCTTGAATTTCTCAAAGGCATGTCCCATTTTAGTCTCCTGCCCCTTCTTAGAATCTTGGAAGTTCTGCAACGAAGCACATCCTGGCAACAATGATACCTGGAAAGGAATGGCCATGCTAGTGTCCCTTATGCGGGTTGAAATTTTTGTGGGATCGAAAGTCCATGTAGACTTCGTCTCGTCTGACTCCCTTCTTTAGAATAATGAAGAGCTGTCACTCGTGAAGGATCGAAGGATGGTTGGCATTCTTCTTTGCTCAAGGAACGAGAACTACTTCTAGTAACATATCGCCTTCCTGGGTATCTTCCGAATATCTGTTAGTAAATAGCCAATCGCTTGTGGATGACTGTTTAAAGGACGTAAACATACATTAAATCTTGTAGAGGCGAAGAGTACCTTGAATTGAGTCACGTTGCACAGGGAGGAACAAGAAGTCGATTGAGTTTCGTGACAGGAAAGAGCCTGGGAAAGTCCAATATATTTGTCAGTGAAAGCAGTCCATTAGTCATAGAAGCTAGGCTAAGCTTCTTAGCCATCCGTGGGTCAAAACTGCTCCTCGTCGATTCAGGTAAGTTCAGTGAGCAGATAGCATCAAAGGACTACCCAGCATGGCTATCTTAAGAAGTAGGGTCAATCCAATTCGTAGAAACGCATATCCTGCTGAGACAAGCGCTATGGGTGATACTTGACCCGTGGATACTGAGTAGGGAGATGGATGGTTTGCAGTCAGCGAAGCATGCTGCAGTCCGTGTGAGAGCCTTCGGAATGTTGTTTCCGTTTACTTCCCCAAAAAAAAAAAAAAAAAGGATGTTCATCAGTGCGACCACCTGGTTGTTCAACATAATTTCAAAGATTGAAGTCTCTCCTCCAGCCAGGCTTGTGGGCGTGGGCAAGGTTCGTACCGGATAATCCTACTAATTCAGTCGTCGTCACGCGAAAAGAAGGACGCGCTGGTGTGGACCTTCGACCTTGGATATCTCGTAAATAAAGGAACCGACAAGTTTCAGATGTCGCGAATATCGACAAGTCTTTTTGCTCGCCGCCGCAAAGGTAGAACTGATCTGACAACAGCTGTCGAGTGATAGGTAGCGTTGTCCATAAAGCATGCGAGTTGTTGGATGCGGAAATGATTTTCCACCGACGGCAACCGGACGCCTCTTCATATGAGAACGCGGATTGTCGATCGTTTGGTCCAGCTCTCTAATCTTGTGATCAGTCGGTCCTTCAGATCCTCATTCCTCTTTGGGGGTATTCCGCAAGGTGGAGCAGGTGATGTGCCGGATACCCGAGCGGCAGCCGTTGCGGCACAGTCGCGCACGGCAAAATCGCCATCCCGTCATCCAGATTCCGAATGGCGGAGACGTTACGCTACGCTCGAAGTGTGCCTTGAGTCCGAGATATGTCAAGCATTCAGACTTATCGATCCCATGGGTGATTGGATCCATGGCTTCCCCCCCAGACCTCGGCTTTGATCACACACCACCATGTCAAGTCTGCAATCATCTACAAACCCCTGCCTTGGCGGCGTGGTGCCAAGTAACCAACCAACACCAGCGCAGCATTTTGCTTATCCGCCGGCCGAGTCCCCGCAGTGCTAAGCTTTCCCGGCACTTATGTTTAGTCCGCGCGGATAGCGCCATACCTTAAGGCTACTCTTAAAAGGAAAGTGGTATTCGCAGGCGGATCCCTGGATACAACGGTCAACACCAACGGCTTTCACGATGGTTCCGGATAAGGGAGGAGCTCATTTGACGCCGGATGCACTTCGTTGCAACAGCGTGATTCTCCATCACGCTCTATGACTTGACCTCCATTTTCAAAAAGTTCCTCGGGAAACGCGGCATCGCGATATCTACTGACCTGCGAGAAGCAGAATAGCGGCTTCATTGCATCGGGAGGCCGGGACAATGGCGTAAGATGTTGACTGTCGGATGGCCGATGTCAATGTCAATTCAAACAAACATCACAAAGGATATAAAGATGGGCAAGATTCTCGGCCAAGAAGATAGATTCTAGAACAGCATCGCCAGCATCAATCCCAAGAAGCCCCTTGCCATCTCACCTTCGGTCTCATCCCATCAATCCTCATCTACCTCACCAGCCAAGATGAAGTTCTCCGCTTTCGTCCTCGCCGCCGCTGGCATTGTCGCCGCCGCTCCCGGCACTCAGCTCGTCCAGCGCAACTACTCTCCTCTCACCCCTCGCTCGTCGCGCTCCCGCTACAACTCTTCTCCCATCAAGAGACTCTCCACCGAGGCCGTCGAGACCCTTGAGAAGACCTCCGGCGTCAAGAACGTCGACTACTCCAGCAACTGGGCCGGTGCCGTCAAGATCGGAACCGGATACAACCACGTTACCGGTACCATCACCGTCCCCGAGGTCAGCGGCTCCAGCGGCGCCGCCGCCTCCGCCTGGGTCGGTATCGACGGCGACACTTGCCAGACCGCCATCCTCCAGACCGGTATCTCCTTCTACGCCGATGGCACCTTTGATGCCTGGTACGAGTGGATCCCCGACTACGCCTACAGCTTCTCCGGCTTCTCCGTCTCCGTCGGTGACCAGATTAAGATGACCGTCGACGCCTCCTCCAAGACCAAGGGTGTTGCCACTCTTCAGAACCTCACCACCGGCAAGACCGTCACCCACACCTTCACCAGCACCCCCTCCACCCTCTGCGAGACCAACGCCGAGTGGATCGTCGAGGCCTTCGAGGAGAACGGCAGCCAGGTCACCCTCGCTGACTTCGGCACCGTCGTCTTCACCGGGGCCGCCGCCTCCGGCTCCAGCGGCTCCACCACCCCTGCCGGAGCTGATATCATTGATATCTCCCCCAACAGCGGCCGCACCATCGAGGCCTCTGCCTCCGTCAGCGGCAGCACCGTCACCGTCAAGTACGTCGGTTAAATATTTGCTCAACTGAGTACTTATCACGATTAAACGACTACCACCTTGCTTTAAGGTGGTCTCATACAGGGTGGGATCCTGTAATCATGGGGTTGCGGGGAGTGGCGAGGGGTAGATGCTTGGTTGTTCCTATTCTGAGTCGAATGGAAGCATTCCGCTCCTTTTTGGCGATTGATGGTTGACATGGTGTTATGACGCGGCCTTTTGGCCATTCATCTTGTGCATATTGGATAGCTTCCATAGTAAATGACAGAACATATTCTGCATTTGTCTTCTCCTTCGCGCCATGCATTGAATCTGACATTAGAGAACTTATCTCTGGTTGGTCTGGTAATTCATTTCCTTAGAGCTATATCTCCTCAAGACTTATGCTATAGCGACAGTGATATGAAGACTGGTTAGATCCTTCCGGCAGTTTTTTCGAGGGATGCGTACCCCAGAGATCTCGGGAAATCCTACTTGGTTCGCTCAGGCACGGCATTAACAAGGTTGAGATAAAGTTCTGACGCCGCCATGTACCAACGAACCTTACCTAGTAGTTAGGAGAGGCCAAATCAGATCACGTTTACTTTCCGGGTCCGCCCAATAGTCACAACCTACAAGGATGGAAGGATGGATGAGACGGAGATTCAACAATGCCAATTTCGATGCTTGGCTCGCGATGATGTGGGTTAAGACTTCAAGTGTGATTGGTAATATGTACATGAATAATCTAACGGATGCTTCGAAACCTCATCTTACAACCCACCACTTCATCCTTACGTCTTTGACATCTCAGAGTCACAATCTCTGTGGGCACGTACTTTTGACGAGAGTGCAAGAGTTACGGGGCCTAATAAGGCCACTGGAAAGTGGTAGAAATGTTGACAGACCAAGGTGCGCCAGCAGACAACGAGTCCACGCGGCGAAGCATAAACTCGCTGTGTCTGAATGCCACGCTGGGTGCATACTGGGGCACCATGTGGCCACTGATCTTGGCAGTGGAATGGGTAAAGCCGCGCTCAGTGTGAACGGACCCTTGAACATTGGCACCGGCCCAGCTCGGAACGTTCTCGTCGACGTTGTTAACTGTAGGGATGAGGAGATCCTCTGAGGGCTGCTTCTGGAATCCCTGCTGGCCGTTCCACTTGACGTACTGGATAGCGAGGGTGGTGACGTTGGGCTTGATAACGTAGTCCGCCAGACCAGAGCCGACGTGAACGTTGTTCGTGCGCTCTACGAGAGTTTGGAACTTCTCCTCATGCTCAGTGCCGTTGTAGTTGTCATTGTAGTCGACGAAGACGGGGTCCTGGCACTCGCTCCACGTAGGGTAGTCCACGGGAACGTGGATCGCCTTCCTGACTTCGGGCCTGTTGAAGTATAAGGTGGTGTTGGGAGGGCTGTACATGATGGATGGGAAGCCCAGAACGTCCCAGAGAACGGGGCACGTATCGAGGATGTGGTATCCGTTGAAGCAAGGGTTGATGATTGTTGAGATCGCGTCAAAGTGAGCAATGATATCGCACTCCTCCTTGACGTTTGCCGCTGGCCAGGGACGCGCAGGCGGGGGATAGGCCAAGTGCTTGTTGAAGTACGCGTCCAATTGACAGTTCTTGGCGTCTTGCTCGATCTGCTTGTCGGCACCGCTGGGAAGCGCAAAGACGTTCTTCCAATAGCGATAGAATGATGGGAAGGCGGCGTGGTCGAAGTTCATCGCGTCATCGTAAGGCATGACTGGGTCGTAGTAGACCGCGCCTTTGACGTCGAAGTAGGTGGTGTCGTTCTTGTCGAGCATGGCGGCCCCGACATAGGGCACGTAGATTCCGGCGTAACTTTCGCCGGCAATGTAAATCTTCTTGCCCTGCAGGTCAAAAGTCTTGACAAAGTTCTTCCAGAAGCTGACAAACTGGTCTGCTGTCTCGGCGTTGTCTGTGGCAGTGACATTACCGCTGCTGAATCCTGTGCCGATGGGGTACTCGACCCTTCCAAATCGTTAGTATTAGTACGGTCCTCTTGTGCATTAGCACTTCGAGATTTCTCACCATATCACGTTGGCCAGCTTATGCCAAGACCAAGCATTGGCGACAGGCTTGATGGTGCCATATTGCCACAAGAACGGGCCGTTCTCTTGAAGAAAGCCTGCCAATCTTTAGTAACTCATCATGAAAGGGTTACAGGATTGAGCTTCGCTGACCTTCCATAGAGGAGCATCCCGGGCCACCATTGAACCAGATGATGACATCGTCCTTACCAGCAGGGTTCTCGGTGGGGAAGAACCAGAAGAAGTTCTTCTGCTGTTCACTCTCCGGCTTGGAAGCATCGACGGGAATAAGACCGGCATAGCTCTCGCCAACATCGAAGTCAACGTCCGGGATTCCCGTTCCGTCAACGTAGAAAGCTGAAGTTTCGATGTCAGAGAAGTGGGCAGATTGAAGAGTAAAAAACATTGCCTACCACTGGTCTTGTTGTTGAAGTACTGCAAGGTGCTGCTGCGACGCATAATCGCCCGCGGCGGAGCTTGCACCTCAGCATGGCCAGGAGCGACACGACGGAGCGGACTCCGGTGTGACTTGGGCGGCACGTAGGCAGAGATCAGCGGCAAGTTGAGCACAGCCGTCAGACCGGCGATGAGACTTGAGGTGCGCATCTTGAAGGTATGTCGTCGTCTCTTGCCAAGATGTCAAGCTCCAGAGCCTCAAAGTGACCCTGCAGAGCCAAGAAGAGGCCAAGAGATGCAAAGGAACATGGCATCGCTATTTACATGTCGGTAGGCAGGAGTCCAGCGGGTATGGTGGCAAGTCGGGCGCCGGCCAGTTGGGACGGACAAATAATACGAGATTTGTGCATATTACGGTGGGTAGCGACTTGCCCCAAGGAGGCATGTCGATTGCTATGGCGCTTTCCCCTACTATAATTTTCTATTGCTCATTTTGATCTTCACTCTGCGCGCCGTCTCCCGTTAGCCACTGCATGAGGGACGGTTTGATTCATGTACAAATCAGGCAGGTCAAATGAGATAATCTGGGGCAACCAACTGATAAGAAAGCAAAGTGCCGACATAGCCGGTGTCGGGGTGGAGAAAATTGAGATTGATGTCACCGTCTTTGGTTCAATTAGCAAAAGCTTGTTTTGTTATCCCACGACCAACCACGGACGTTGTACGGCTGTTCCCGTCGATGCACTGTCACCGTCAACGGCCGTCATACTTATCAAGTCTAGCGTCCAAGAAAAAAGTTGATGTGTAGTCCGATTCGAAAATAAAATCATCAGCTCTTCTTCACAATCAACAGCTATCATACCAACGCGATGGTCACAAGTTCAGCATGATCAAACCACGTTTGGTCAATGACCTGTCCGACCCCAAGCCTCTTGAACCGTCTATCTGATCCGTCGCCGGGATCTGACTTTATTTCTGCCAGAAACATCACGTTGAAGCCGCCAGGCTTTTCGTTGAATTTGTTGGTCGAAATCTCAGCAAGACAGAATGGCTCAGCCGGCCACTCGTTCAAGTCGAAGACCACCCACCCACCAGGCGCCATATCTCTTCCAGAAAACAACTTGGTATTGTGCGTCACGAAACCGCCGTACGTGATGGACCCTTTGGGATAAAATTCCATGAAATAGTAGTCATCCCCAGATCGAGTGGATGGGTCTCCTTCTTGTCGCGCCTCCCACTTCTTCAACCGAGCCGAAAACCTCCACGAAGATACAGAATCCTTTGTCTGCACGCGGTTCAGTTGTTGAATGCAACTTTTCGCCGCCCGAGCTGGTGCGAGGAAGGATATCGCTCCAATGGTAGATGTCCAGGACCAATGGGGTTGATCTCGAAGAGCGAGCGGACGAGCCAATGTCGATTTCGCGAACCAGAGCAGTTGAGTGAGTACGCAATGCGCATGGAACTCTTCGTTGAGTTGTGAGTCATCGTGGAATACTCCAGAGGTGTAGTCCTCGGCAATCCCTTTGCCGACCTCAGTAGCCAAGCCCAAGATTGCGACAGGCTTGTCCGACTCGTATGTGAGGCTTCGTGCAGCGTAGGTGGACACCAGATCGCACCAGTCTGCATAGAAACCTAAGATCTCCTCGTTGTCTACGTACGAGCCATTTTTCGGTTTCCCTTCCTTGGCTTGTCGATATCGCCTGGCGCTGTCAAAGAGCCTCTGCTCATCCCCCGATGTCTCATTCTCACCATCCTCGCATTTGAGCAAAGTGCGACACGCCCAGACCATTCGTGCTTTTGTATAATGTATAACACGAGGGGAGAGCATCCATTCTTGAGTAATCCATGCCCGACTGCCGAGCGGGGTTTCGCTGACCGTGGTATCCAGTGCGTCAGGAAACAAAGTTGCCGACATATATTCTCTTTGATCCGGGTCTCCGTAGGGAAGACGGACGGCTGGTTGCAGTGGAGGACGTGGAACGAAGCAACCCTCGGATCCGTTTTTGGCACTCGACGCGGCGACAGTGATTTCGGCATCTTTGTAGATGCGCCCCATCTGAACTGACTCCTTGCGCCAGTCATCAGCGTCATCCTGCACGATGCATAGACTATCGATCCAGAGGTAACGTAAGCTGAGAAACCGTACGATCTTGATGGCATCTTGGAAGGTCTTGGGCAGACTGGAGAACTGAACAACCACACAATGCTGGGCCAGGTTGTGAGATGTTGTTGTCAATATTCTTTCCTTTCCCCAGCAATGGCTCAGAGCGGCATAGGGGGCATTGATCCCTTTAGTTACCAGAAGCTTCGGCTCTCCTGATCCATCAGCCGGACCAATGTCAAGGACTCTAGTAGGCAGTGCTGGCACAATGCTTGAGTGGCTGTTTGCCAAGGAGTCTTCTGGCCTAGTAAATGTCTCGTTGCAATCCACGTGATTGGTTTTGCAAGTGTTGTACCAACGCTGTACAAGCCCAAAAGCCTCACTGGAGCCTGAAGGTGTCAATAGCCTCGTGCCGATAACGTCTTGGTTGCGAGCGGGTGCGCTATCTGTAAAATGAACATCTTAGCCTACCTTGGCGGCTATGGACCTGTTTGTCTGTTGGAGCTCTTACCAGGATCCGAGAATAGACTCATCTTCACTAGATCATAATCGTACTCGATGTCTGGGATATGCACATTGATGCCGAACAACATTGGAGCCTGCACACGGGCTCCATGGTCGTCCTTTGCCGTATCTTAACCATCGCCGACTCCAAACAAGTACAGAGGTTCAGGCTTCGTGTTCGTGCGAAGTTGTTCGTCTGTGATCCATCGCGAGACGTATGAGTCTGCAAAAATCGCACGCCTTGGCCGAGTCAATGAGGTCGTGTGCACTGGCGATATGTCGATATCCATCAGGCCGAGCCAAGACTTGCGGGGCAATGCCCTTGCAAGCTGGGCAGAGAGATACCATGGTTGCAATTATCGAACCCAACCGAAGATTGAACACACCTTGGTGATGGAGTTTGCAATGTTCGGAGGGAACGACTTAGCACTAAACAGTATGTCTTCAACATTGTCTCGAGGAAATGGTGAAAGCGATTGCGCGATATTCCGCAACTGCTACAACTGTTCAAATATCCGCCAGCCATTCAATGCCACTGTTTCATGCATGTCATTTTAGCCAAGCTGGAACGCTGTTGGCTAGATATCGCCAAAAAAAAATGGTCAGTAAAGTGGAGCCACGATGAGACCAGTCCCCTCTGCCTCCTCTTGCTGTGATTTAAGAATCACTTCTGTCTTTTTGGTCATGCGCTGTTTGTCAAACCTTACATACATTCCATGTATCCCAATTCTTTTTGCCAAAGTGTAAGTTGGCTGCAACATTCCGCACGTCAGATTTGAGGCTTGATAAATTCATATCAAATCATCGGGTTCAGGCGAAGACATCAGAATGATGGACGACCCATGGGTTGACGCAAAGATCATACTTAGCGTGCCAGAGTCGAGGGAATTGTGATTATCTAGACGCTCCTTGGCAACCTCAGCAGCCCGAACCGCAGCCTCGATTCGAATCGTTAGTGGAGCAGTCCGAGAATTCCATGCCCATTGAAAAGCTCCTCTAGATTTCTCCAAATCCGTGGCGTCACCAGCGTGGAAACTTCGCGCGTGGAGCACATCCCCCAAGCTGAATTCCAAGCCGAATTTCAAGTATCCTCTCTCGGGGAGAGTGTCTGGGAGACCACCTTGAAGGACGTCTCCGAGAACATCAAAAGCCTCGTCCAAATTGGCAGCCTCGCCATATTGGTTGTAGTTTTCTTCCCGCATATTCGAAAGAACGTTCGCCAATGCCGCGCGCATTCCCATTTCATCGCCGTCCACCTCCTTAGCCGCTTGTCTACTGAGGTCGATTGCTTGTTTAATATCCTCTGGATTCTTCGAACCCATGCTGAATCGTATACCCAGAAACTGGCTGGGTTCCCTAAGCTAATTAGTCCGTTCCGGATAATTTGAACGCACCAGGTGTAAAGCTTGTTGCCCATAATCAACGGCATCATCGAGATTGCTGAGTATGCCGGTGTACTGCGCTCGCTCAGCAAGCCTATTTTCTAGATTGTACAGCTGAACAGGTCTATCAAAATCATCATTGCTCATCAACTGCAGTGCACTTTTCGTGTATGAAATGCTTGCATTGAGGTCGTCCACATCGCCTTGTTGCTCGGAACGTATGCCCAGCAAGGTTGCCAGGTAGCTTGTACCGACCACATAGTCCATCTGGTTGTTTGGGATCAGTGGCACAGTGTCAGTGAGAACGCCGACTGCACGATCCAGATCCTCAATGTTCGCTGTTTGCTCGAACCGCCTCCCCATAATTCTTGTTAGAGTGTTGGAACCGACTGCCACACCTTGAGCACGCGAGACGGCGAGCTGACGCAAAATCAGGGCAGTGTAACGCCAGTCCTTGGGTATCCTCTCCACTGCATCTTCACCTACGCTGATGGCCCGATTGATATCCGGCTTGTCTCTCGTGCAGTCGCACCGGTTTTGTAACATTGTGTTTAGGTTAGCTAAAGCAAAGATCCGCTGCTCCGTTCCTGGGCGCGGGGCTGGGACGTCTTCTTCGGCAAGTTGCACGGTCCTGTTCAAGTCATTCACGTTTCCGTCGGATCCCATCATCGAGAATCATTGATAGAATGCGACGGAGAGGTCGTCTAACAAAGTCGCACGGAACGCATGCTTTTCTGGCACGACCGATGAAACCTGTTCGTTCCACTCGATAATGAGATTGACGTCTTGAAGCGATCCCGTGAAAATACTATGGAGCTGTTCCAAAGCTCTCTGGGCAGCGTTTATGGCTTTTGCAAGTGCTTGCTTTGCACCAAGATCATCTGGATGTTGGAAGAGTACCTCCGCAGGCTGGCGGATGGCTTCGACAATGTCCGCAAAGTCCCCCATCGGTTCTTGATCGGTCTAATCGACTATCAGACAAATGCAACAAGAGAAGCGATTCAAGAGGAAGTCGATGTAGGTGTTGGACAAGATAAGATCAGATCCAGCTGTACATCGAACGAGCGTCGCAATCTTTGTGCAGGACGTTCAATACTAAGATTGGCAGCTTCAGAGGTTAACATTAGATTATTATAACCGTACAACGCATGCTTTCAGCCAAGCAAGAGCGGGGGCTATATGATGTTGTTTTGGACGCCATGGTAAGAAGGGAGCAGCTTTCCTTACGGCTGACCTCCCGAATGATATGTGGCGTTCTTTTTGTCACTTTATTGGACGCCGTGGCGGCAGGGGTGTAGCAGTCCTTGTGACTGAACTCCTAAACGGTACATTGTGTGGAAAGCCGCAGGCCTACTTTCGGTACATACATCAGCAGAGCAACCGTAGGCTGGGTACCAGAGTCAAGAGTTGATTGTCCTGCTGCGTAAGTGGTATGGAAGGTGAAGAATGGGTAGAAGCCCAAGACTTTTCCAGAATGTGTACTAGGTCAATGGGGGGAGGGTCTAGGGGACTACACCACCTTCTAAATTCATATCTTCTGCAGACTGCTTACATTTCAACGCTTCCAAATAACACAAGATACTGAGACAATCCTTACAAATTGTGTCATAGGCTACTGCGCGTTTGGGGTGTCTACAGGCATCACTAAGTCACCCCAAACGGATTCTCAAGCCTCGAGGCTGGATGCTGATGGAAAAGATATCTTTGAGGGCCATTTGTAAGCCCACTGAGTGAATGACTCGCTAGTCCTTGGGTTATTTCTTTATAGATTCTCAGAGAAAGGGGCTCGGCAAATAATCACTAATCTCTTGTAATAATTCGCACGACGCTCTAAATGACGTGGTTTATAAGCAAGTAATGACGGGTATCCTTGCTTTGAGGAACTACATCGTGTATTTAAAGCAACAGGCTGCTAAGAAAGACTGGTTCATCCCAAGTCTCTCATCAGTCGATCAGTTCCTCAAATCCTCGTCTCAAGCTCTCTGCTAGTGTCTCAAAACTCATGATGCATTCTTTTATCTTCTCTGGGCTGGCTTTGGCTGCTACTTTAGTACGGCCCGTATACTCCATAGACCTTCCCAACTACACCGGATTAAAGACAACCCAAAATGGCAGCGTTCTCACGGTGACTTTTCACAACCCGTCGTCACCTATCAACTTGTGGAACCTGGATACACAGGATGACTTGACCGATCTGGTTTCTCGCCTCCAAGGTAACAACGAAACCAAGGTCGTAATTTTCAACAGCGATGTTCCTAGGTTCTTCATGGCACATCTAGATCTCTCCCTGCCTGAGTTGGCGGATCGTAAGTGCGCCCTCGAAACAAACCTGAACTCTCTATTAGCTTTGTGGCACAATCACTGACATCTTGAAGCTGCATTTGGTCAAGAATTTGGAGCTCTCATCTACAACGTTTCTCAGTTGCATCAAGTCACCATCGGGGCTGTAGAAGGCCGCGCCCGCGGTGCCGGCAACGAGTTCCTCGTTTCTCTCGACATGCGGTTCGCCACAAAGGGCGAGAGCCTCTTCGGTCAACCTGAAGTCGGAAGCGGCCTCTTCCCTGGTGGGGGCGGCAGCCAGTTTCTCCCGGGCCTCATCGGCAGAGGGCGCGCCATGGAATACGTCCTGAGCTCCAACGACATCAATGCAGAAGACGCCGCGCAGATTGGCTGGATCAACAAGGCATTCGACACCTCCGGTGAAATGTACGGCTACATCGACAAGCTCGCACAGCGCTTCAGTTGGTTCCCTCTCTCAGCTCTCAGCGGTGGCAAGAAGACGATCAACAGAGCTTCGGCGCCGTCGCTTGAGCAGGTCATTGAGGATACCAAGGACTTCTTCCAGCAACAACTTGATCCGGAAGCGCAGGCTATTGCCAAGCGGTCGGCGTTGCTGTCTCGCAATGTCTCAGCCGTGGACTTGGAGCTGAACTTGCCTGAGACGATTGCCCGTCTTTATACCTAAGGGGGAAAATCAGTTTGAACGGACTGTGTTGTGAAAAACGTTTGGGACTTCGCCTTCCTCAGCGGCGTAGTTGATATCTCAGTTGCGGAAATTTCTTCCTTTACCTTAGTTCAACTTGGAAAGATTGGAGTATTGGTACATAGGTAGTTCATCAAAGTAAGCCGATGCTAAGTCTTCATCTCCATCACCTTGAAGTAATCCGTAAAACTTTATCGTCATCTCATTCTCGAAATCATCTCGTGCTTTGAATAAAATAACGTTAATACCGAGCCTCCATGATTTTAATTGTCGTAATTTGATACTTTGGATACCGAACGTTAGCCCATTGGGATTGTTAATAGTACCTCAAGTTGGGATTGTCGTTACCGTGCAAAAATCCCAATAGAATTGCGTATCGGAATATTTGTCACCAAAATCACAACTCAAAGACACTTCTAGGTCAACAAAGTAGATACGATCCTGCTCTGAGGGTTGAGGGGACAACCATTGGGCTCTTTTGGCCAATGGGCACGCAGGTATCGATTGGCTTGAACAGAGCTTTGTCCTGGTGTAACGCGCGCGACCAACTCGGGCTCTACGACTAATACCTCCGACTCAGCTGCAGTCAGCGTCAGCTGAAAATGATTAGTGAACGCGTCGTGTTGGGGTGATAGAGTCGGACCAATGCAAGTTCCGCTTCCGCATTCGTGTATCGCCGGGGGCGCATGCCAAACCAAAATAAGTCGCAATTTCGCAAATACTTTTCATTCATTTTGAGAAGACAAATCTTGGTCAATTGTCTTAATTTGTGGACTAGTAGTCGGATTGGTCAGCGAGTTTTCAACTCGGCGCCAGCTTTCCAAGCTCTTCGATCACCGCACAGCCGCAGCCATGAACGATAAAGCAAAAACAAAGTCTCCGAGACAAGCCGTCATATGAACCAATCAGTTGGTATTGGCCGCGGCTTTGAGATTTTGCCAATCAGTATAATATGACCCATTGGCTCTGCTGACCGTCGCTGAGCCCTCGAGATTTACAGCATCACATTGGCTTCTAAGATACCCCTTCACCTCGTTTTACCCATTCGAAGCATCATCGAATCAACATACCCAACTTAGTCAGTACCACGTAACAACGCGCCCATTTCATCCATTCACTTTTCCGTGAAGTCGTTCCCGTCGAAAACTCTACTTCACACCACGACGTTACCATGACATTTTCCCCAGAGAAGGACATACCAGACCTGGCCGGCAAGGTCATCATCGTCACAGGTGGCAGCAGCGGTCTGGGGAAAGAAAGTGTTATTCAGCTAGCAAAGCATAACCCCGCGGCAATCTACCTCACGGCTAGGACAGAAGCCCGTGGTAATGCCGCCATCAAGGAGGTGGAGCAAGCCGTGCCGGCAGCCAAGAACAAGATCAAGTACCTCGAGTTAGACTTAGGCTCCTTCGCCTCGATCAAGAAGTCCACCGACACCTTCCTCACCTCATCCGACCGTCTCGACATCCTGATGAACAACGCTGGTTTGATGGCTACGCCACCAGGCCTAACAAAGGATGGATACGAAGTTCAGTTTGGATCAAATTACATGGGTCCGGCTCTGTTCACCAAGTTGCTGCTTCCGATCCTCAACAAGACGGCCGAACAGCCCGGTTCAGATGTCCGCGTCGTCAACTTGAGCTCCGAACTCTTCAAACAAGCGCCTTCGGAGGGAATTCTCCTCTCAAAGTGCAAGACCCCGCTCGACGACATCTCCAGTCTGACTCGCTATGGCCAGTCCAAGCTCGCTGACTACTACCACACCCGCACGCTGAGCCAGCTATACCCCTCCATTAAGTTCGTCGCAGTCCACCCTGGAGTCGTCAACACCGGTCTCTTTGACGACTTCAGAAAGAGAAGGCCCTGGGTCGGCGGAATGATTAGCGTACTTGGGTCGATCTTCCTGACCGACGTCCACGCGGGCGCGCGAGCTCAGCTTTGGGCCAGCACGGCTGCGAGTGCCAATGTGAAAAGTGGTGGCTTCTACAATCCGAAGTTCAAGGAGTATAAGGAGGCGAACTTGTACGATGATAAGGCGGCCCAGGAGTTGTGGGATTGGACCGAGAAGGAGCTTGAGGGTCATTGATCTCGTTCATCTGAACTTTTGAGCATAGGTTCCTTTGACATTTCAGCCAGGCGACGGACTGTTTAAGAAAAGGAAAGCAACCCATGTTACGTTTCTATCCCATGAATTGCTATAAAGCGACGGTGAATGTTTGAATACTTTGAGAAGGGATCACAATTGATCACAAATTAACATAATCTTATTTCCCTTGTATTCGCCTATGAAAGATTCCTGGGAAGATGAATGATCTGAACTGATGAGTATCATTCTCCGTTTTCAAGGCTCCATCTGGATTATGTTGATGAGATTCCGATATGCTCTTATTTGATTTGACCAGATTTTGTACAAACAGTGAAAAACATCACCCCTCAACTGTGATATGTGTTCAATGCTACCAGTAATGATCCATACTACCTTGTTTCATCATCGAGAGCATGACACAACTTTCTTGACACTCTTACCACAAGCAGCTGGCCGAGGGAGTCGAGTATGCCTCGAAGCTTTTCAGCCACGCAATGCTCAAATGTGGCGGACCGAGGCGCTGCAAAACTACTGTTTAGATGAGTGGCTGGAGTGACCATGCGCCGCATGTTTGTGGCTGTGCCAAACACTGAGCAGAATTGTTCCTCGGTTTCGGCCTCAGATGCGATAGTGTCTTGTTGGCCCAACCTTGTCAAGTTACATGTGACTTGGCTAGGAATTGAATATTCTTCAAGGTAGCTGGTCTGACAGTCACACCTTCTTGAGAGCTGCAATAAATCCGTCAAGTCGCGGGTAAGTCGCGAGGAGCAACAATGTGGCGCACGCAGCCCCTCAACTGTTGCGAAATAGCGCTTGATCACAGCTAATTAGCGTGAGATTCGACCATTCCTTTGAGGCGTCAAACGGGAAGCAAAAGGGTCTGATCTCTGCATTGCTCGAGCTTCCCTCCGCATTGCCAGGGGACAGACAGCTTCCTCATTTGACGTCATCGCGAGCCTAATCTGACTGTCTGACATCTAGCTCTCAAGCTCTCAACGAACCAGCGCCTTGTGCCCCTCACCTCATCATCCCTTCTCTCAGGGACTTGTGTTGTGTCTCATCGCCCGCGAAACCGGATGGAGGCGCTAAGCAATAAGCACTGCCCCCAATGGTCTACTCAGCCGCAGGCAGCCAGCAGATCTTCAAAGTATCGAGGTTCGAGCTGAGGGTAGGAGCTTTGGTGAGCTTTCACGTGTGTCTTACTTAAAACCAGTCGCCATCCCTCGTCTCCGCTGCTTGGAGTGTTTCCAAAGATCAGTACTTCAGTCAACACCTATCGCGACTTCAAAATACACGGCAAGAAACGGCACAAAAAAGACCCAGTAATATCCCTCCACGCGAAAACACCACGAATACGCATTATGGCTGCCCCAGCAGTTCACAACCTGCCCCAAGCCGGAAATTCGGTCGGCATCTTCCCGCAATTGACGGCGCGCCAGAGCGAGACCCTCGTGCTCAAGGAGAAGATCCTCTCCATCACCGGTGACAGCTTCGACATCAAACTCGCCAATGGCCAACCGATCCTCCGTGTGCAGGGCAAGGCGCTGTCCATCTCGGGCCGCAAAGCAGTTTACGACATGTCGGGGAACCACCTCTTTGATATCGTAAAGGAGCACCTGCACCTCCACACGACATTTGCGGCGCAGGATCCCAAGGGCAATAAGATTATGGAGGTGAAGAATAGCTTTGCTCGTGAGTTTGCTATCCCCGCCTACCTACCTAGTGCTAGTAATAGCGGATAAGAGTACCCAGCTAACCATGTGGGTTGCACCAGTCATCGGCTCAAAAGCTACCGCGACGTTCGTTTCACCGCAGACAGGCAAGACGGAATCGCTCGAGATGAAGGGCAATTGGCTGTCGACACAGGCCGATATTGTCGACACGAATACCGGCCAGGTGCTAGGGCGAATTGACAGAAACATGCTCCGGGCGCGCGACTTCTTCGGTGGCAAGCAGACGTATGCCCTAACAGTGGCGCCGGGGGTCGATATGGCACTCATGTGTGCCTTGTGCATCTGTCTGGACGAGAAGAAGAATGACAACAAAGGTTAAGAGAGAGACGAGAAGAGAAAGGCACCTTCTTTGTGCCCTTGATGATGAATGCGTTTCTTGACAGTCATTGCGATTGATACCTAGTTGAACAGAACCTTACATGTTCTGAATTCCAAGTACCTATTTCCTATGGTCGCCATCCTTGCGGCAAGAACATGTCCCAGCTTCGACCGACCCCGGCAATGGGGTGGCAACGGCAGAGAAAGGAGTTTCTTTTCTGTTCTCATTCCCGCAAGTCAGTCTGATCCCAGGCCCGTCTGATCCCAGGCCCGTCGTCTCGTGCTGCGTTCATAGCATTCATATGATGTTCCGGACCTCTTTCATCGGCTCGGTTCGGTCCGGAGACCAATCAACACCGTTTCACAGCGATGAAGTGCCGATGAAAGTGATTCAGACAGCCGGCATACCACCCCGAACAGCCTTCCCCGCGCATTTCCCCACAAACATATGCCTGGGTCCGGGGAACTTGCACCTAGCGCGCCTGATCGGGGTGTTCGTCTGCAAGCAACCCCAACCAGGCGGTTCCTTTGCGGATTCTGCGAGGGTTCCTAACATGTAATGAAAATCGGGAAGGCCCTAACGATCACACGAGTCGAAGATGAGGACGCTCTGCTCGGCTACCGATGGCCCGAGCAGTCATGCTTTCAGGTGCAAGGGTGACACGACGTAATCTGCTCGGTGTGGATAATGCGAAGATTTCAGACTACAAGACGACGCCCACAAGCCGAAGAAATTGAGACTGAAATGATCGCTCTCGTTGAGTCTTTCGTTGTGAGAGGAAGTTCTACTGTTTTGCACTTCCGAGACATCGCTTCGATCTCTCCTGCCCATAGCATTGGGTTCCGGAAGTAGGAATGGCAGTCTCACGTTTGCTGCTGGCCCTCGCAGCCAGTGCCACCGGTGTTGTCGCCGGTATGTCAAGCAGAAACTCGACCACGAGGTATGACACCAACGCCTGCCATCTCCCACGGAAAGAGCCAATTCCTAACATCAAGATTTTCAATTCGAAGCTTCACGGCCAAAGGCATCGCTACTGGCACGGCAGCACAGCTCCAAACCTTCCCGTTCACCCCTTTCACTTTGAGCCCGGAAATCCCGATGGCTACCTTGGATTACGGAGCCGAGAGAGCGGGTTATCCGATATTTGAAGTCTCGGCCCTCAGCGCCCCGGCCCAGATCGAGGTGAAGTACACGGAGCACTTTGACGGGCTCGATCACCCGTTCGGCGACGGGCCGTACACCTTTTCGAATCAGCTGAGCAACAGCTTCCGCGTTGAGACATTCAACATCACGTCTATCGGCCGAGTCAAATCCCTGCTCATTCAAGGAGGGCAGAAATGGCAATCCATCAAACTTTTGACGAATGGCACTGTTTCGTTTTCTAGCGTGGGCTTCGAGGCGACGATCGATACAACTGAACCAGAGGAGTTACCTGGACAGTTTGAGAGTGACGATGAGGTTCTGAACGACATCTGGAAGCTCGGTGCTCGGGCAGCCACGGCGGCTTGCTTTGACAAGGGTACGCAAAAGACAATCTGGGAAGTCTCTGAAGAGAACGGGGTGTTTGCGCGTAGCACCAGACCCTCGGTGACATACAAGGGTACAGCCTGGAGCAATTACACTCTTGAGTTTGATACCAAGATCGAGAGAGGAGGGAGCTGGTGGGTGACGGTAAGTTTGGACTCATGCAAGTTTCGGCGGGAAGCAAATGCTGATGAGACTCGCAGGGAGGAGTCATTGCCGGCAATGGATACACCATGCTCCTCACCGGCGAGCTTCCCGAGTCGAGCACCTTCGCCAACGTCAATAAGACTCTGACACCGCCCAACACCATCTCGTTGGCGTACGGTCCCGACTTTGTCAACCAGACAACGCTCACAAGCTACTTGCTCGACGTCTTTAAGGTCCCATTCACAGTAAAGGAGGACGAATGGTACCACATCAAAGCATCGATGGCTCCCACCGGCCACCTAGCAGTCTCCATCAACGAGACCCAGATCCTCAACATCTCGCGCTCCGACTACCCGTGGGCTCTCAGTTCTGGCACAGTCTCCTACTCCGGATCCCCTGACTTCAGCGGCTCCTTCGGCTTCGGAGCGTACCAAGATCAAGCAGCCTACTTCAAGAACGTGCACGTCTACGACACCGCTAACGGCTCCACGCTCTACTCAAACACCCTCACCGGCAGCGCGGAAGACATCCTCGCCGAATACGGGACTCAGGCCAACAGCGAAGCCGCATGTCTTGACGGTCCGAAGCGAGATCGCCTCATCTGGCTCGGTGACTTTTACCACACGGCACGCATCATCGCCGCCAGCACATCAAAGACGGAGCAGGCCAGAGGCACCCTTCAACTCCTGCTTGATTCACAAATCGCAAACGGGCAGATGAACATCTCACCTAATCTGGGCTACAACCTCTCCTCCGTCGCCGATGCGCTGGCGCCGGCGGGGAGCTTCGGGCTGCAGGATTACCAGCTCCTAGGCCTGATGGCTTTCAACGACCACGTGCGTCTGACGAACGACCTCGACTGGGCGAGATCTACCTGGCCACGGTGGCAGAGGGTGCTCAACTGGCTTCTGCCGCAGATCAACTCCACGACAGGGCTGTTGACTTTCGATGGGGGGTTCGCGTTTACGGGGCCTGCGGACGGGGGATCCGCGATCGGATGCGAGGCTGTTCAGACTCTCAACGGTGCCGCTGACGTTGCTGATGCGCTCAACGATACGGCATCTGCTACTCAATACAGAGGCGCTGCGATGTCGCTTGCGAACGCGATTAACGAGCGTCTCTGGAACGAAGAGGCAGGCGCGTACGGCCTTTCGCTGACAGACCTGGACGGCATCTCGGTGGCTGCGACGGCATTCTGCATCACTTCAGGCGTGGCGAACGCAACGCGCGCATCACGGTCTCTTGCCGCTGTATCCCGCTTGAAGCTGGGACCGGGATACAAGGATACGTCGGTGGTGAGTTCCAACGACTCGAGCGTCAACATTTCACCGAACACCAACGGTTTTCTCCTGGAGGCACTATTCGTCGGCAACGAAACGCAGGCAGCAAGAGAGTTGATGGAGAGTCTCTGGGGCGCCATGCTCCCCGGCGACACAACCGCAGCACAGAACAGGAGCGCGGTCGGCGCGAGCTGGGAGTACGTCAACGCTGCGACGCGACAGCCCGGCCTGGGACTGTTCACGAGTCTAAGTCATCCATGGGGCGGCGCCGCAACGTATGTGTTGACGGAGTGGGCTGCAGGGCTACGGGCTGCTGCGGGTGTCGATGGGTTCGGGTACAGGAATTGGATGGTGTCGCCTGCGACTGGTGTCGAGATGGGGCTGAAGAGGGCGAGCGCTAAGGTTGTCACTGCGTTTGGAGGAGAGTTGAGTGTCGAGTGGAGGGTGCGTGAGGGTGATATTGGTGTTAGTATTTGGGCACCTGTCGGTACGCAGGGACGGTTTGTTTACGGGAATAAGAGCATTGCGTTGCATGGGAGATCTGAATATCAGTTCACTGTCGACGCATCGCTGGATAATGGTATTATTTAGACTAGCACAGCCTACCTTGCTTATCTTAGCTTAATAGGGTGATGAGTCCGAAGTGAGAAAGAGAGATTGAGTGCTGAAGGAATCTGTACGTGCTTGCCCGGAAGCATAGATGGTTGTGCATCTAGTTTACCTACTAGGCTAGAGTCGTGACGTCGTAGATAGTGATCTCGGGTTGGACGGTCAGTCACGATGTGGTTCCCCGTCTGACGCGTCTGCGCCGTTTGGTCATAGCCGAGACACAGTCAGCGCTTGGTCGTTCTTATTGTGGATTCTCGCTTTGAGTTGCCATCGACTGGCCTCCACTCAGTCGATGGGTCATTCAGACCAACTAGAGGTTGTATAGTGTAGCGGTTATCACTCCAGATTTTGATCGCATCAAAACTTCTGGTAACCCCGGTTCGAACCCGGGTACGACCTGATATAGTATCATGTTCCTTGATCATTTCTCTCTCTTTTGCATTTTTGCAACATGTGATGCATGAGAGTAGTTTCAGTTTTAAGCATCTAGGTAAAGGTTTGCATGCACAACTAGTGTGATGTGAACATGGCCTCAAGCTCTGTGTATCATCACTGGGGAGAAAACCACTGATAATATCATGCCTCCACCGTCAGCCGAGCCCACTGACTCAACTGCATGCCGTCTATAGTGTCAGTAGCATAGTAAAGTCGATGTCGAATTGTACACACAATGCTTGCCAGAGTGAGCCAGTAATTGAGACTCCAGCCAATGATCGATCTAAAAATAATTCCCGCTCATTAATGAACATTACTTACCTACGTGATTCATCGGCACGCTGCGACGAGACGAGTCGGGCTCACTTCCGGAACCTCGTAGCCCGGCTTTCACAACGCTCTGCCGGCTACTTTCGGCACCGAATTCCGGCATCGGAGCTGCCAAACAGAGACCGTGCCCTGCCACTTCCCCTCAAACCCCGAACTCGAACCGCTCCACCTCCGCACTCCCCGGTCACATGACGCCGTGATTGATCTCTCCGTGTGAAGCTTTCCCCTCCTTGGTGCTGCGATAATGTCAATGTCAGCCAGAATCCTCAGAAGCAGCTTCGTCCCCGCAGTTCGGAGACCTTTTGTCACTACTAGACTTGTCTCTTCACCGTTCACTCGCTGCCGCACAATGGCTACCAAGGAGTTCCTCTGCATCCTTCCCGACAAGCCCGATGCGCTTGCCCGGCGTTTGGAGGTCAGGCCGTATGTCACCTAGTTCTCGGAACAGGTCTCTTGTAAGAGGCCGAGTGTAATGGCGGGCCTATTGCTGACCTGTCTCAGTACGCATCTCGAGAATGCCCAAGGTCACAAGAGTAACGGAAAGGTTGCCGTTGGTGGTACGTATTTGACTCCGATGCATCCTATCTCTGTTAGAGTTGGTCACGATATTCACGCTCATGAATAAAATAGGCGCCATGTTTGAGAAGGAGCATCCTGTCGAAGGCCAGACCCCCGGCTTCAAGGGTAGCGTGATGATCTACACGGTTAAGGACGCCGAGGAAGCCTGGGAACTCATCAGAGGCGACATCTATGCCAAGAACGACGTGTGGGACCTGGAGAAGGCTCAGGTCATTCCGGTAAGTTTGCGTTCTGCTCTAAGGCCAGGTACCTTTTCATAAAGAATCAAGCTCACATGAGACACTCAATGTAGTTCAAGTCGGCTATTCGCGAGTCTCTGTAAGATCTTGATGTCCGAGTGAGCTGGTACGTCTGGAAACCACCATGTCGCAATCTAGACTTGGCTACAACGTATTCCGCCAACTGAATACACAGAAAGCCCATATAGGTGCCTCCATCGCCGCTCCCGTCACCAGCACAGTAGGCGCCTTCCCAGGTCGGTTATTCAGGTCAAACTGGCTGGGCGGTGGAGTGGTTCAAGGTCAACAGTTAATTACGCCCACAGCCTACTCGACGACAGGCTCATAAGTACCCGAGTTCGAATCCCAGCATGAGCAACCAGAGACGTAGCCCCACCGGGGGTGAACTCTTTGTTCTATTGCGCCGAGAGCAATCCTCTAGTAGCATATGACTGGGACAGAGACGAGAGCACAAAAATAGACCACCAAAGAGCCTTTTGTTGCCATTATCGTAATCCATTTGTCTTTAAACTTTTGACTACCGTAAATCATTATCTTCTGTCACCATCCCCATCAACAGATTGAATCAAGTCCTCCACATCCAACCTCTCCGCCAAATCCAGCAACGCCTGCGGAGAAAGACCGCCCATCCCGCTCGTATCAAAAATATCCCACCCAGCCTCCTCCATCTGATCCAAGAATGACCCATGCTCGTGCCCGTGCCCATGATGATGCTGAGAATGATGATGCGCCGCACTCGTCGGCGGCGGCGTCGGCGGCTCCTCGCCCACAGGCGTCAACGCAGACATGATGTGTTCCAACTGACTGAGCTCCAGCTTCCTCAGCGGCGCCACAAGACTCCCTTTTGAAATCATCTTGTCTAGCACGCACTTGATATTCTCGCACCATGAATCGTCGTGAAGAAGGGACGGGCTGATGACGCGAATAAGGTAGAGGAGGAAGGCGGAGGAGAAGGCGTCTTCGAGCTGAAAAGGGAGGAAGGCTTCGAGGAGGTCTTCATCGCCGAGCACACGGAGGGTTCGGAGGACGGTTTGTGCCGAGTCGACGCAGGATTGGAGGAGGGATGCGACTGGTGGTGTCAGGGAGACTGTTTGTGGGTGTCGCGCGTGGCTGTCAGAGTGTTCGATGTGCATATGGAGCGCGCACATGACCAGTGGTCGAGTTGTCAAGACGACGCACTTCTGGAGTTAGCCATGTCACTGGAATAGTGCGGAGAAGTACTTACGTGGTGATAAGATAGGATAAGTCGTAGTGCCATCCTAGAAGCTCGGCTGACCGAGCCTTGAAAGTGGGTGTCGAGGAGTGCGGTAAGATCTCGTGATAATCTGGCTAGGTCCCTTAGGATGGACTGTGTATTGGGGACCAATGAGCCATCAAACTCTTTGCCCACACCGTAAATAGCTGGTGACATCATGTCAGTATCCCACAACTTCAGCTCATGTTGTTTTGTGGTCGGAGAACTCACTTGTAAGAATACGGGCCATGAGCCGCGATAGCCGTACGTGGAGGGTCATGTTGAGTGCATCGAGGGAGTTATTCATCTGTGAAGGGAGTTTCACAGTGATGTCCTCGTCTCGAATTGAAGTCGGCGCTCCCATCAAGGCCGAGAACTCTCTGTCTAGAGTGTACACCACCCAGAAGACGATGTTGCAGCGTCTCGAGTATTCAATCCCGACAACTTCTTCGGGCATGTGTCTGTAGATGCCCTCAACAATACCGATTCGCAACGCTTGTCCGATCTAAGATCTCATTAGCGTCCGTCTCCTCGCAACCTCCAGCCAAGAGAAAGACAAAGCAAGAAGGGATTCAGGGTCTCACATGTTGATACGCAGCCAACCGCATATCTAAACACTGAAAGTACAACGCGGCCAGAGCAAGCGCCTGGATAGCTGGGATCGTATCCGGATTCAGCCCTGATAGATCTGGCAGCAACGACATGGCTCTTGCAGCATATTGTACTCCCGGCGGTGCCGTATGTGAGGTACTATTCACAACAAATGCCTTGCCGAACGCCAAAACCAAGAGGTACTGCGCATACCACAACCTCGCCGAGCTAGCCTTGCCCGCGGGGTCCTCGTACAACTCATGCAGATTCTTGAGAAAGGATGGCTCGTCAATTACATAGAAGACGGCGCCGAGGTAGAACTTGACCGTGTTGAATAGGAAGAGGGCGTAGTCTAACGGTGGGAGGTTGGAGACGTCGGGGGTCTCAGTGGCACCTAATGGCGTCCATTGCATCCTGAAGGCGCCCTCGTGAGGGAGATGCCATGGATCTGGTGCTGCTTCTGGTAGGCGTTTGCCCAGGAGGGCTAACACTCGTCTACAGAACGACCATGATGATGTTGGGCCCATGTACCCTGTGGACGTGTGAGTATTGGCTCAACTCACTCAGTACTAGGAGAAACAGCATATGGCTCACAGTATCGTTCCCCGACCTTTGCAAAGGTGTAATCGTTGTCGACCAGCGGGTTTTGCCTAAACCCGGGGCCAAAGTCGCCATGATCCCCCTGATTCGAACGGGCACCTCCTACCTCAGTATCCGGCTCGGATGCCGGAGCGCCTATTGGTTGTGGGCTGTCTACACCGTTGACAGCGTCAATAAGAGTTGACTCTTCTAAAGGTACAAGCTTAGCGACAAGAGACAAGCACAACTCACCATGGCTCGGCGTCTCCAACTGCCCGGTATTGTCTTCACCCTGAGAAAGAGAAGTATGATGCGGCGTCGCATACGCGTCCGCATCCGCATACCGACTCTGTACGTCCTCGACGTCGTCTCCCCGGCTTAGAGCCCTCGTCGAGCGGTCCGAGGCTGGATGCTCACTATTCCGGTTCTGAAGTTCTCGGAGGTAACTGGAAAGTGGAGTCAGTTGTTGTTGTTTCTCATCCCGACAACTGCACGCGCACGGGTTCCGACAACTCACCTTTCCGGCACCGATATCCTCTTATCCTCGACAGCAAAGATGCATCGATGCTTCTTGCGATCGCAGCGAGTGCACGGCTGAGAGCCGGAGCACTTGACTTTCATTACCCGACATCTTTCGCAACTTTATGTTCATGTCGCAAGTCAGCCTTTAGCCAAAGAACACGAAACTCCTCCGAGCATCGGAACGCCCGGGCCCCTCCATTTTCCACAAGAGACGCACGCTTTTTGGCATTTTTTGGTCACTTTGTATTGTCCCTGGCTTAATTGCGGCATGGCGGACGGTTCTCGAGGGGCCAATTCGATAACTTCATGTCTCTTGCCCTCTCTCGTTTGCTGGGATTTGGGTAGTCGTCGCCGTAACTTTGGGGCCCTTTGATATGTCGGAGCAGGGTTCCGACAAGTTTTATATGTGCGCGGCTTGACCTCTTTATTGGCACTGGCAAATTTGGGGCAGACAGTCCGCTAGTGCGAGACCGCAGGATGGCTTATCAGCCAGGTGTTGGGGTCGATGACTCGCCGTAGATAGCCGACAGAGGAGGGTCTTCGCGGTCCTTGCGCCATTGTTATCTTTGGGATGCTTGTTCCTCTACCCCACAGTGTCTACGGATGTTCGTCCGTTCATTGTCTCCGGAGGCATCGGAGTCGATATGAATGACGGAGAACGTGGTATCTGCTGAGCTGCACACTTCATCGCGGGGAAGATCGGCAGGTGTGTGTCAAACGTCAAGGGATATGGAGATTTTGCCAGAAATCCGGGGTTGAACGATCACGAGACCATTTGACTTCGAGGGGTAGGCTTGCAAGGGAGAAGAGGCGTCGATGAAGTAATTTGCCCCAAGCAGGTGGCCCAAGCCATGGGGTAAACCAGGCGAAGGTCAAACCTATTGGTATTTCCATCCCAAAGCACACGAACAGATGAACATCGCACTTTCACTCGAAAGCAGACCCTCGTATGTGGTACAAGGTGTCGTATCAACCAGCATTGCGATGAAAGTTGAAGATAGGACCACCGAAAGAACGAATGATGAGCCCTGACTTTATCAGCGTTGTCGGCATGCAGTGAGCAGAGGATGCAAACCCCAGGAGTCTTCGCCGAAATATCACCTTGGCATCGTGAGATAACCGTTGCGTAAGATCTTCAATGGCAAACAGCTAGGTTGTGTTTGAGAAGGAGACTTGGAAAGTCACCGGTTCTGCCACGGGGTGGCCGAGTTGCGTAATGTCGGATGGCGTGTCCGACATTCCCCAACGCACACTAAGGTGGAGATCGGATTCGCATTCCGACTATTTGTGAACCAATAGCGTCATTGTGTCTTATCACACCTCCAAGACGGCTTCTTGCCAGCACGCCATGGCTAGGCGAACCGCCGACATGGAGAACGAGGTTGTCGGGGTTTGTAACAAAGTGAACTCCGTGCTGTAACCAAGATCTCTGTAATTAGAATTGAGGCAGACTTTGAAGCAATTGGGGTGACAATGAGATTTCCCTTGCTCAGGCGCTTGATCCCTCCAAGGTAAGTTAGTAATAGCGACGCGTATGGACCAAATGCTAAATAAGCCGCCGCCTAGTAGACCGCGACTCACCCCGTGTATATTACCCAGCCAAGGGTGGACAGTCCGAATGTCTTCAAGCAAATCAGATGACTCCAAAGGAGCTATTGTAGAGCGTCTCGGAAATTTTGAAGAGGTACAATCCAAGCGCCCAGACTTTGAACACTCCAACGCCCCGATTGATGTCACAAAATCCCCCGATCCGACGTGGTCTTACGGCCAGGGAGTCCGCACCCGGAAAAGTAACTCCGCATCCCACAAGGGAATTGACCCATACGCATCAGATCGATCAATGATCAATAACTACCGCCTTCTCGTTTCTGGAATCGCACCAAGGCCGGTTGGCTTTCTCAGCACCTTGTCAAAAGATAGCAAGAAGAACCTTGCGCCTTTTAGCTATTTCCAAGTCATTGACCATGACCCACCCATGTTTATAGTCGGCTTCTCATCGAGACCCGGTGCTGTTAAAGACTCGTACCGGAATCTCAAGGAGACGGGCGAATGCGTCATCAATACAGTATCGGAAGACATGATTGAGGCTGTCAACGCAACCTCCATCGATGCTCCGCATGGAGTCTCCGAGTGGGATATCTCAGGGCTGCACGAGGGAGAGACTACAACGGTGAAGCCATCGAGAGTTCTGGAGTCGGTGTTCTCAATAGAGGCAAGAGTGGTAGACATCAAAGAGTTCAGTAACCATGCAAAAGATGGAAAAAGTGTCGCCGGAATGGTTTTGCTCAAGGCGACGCGATTCTGGGTCATGGAGGATGCTGCTGATCCAGACTTCAGTCATATTGACCTCGAGAAGTTGCGTCCTGTAGGTCAGCTGGGAGGAAAGTCGTATGGGCGCGTCACGTCAACTTTTGAGGTGCCTCGCAGGAGATGGCAGGATGAAGAACCGAAAAGCGAATTTCTGCAGAAACTAGATAAGTCCACCACCAGATAGACCTTTCTATTTCTCAATAGAGACATACGGTTATTTACGTCATAGCTAAGGTAGATCTCGTCAACTAATTTCAATCTCCGGGCAGGCAATGGCGCGTGCATCCATCACAACATACCTTTCAATAAGATCAACTACTCGTGATCGTATCTGCCTACCTACATGTACTTCTACCTACCTAGACAGATTTAACCGCCACTGGGCCCTATGTACATATGTGGAAAAATATCCAGCTTGGCTATGCTTATGGTGTGTAAGTGATCGATGGCTTGGAAACCATAACCTGGGATTTATCCCTACGTGATTGGACGTCAGTCAAATAAGTCTTACGACGGTAGGGATTTGTTGGCCAATCAAGTGTTTAGGGCTGGTGGTGTTGTTACATTTGACGCTGACGAGAGCCTTGAAGGATGGTAAGATGAGGCTCTTATATCGCAAAACTCATAAGTAAAGCCAGCTCAACGCTGCCTGAGCCTAATGCTCCTGTCACATTCACCACCTTTTTCCATCAAACGCCAGAAACCATCAAGATGACCTCCGAAGCTGTCTCGACAACTTCACCCGTTGTAGAAGATGCGTGGAAGTCCCTCGTCGAGCGCAGTATTAATGAATGGAATGCGCCGAGTGGGAAAATGCACGATTTCGCGATGGGCTTTTTGCAGAATTACACGAGCCTAGACGATTTTCTCTGCAGTCCACGGGAACTACCGCTCTTTTGGTTCTTTCAAAGAAGAGAAGCCTTCCTTTCGCAAAAGACATTCACGAAATGGAACAGAGATCGGCTCGATGACTATGTTCTTCTTCCTGCCCTCAACAACTTCGTCATGCGGTCAGAGTGTTTTTTCGTCAGCCACTTCTGGACTACGAGCGACGATCCAGATCCTGATGGCTCTTGCCTGCGTCTTCATCAGAAAGAGCTTGGGCTTCAGAGTTGGTCGCACATCTGGGTCGATTGGACTTGTCTGCCCCAGTACCCCCGGAGCGAGAGTGAAGAGGAATACTTCCTGCGAGGGTTGGAGACGATGCCTGGAATCATTCGAAACTGTGGTTTCTCGTGGTTCTATCCAGGGTTTGAGCCGCGACTCTGGATCCTGTATGAAATTGCAGAGTATACGCTGACCTGTGATGGCGGAATCGAAGAGTTTGAAGATAATCAGGAGTTTGTGAAGCACATTCAAGAAATGCAGGAAACTAGCGTTCGATCGGTGTTAAGCAAATACGGATACAGGTGTAGCGACGATCGGGACAAAGACTACTTGACGTCATGCCTGGAGATTCTTTGTTACTTGATACGGTTTGGCATAGACATGGGCGATGTCAGAAGACTAATGTCCAACGTCTTGTGGTTTTCTTTCACTCCGGATATAATGTACCAGAGTCACCTTGGACTTGTGCGAATTTTGAGATTCGAAGGGGTGCTGGAATTTCAAGGACAACATTACGAGTTCACACCGTTCCCTAAATGGGCAAGTTGTTCTCTGTCATCATCGAGCTGATCATCATCGCTAATGAGCTTTTCACAGGGAGAGGGCAAGTACTCCGCTAATGCAAGACATTTGGGGAACATCGAGCCTCCTAGTTAGGTATGCCCGTGTAACAACACGAGCAATGGCAGAATAGTGAAAGCAAAGCAGACGTGCATGGTTCGGTTACATATCAAGCAGCCAGGGATATATGTGCAGTTGGGCAGATCAATATCTTGTAATTTTCTCAGTGTTTTTGAGCGTCTATTATTGGATATCTCTAAATCAAATCATTATGCATCGCTGGAAACAAAAGTAAAAGGTCACATGGGTTCAACCGAAAACCCGGCGTCTGAGCTCGGTCTTCAATGAGCCGAGCATGTGAGCGCTCTCCGCGACAGCTCCCTTGTTCTCGACCGCCCTTCTGTGCAGGTATCCCATGCACTCTGAAACCGAACCCCACGGCAGATACTTGAACGGCTTGGGGATAGCATCCCTCTTCAACCCAGAGTCCGCCACGCACGTGTCGTAGTTGTCCAGCAACTCGCAGCTCAACTCATCCGCCATACCAAACAGCTGACCACACTCGAGCTCGGTCGTGGCCTGGCCGTCCAGGATTCTACGGCGGTGGGTAGAGATCGCGGTCGCGGAGCTAGCAGCGTTGTGAGTGGCGAGGAAGAGCGCGCTGGCTGGGAACTGGCACTCCTTGGCGTCTTCCGGGAGTCTCTGGCTGATGAACATGTCGGCAATGTCGTCAAAGTTGTTATCAGTATCTTGCTTGGTGTCGTGGATCAGGGATCGGACTTCGTTCTCAATGTATGCACCGCGGACCAGCTTAACTCCCAAGCTCCAGCCCTCCTTTGCAGCCAGGGAAATGTGACGCTCCGAATTAGCCTTGGAGCCCTTGAGGTAGCCCTGAATAGTGTTGTAGATTAAAGGCTTGCTCTGGCGGTTGTGCTTTCTCATAAGGTCGATGGTCCACTCGTCCAGTTGTGGTTGAAGTGCTTGTTGCTCCGCATCGATCCAAAGACGAGAGCCCTGCTTGTTGGTCTCCTCGCAGAGTTCGTCCAAAGCCTTGCTCAAGACTTCGGGGATGGGTGCCTTCGCCTTTAATGCGTCTACAGAAATAGGACCAGCGCCGGTAATCCTGCTTTTGTCAGCGGAGAAACTCGTGGAATATTTTCAGGATTACTTACTTCACAGCCAGGAAATCGCCCGGAGCCATCATGTGGAGGGTTTCGAGGTTTCCCTTCTTCCATTGGTCGACCATCTGGTAAACCTCCGGTGCGTACTCTCCAGCTTTCGTTTCCGCTGCGGCTGCTTTCTTATCCAAAACGATTTCCTTTGCGTAGTTGAGGATGACACCCTGATATCCCATCTGCTTCACTTCAGAAACTGTCTTTGAAACCTGAGGGATGTTCTCTCCAGCGCAAAAGTGGTCGTAGATAGTCCATCTGAGTAGTCGATTTAACAGAGGGTTCTTATCGGGGTTGAAAAGTGCGAATTTTGTGTTGGCGATAAAATGCAGTATGGGTAGTGCTGGCTTCATGAGAAGTGGCGTTGACATGAATTGTGTGAGGAATAATGACCGGACCAAGGCCTTGGTCGAAAGTCTAGATAAGGGTGATTTCTTCGGGGTCGGTGTGAACGTTCGTGGCGCTGTTGGAGACAAGGTCTGAGTCTTGGCTGCCGTGGTGCTGACATATCTCGCCGCTCCCTGTTGCAGTCGAAGGGATCTGCAGAAAGGCACCGGCGCCCTGCTGCACGCGACAAGTCTTGTGGTCATCTTAATAGCTAGATAGGTAAGACTTCAATGTTTGGGTGAGACGATACTTGACACACCAGAGATGGTGGGAGGGTGCCTGGGTACTTCTATTTATCGATCACGAACGGCTACGGCCGGCATAAACTTTGAATCGCGACCGAGCCATGGCATCGTGGGAGGTATGTCTCCGAGCTAGCCACCCCCCGCCGTCGGCGTTCCGATGGTGTGTCTTTGCGCACGCCCCGGAGAAGACTCGAGGTCTACGTGTGGTATTTGCGGCTCTTCTCCATCACGGAGCACGGCGGAGCCGTCTTTGGACTGGATCCTCACTTCGCAGGTGGATAAGACAAGCCCGCCACCGACGCAAAATCAAGACATCATTGGGCCTCGATGAGATCGAAATCTAACAAAAGCCCGTTATCGGAATGCTTTGAGTTTAGATCCATGAGATAAGAATGACCAAGTGACCAAAGTCGGGTGACTAGACAGTGAGGGGCGACCCCGGATGTAGCAGGTGTCGGTGCGCGCGTCCCGACATGTCGGATCCAAGAAGTCGGAAGGGCTTATCTCGTCGGGAGCGCGTCCCGACAACAACACTAAGACGCTCGATCTGCCGCAGATCATCGACTCTGTTCCACACACAGAACTCCCATCCTTTGCAGCACAATTACTCGTCCTCTTTGTGATACATCCTCTGCAATAGTTCCAAGAGACATGAATGGTATCTGAAGTTGTGGGGGTAAGGCTCAAGTGCGTGGGCGTATGACAATGTGTCCATGCTCGTTTCCTCTACTGCCAAAGGGCTTTGCCTCTTGCCTGTACGCTACGTGATAGTTTAACCCATCGTCTCCATGGTCCTTTCAGAAGCAAAGTATCTCGTGGGCCTGAATTCAACATGTTGGGGATGGGTTTGGCTCTACGTTTCTCAGAGGTGCACATGCTTTCGTGCCGATGTTGCCAACTCCTGCGTGACTGAGATGTACTTTGAAAGCGGATTGAGCTTTAAGGCCATTGAACGCATGTAATTCAGTTCAAAGTTCCACTAGAAGCCTCTAGTCTGCAAGATCGTACAGGATAGTTGACTACGAAGTGAATCGCTGCTCTAACGTATGTGTGCAAAATCTGTATGAACCTTACTACACTACGTTTGCCACTTTCGAGAGAGTTCAATCTTGAACAGCAATCGTGAGCCGTATTACATTCAAGACAGGGCAGGGCACAAGTCACTATTGGAAGTCGTCTCATCGATAGCTAAAGCTTGCAATATTTCCTCCTCTCTGTATGCAGTAAGACATTCTTTCAGCGCCTATCCTCAATGCCAGTCACTCTCGTGTCAAAGACAGCAAAGTCTCCACAGCCATGGCCTTGCTGCTTTTCATGTTCTTCGTCGGAAAACCGGCATCTAGGCATAATCCAAGTAATTCAGACTCCTACAGCTTTGAGTCAATGAAAAATTACAATCGTCTCGTGAGATTGGACAACAGGTCTGTGAAGTTGAGTTTTCCCCGCTTGAAGCAGCCTATCGTTGTAAGAAACTCCAGCTATATCGGGCTGATTAAAGTATCTCGAAACCCGTTGGTCCAGTAATTAATTGAAAATCGAGCAATAACTTCAATGACCCCTTACACCCTCGGCGCGATGCAGCCTCAGTCTTCAAAGCAATGACCGAAGGTAATGTCGATGAAAAGAAGTTATTCGGCCAAGCTAAAACATTCTCTTTACGAAGCCTTAGCCTGTGACAAACCCGACATAATTGACGCTGATACACAAAGTTGAACCCCTCCTATCACGATCCTGGTTCAATCCATGCTTCATCTTGGATCAAGCGATCTTCGAACTGACATTCAAATCTCCCTGATGTTCTCAACCTCCCAAACTGCGCCCTTACACTGCGGCTCCCTAAATCGGCCTTCTTCGCCGGCTGAACAGTGGTACAGGAAGCCGTACCCGTTGCAGTTGACCAAGACTGTTGAATCGACCTTTCCAGCGCGGAGAACAAGCTGACTTTGCTTGTGAACGACGGAAGTCCCAGAGTCACCGCAGAAATAAACGTTGTTCGCATTGAGGTTGCAGTTTGAAACCCTCTTGTAACCGTTGTATTTTCCGTTGAAGGTTCCTTCTCCGCACCCTGCGTGAGCTTGACCCGACAGCAGGACCACAGCCAGGGTAGAAATGGCCGAGAGATGCATCGTGCTTGTCTTTAATTGAGTTTGAGGATTTCTTCCTTGTCTTGAAGTATGGACTTGGTAACGTATGAGGTTTGGGTTTCTTGTTAGAGAGATGTGATATTGCTTGGCATTTATAGTAGCATTCGGTGTTGGTTTGAAGGAACATCTATAACACACACACACACACACACACATACATATATATATATACATCAACTCTGTACAACTTCTAGCACAATACAAGTAGGCGTAATTGGCGGAAATTTCGGCTAAACTTTCCTCAGGAGAGGATATCGTTGATCCAAAATGGCCAATATAAAGATCAATAACAAATTAGTCTATGGACTAGACTGAACTCTCTGTGATTACTATGGGCCCTGACGATGTTTTTGCTGGACGCTCTCCTGTATGGAGTATGCATCACTCAAGATGGCTTTGCCGCCGAGTCAGGTAAGCAGCGTACCTAGCGGACGTGAGTGCGAGTCCAAGTTGGAAATTCGGGAGTGATGCGGTCTCCGAGGAGGCTTCAGATTCGCGATTCAAAGGGGCCGAGTCATAGAGTGCTACATGTGTTGTTGGCAATTTCGCCTGCGAGAGATGAAAAGTCAAAAGGTGTCCCATACCCAGTCATGCGACTCGATGCTTTCGCTTCAACGAGAGAATCGATTTCGACGAGAAGTCGATAGGGCTAGAATACCAAACGCAAGTGTAATTGATGTAAGAGAAAGATGAATTTTCTTTTGGTTGAATTGGTTGATACACCACGTCAACAACACCAAACTTCACAAGTCCGCAATTCCGGGGAGAATTAAGGGCTCTTTCTGGGACCTGTGAAATGACTCGTGTCCCTAGCTGATCCATCTCCAACAAGCTTTTCACAACCCGGCGCCTCCCGCTGCACCTCACTCAAGTTTGCGACTAAAGTTGGGTAGGAAGGACCAGGTGAGCAACAAGAACGCCAGCGCTCCGAGCAATATCGGCGACAAGACTTGCACACCGTGGCGCTGGGCTTGAGCTCCAATGACGAATGGGAGAATAGCCGCGCCACTACCTCCAAGGGCAATGGCGAAACCGATAGCACTGACGTGTAAGTGCCTCGGTAATAGCTTCGTGATGGCTACCATCATGGTGGGGAACAGGGGTCCGAGGAAGAACCCCTGGAGCGATACGGTGATTGCGGAAATAAAGAATTCGGGAATAAGCCAGAATAGGAGCTGTAAACAAACGGCAGCGCCGAGGTATAGCTATCAAAGTTTACGGGGAGTTAGTTGATTCGGGTGGACTTAGTTACGCCAATTTTGAACATGACTTTGGTTGAGTTATCAAACGTACCATGACTGCGAGCTTCTCGCCCACTCGAGGGGTCACGAGACCCAAGGCAACTCGGCCTAGAGCCAAGCCCGCCCAGAACCCGGTGGCTGTCATGCCGCTGGCAAATTCTTCCCCGTGCCGAACCTGTAACATGAAAGTGACTATCCAACCGCCGAGTGACACCTCCAGGCCGACATAGCCAAGGGCGAATACTGCGCATAGCCAAGTAACCCGGGCCGAAGGGAGTTTGAATAAGGTCTCGTGAACAATCGACTCTCTCGGCTCTTGACCCTCAGGATTCTCTTCACGGTATGCACTTCCAGTAGCAGACCAGAAAGCGGAGGGAGTCAGACCGAGCTCTGCCATAGCCAGACCAGCCTTTACGCAGGATGACGTTGTCAGTAGGAATTGAAAATACATTGATTGTTAGAGTTTGACTCTCACCATGAAATAGTAAAACGTGTGCCATGGAAGTTGAGCCTTGCTTATCATTACAGTTGCCGTCATTGGCCCGAGGACGGCGCCGACACCATAGCAAGCATGCATTAGACTGATGACATGACTTGAGTCGGCCAGACTCCCAACCCATGAGTTCCAAGCGGCGTCGCCGATGCCATTGCCTAAGCCAGCCAACATGTAGATGAAGACCAATGCCGGGTATGGTGGATGTAGTGAGATATCAATGTAGGATGCTAGGTGACAGAAGGAGCAAATTACTGCGATACCCCTTTGTCCAACACTCTCGTGTAGACTATTGTTCAAGATGGCTGAAAGCGTGTGACCGATGAAAGGCGCAAGAAAGATGAGGGACGTGAATGAGTACGGTAAGTCGTAATAGTTTCCCAGCTTAGAAACACGATCCTGTCAGGTGTTTCCGGAAGAATAAGTCTGGAGCAGAGCTTACATGAGGGATGATTGCCTAGTTGAATATGAGGCGTACGTTAGTCACCATGATTACGACATTGTATCGTTCATTGTACCAACTTACACCATATGAAGCATCATTTGCTCCCATGACCAATAGACTCCAAAAGACAGCCACGGTTCGGACAATATTCGAACGTGAACTTTTCCATGTCTGCAAGGCTACAATCGCATCATCGGGTGGAAAAGACGATCCGGTGCCCTCATGATGGACGATTTCCGACGAATGACTGGACACACTAGGATATCCGGTTTGTAGATAGGGTGAGAATATTTCGCTATTGGGTGTGTCATGCTCCCTGTCTGTCGGTAGACGAGGAAACTGCCGCAACTCGATGCATTGAACGTGGGTATTCGGCGCCATATGGTGAAATAGAAGCCTTGAATCCTTGCCCGGAGGTCTATGACTCAACGCGAGAAACGAGCCGCTTTAACACAAATGGTTGTGAGGTG